>NW_020447497.1:1097165-1293995 GCF_003343035.1 Apteryx rowi | reverse complement strand
GGACGCGAGGCAACGGGCAAAAACTGAAACACAGACACTTCCATCTGAACACGAGGAAAAACTTCTTCACTGTGAGGGTGACAGAGCACTGGAACAGGTTGCCCAGAGAGGTGGTGGAGTCTCCTTCTCTGGAGATATTCAAAACACGCCTGGATGCAATCCTGTGCAATGTGCTCTAGGTAACCCTGCTTGAGCAGGTGGGTTGGACTAGATGATCTCCAGAGGTCCCTTCCAACCTCAGCGATTCTGTGATTCTGTGAATAGGAAGGCATATATGAGTCTTTGGTATTTCCTAAAAAACACAAAAAACAAACAAARAACAAACAAACAAAAAAAACCCTTCCAATGTTTTAACTCACCTAATATTTCCTTGCCAACATATACTTCAGATTATGCTAATTATTTTTAGTATTTCTCTTAATACTAAGCAGATTTTTGAAGCAAAGCAAAGCAGTTACCGTACCCTAAAGCTCACTCTACAAGGATCTTTTCATAATTATGAGGATGCTTAATAAATTCAATATTCTTTTCTTGCATACACTACTTGTACATTAAGAAAAAATAAGAAATGTTTATGCATCTTAATTCAAATCCTCACCTTAGCAGTATTAATCCAAAGGATTGCTTTTGGTTTTTATATTAAAACAACGTGCAATATTTAAGAGTTAGAACAGTGAAAAATACTGACATTTTTAGTAGTTTCAGTCTTAGTTGCTCTTTTTCAGGTGTTCATTTTCATTGTTCACCATTACACGACTATAATCAGTTCAAGTCAGTCAGTTAGCGTTAGGTCACCTGAACACCGTGTTTTGTCTCATTTTGTTACTGCTATCTTTTCTTGTTTTCCCCAATGACTTTTAAATTCTCCCAAAAGTCTATTAAATAATGAAGTGGTCATTAGTTTCTTTGAATGTTTCTCAATCGCTTTCCACTTGCCAACACCATCTGTAAAGTAAATATCGCAGCTTAAAATTACAAATTATTCCAAATCATACGTTTTGATAGCATGCATTGTACAGACAAAGGCCAACTTTGAAGAGTTTTATACACATGATCTATAAATATCTTTCRCAAAATTATTTCACATCAGAAAGGAGTCACCAAACCACATATTTCTGGTTGGTGTTTTCTAAGTCTCTGTACTTAGACTAAGTAACCTGCTTTTCAGAAGTATMGGATCAACATTATATGCACCCTCTCTTTTCAGGAGAGGAAAAATGGAAGCCAGCCAGAACTGTAATATGCCCGTATCTAAACTAGTAAAAATAAAAGATACAAATAAAATCTTAAAGAAACCCACATTTCATTTCATTTATGGCTTACTTCTCAGCTGTGTTTTATCATGGGCATGAGTAACACTTAGTTGTGCTTAATCATGATTGACACTGGATGTCAATATGATTGAAAAAGTAGTATGATCAAAATGTGAAGTTGAATCACGGGCCTGCACTTGGACTGCACCAGACTTCAGAACCAGAGTAACAGGCCACAACACTCTTGTGCTGCTCCCTTAACTATCACAGAAAAAAGGTAATTCCTATGACCAAGAGTTACATTTCAAGGATTGCGCTAGAGCTCTGAACCCTGGCGTGAAAGCCAACATGTCTTTCTTCTGTGCTTTTCAGAGTGATGCTGATGAGACTGGTGGATCACAAAGCAATATAACAGAGCAGCAGAACCCAGGGAAGAAATTCAAGTTAAAGATCACTCATAAATCAGAAATCATTTCCTCAGATACCGAAGGCCATTAACCTCACTTTTGTTAGTCTACAATAATTGATAAAAATTATTGCAGTCATTCAATACCAAGATCTCTTCCAGACAGTCTTGAGGCAGGATACAAGAGGAACAGTAGACAAGGAAATACAATGTACTCACATTGTCTTTTAGTGCTAATCTTAGTGCTAGGCTTTATATTACACCACTTCATACCTTTGTGGACTTTCTGAGAAGAGGCCAAGGTCACCTGCTACATGATCAACTGAGGATCTCCATATCCCTAAATAGTTGTGGATATGAAAAGCAGAATTTGAACTTTTACGAGCTCAGATAGGATTTATATGGCAGGGAAACCACTGTGTCAGCATTCTAAAACTGCATAAATTACAAATGTTAAAATACCAACAAAAAGCATGATAGCAGTGATTTATAATTTCAGAGAGCAAATGTCTAGTAGAGAATGCTGTACTGAAATCTAACATTAACCTTTCCATTCATAGTTTGACTTGGTTAAAAAAAGAGAATTAAAAAATCTGTTTGAATCTCCAGAGATAATACAATCATAAACCATTATTTTTCCTGCATATGTTTTTTATCATAGGAACAGGGAATGCATTGTTTGCTAATTTCCTGACTGTAGCCATCAATAAAAATTAGCATTTAGGGCTCTTTGAAGCTGATTCTACTTAGTTTGGGAATCAGTGTAAAGGGAGCTGGGGAATATCTAATATAAATTGATGATGCTTTTACTATGCATCTCATTAAAGTTATAAAGAGAGCTGAAATTTATGCCAAGGGTAAATAACATAATGGTATGATATATGGAGACAGTTCATTAAAATCTAAAGGTGAAGGACTACGAAAAAAACCATTAGTTAAGAGTATGAACTTTTTTGTAATACCTAAGTCATAAGTATACAGAACGTAAATGGAATATATCCTTAACACAGTTCCAAAATAAGTATTTAATATTCYCCAAGTATGGGGCACTTCCTTATTTCAAGTTGCTGCTAGATGCAAAAAAYATACCTACAGAAAGACAGTATGGCAAAAATATGCAAGCATAATATAATTAGGCTAAAAGTAGCTTTGCAGGATAAATTTCTAGGAATTACAGAATCACAGAATGGTTGAGGTTGGAAGGGACCTCTGGAGATCATCTAGTCCAACCCMCCTGMTCAAGCAGGGTCACCTAGAGCACRTTGCACAGGATTGCATCCAGGTGTGTTTTGAATATCTCCAGAGAAGGAGACTCCACCACCTCTCTGGGCAACCTGTTCCAGTGCTCTGTCACCCTCACAGTGAAGAAGTTTTTCCTCATGTTCAGATGGAAGTGTCTGTGTTTCAGTTTGTGCCCGTTGCCTCGCGTCCTGTCGCTGGGCACCACTGAAAGGAGTCTGGCTCCATCCTCTCGACACCCTCCCTTCAGATACTTGTACACGTTGATAAGATCTCCTCTCAGCCTTCTCTTCTCCAGGCTAAACAGGCCCAGCTCTCTCAGCCTTTCCTCATAAGAGAGATGCTCCAGTCCCCTAATCATCTTTGTAGCCCTTCGCTGGACTTGCTCCAGKAGTGCCACATCCCTCTTGTACTGGGGAGCCCAGAACTGGACGCAGTACTCCAGATGGGGCCTCAGCAGGGCTGAGGAGAGGGGGAGAATCACCTCCCTCGACCTGCTGGCAACACTCTTCCTGATGCACCCCAGGATACCATTGGCCTTCTTGGCCACAAGGGCACATTGCTGCCTCATGGTTAACTTGGTGTTCACCAGCACTCCCAGGTCCTTCTCAGCAGAGCTGCTTTCCAGCAGGTCGACACCCAATCTGTACTGGTGCATGAGGTTGTTCCTCCCCAGGTGCAGGACCCTGCACTTGCCTTTGTTGAACTTCATGAGGTTCCTCTCYGCCCAYCTCTCCAGGTCTCTCTGAATGGCAGCACARCCCTCTGGTGTATCAGCCACTCCTCCCAGTTTTGTATCGTCAGCAAACTTGCTGAGGGTGYACTCTGTCCCTTCAYCCAGGTCAYTGATGAAGAAGTTGAACAAGACTGGACCCAGGACTGACCCCTGGGGGACACCGCTAGCTACAGGCCTCCAACTAGACTCTGTGCCACTGATCACAACTCTCTGAGCTCTGCCATTCAGCCAGTTCTCAGTCCACCTCACTGTCCACTCATCTAGCCCACACTTCCTGAGCTTGTCTATGAGGATGTTATGGGAGACAGTGTCAAAAGCCTTGCTGAAGTCAAGGTAGACAACATCTACTGCTCTCCCCTCATCTACCCAGCCAGTCATTCCATCATAGAAGGCTATCAGATTGGTTAGGCATGATTTCCCCTTGAGAGAATTAAACCTCTTCTAAAAGTTTTACACTTTGTTTTTGAATCTGTAAAATAATACTTAACTAGAAGTTGTCTCATGAACTTGTGATGGTATTGATCTATTTTAGTTTATTGATGACTACAGTAATTTGAAATTATCAAAATGGGAATAACTGGCAGTATAAATCAATAAACAGAAGTAGCTTACAGAAATAACTAATATGATATGGTTAACCCTAAAATATGAATACTGTTAAGATGCACCATTATTATTGGATTTAAAAAAAATGGAGGGAGCCTTCTCCCACAATGAAAGTGAACTCAGTCACAAATGAAATAGGAGTTTATCAACCCTGGTGAACAGAACACAACCCCTGACAAAATAACAAAGTAAATAAAGAGTAAACCAAAGAAATGTCTTAAGATAATTGTGATTAATGGTGTTTGAACTTTTCTGTAAGATCAAAATGTTGACTTTTATCTTCTTTCTGTCATACCCAATGTTTTCTTAAAACATGAAGCATAATTGCAAGCCTACCAAAATTAGGAGTTTAAGAATTGAACAAGGACTAGATGAGAATTAAAACAGAGGAAACTACTTATATTTTTTATCCACYTTGCATGAACTGGGGAACCTCCTGGAAGGATTTCAAATCTAATTTGGTTTCATAAGTAAGAATACAGCTAGGCATTACATCTTGTATCCTCTTAAAACAAAGCAAAAAAAAACAAGAAAACTTGCAAACAAAGTTTAAAGTTGTCTGCAATCCATAAGATCTATGAGACTTAGCCAAAGCACAGAAGTACACGGAACTGATTTGAACCATCTGGAAGTGAAAAGGTAGATATGCAAGGAGYAATCTGTTGACTGTGTGCATTACATCACTTGATGTAAGTTTTTGTCATGTTAGACATGTAGGTAAATATGCAAGCACTACAAGATCAATGCTGAACAGACTGTCAGAGTTCTGATGTTTCTTTTAAACGGAAACTGTTGAAGCCTTTGGCATTTAGAAAATTTCAAGCAGACACCACAATAACTAGATGTGCAATAATGAAAATTAGAAAGTTGAGGTAGAATGCATTATATAATATACATCTGGCTGCACGTAGCTGAGTGGGACATCTGCACACCAAATCCTAAAACTGGATCTTAATAATCATAAGCTTCCTTTTGAGAAGAGAAAGGGAAACTGGGAAGTATATACCAACCCTATTAAAAAAAGGGGGCAGACTCAAAGAATTCTAGGAAAATAGGAAACATGATTTTCATGACTAGATAATACTCAGAAAGAGCAGCATTGGAGAGTCAAAACAACAATCTGACAGAAAAAGACCAGCTAAAAAGAAAAGAAAAACTTCAAAGGRAAATATTTTCCACTTAGTTTGAGAATTTTCATTAGAAGCTAATTTACAAAATGTTTTAGTCAAAGTATACTTCTGAAAGGAAAAAAGAAGCTATTTTCTAATATAAAACAACTACTTTCTTTTTTTCCAAATACCTCTACTGTGCATTTGARTTGCTGGCCTGATGAAGGCCAAACTAAACTGAAAAGAGAGTTACAAGGACAAGATAGGCTATCTAGACTAAGATGTCTCAACTTTTTGCAGGGTTCTAGAGCAGCTGAGAGAGAATTGGGACCAGCAAGGGTTTCCTTAACCAGCCACTGAAAATGGAACTGATTCACCATTTGTGTTGAATGTTAGAGGCTGTGCTATGGGATAACAAAAATTATCCTTCATCTCTAAATAAATGGGAAGGACTGAATTCCCTCTCAGGGAAATGCCTCCTTTGCTAGAAATATGTCACCCTTCCAGTATCATCCTTTAATCTTGGTTATTAGCTTACACTGTGCTTTACCTGAAGATATAACCTTGTCCTTACTAATATTCAACAAATCTTCCTAGAATCTTTCAGGCTTTCAATGCCATCTGATCTATTTGCTTAAGAACCTATTAGCCATTACTAGGAACACTGGTATAATCATAAAGCAATTGCAGGTGCTGATTAAATTCTATGTGTAAGTTACAATGTTCCCTTACTGCACTAACTTGTCTAAACAGGCATTCTAAATTGGGCTTAGTGTAACATCTTCCATATCAAAGCATGTTTCTTTGTAATATTTTACCAGTAGTATAAAATCATTTTAAGTAAATGAAGATGACTAATAAGCATGTAAAATATATGCCTCCAAGAACAAACAGTAAGTTAAAATATTGATGCTATATTTCCAATAAAGATTAGCAATGACTAAACCAGTTTGATTTAAATGACAGCCAAAGTAATTTTGTTCTAGGAAATTACAGCAAAAACCCCATCCCCAAATCCCAAACAAATAAGTCAGATGCTACCAAGTTGTATTTGTTCTGCAATTCTAAAAATCTGGTTAACATAACCATATATCATAGTCTTCTTGGACACCTAAGATCTATAGAATTTATATGGCTTAGTCTCACCTTATTTTGAAAGATAGCGACTTCTGTCTTCAGACACAGTCCRTCATCACTTCAGTTCCCTGGTTTTCAGAACTAGCTATCCTTCTATCTTTTTCTTTTTTCCCTCCACATTTTCTTAAGTCTCTTGACCCCTTCCCTAAATTATCAGAGGGAAGATAATTGCTTATATCTTCAACAGAGATCCAGACAAGTTTACTTTTMTCTTCAAATACCATTCTCTAGAGACAGTGCCTTTAGAGTAACAAGAAAGAGCCTTGAAACAAATAGAGTAGCGGGACATGTGAAGATGCCCCTAATCTGCTAGACAACTTCCATAATACAGTTGCTAAGAAATGTTAAGTAAAATGTATATCATAGGAATTGTGCTCCATAAAACGTCTTCTGCTTTTAAGTTCCTCTTACTGAGGGAATTAAAGCTGCTTCCATGGATAGCAAATCATAAGACGGAGAGAAAACTATGAGCACATTAGAATGCCATCTGTGTCAAAAYACTGGGAGTATCCATGGGAAGGTATAAATGCTTTTTCCTATAATAAATCAGTCTGCACGTTCCAGTAATCACAAAAAAAACATTTTGAATGAGATCCACAGAGAGAGCTAGGCAGTATTTTAACCATAAACTATTAGCAATGTTTTCCTTTCCCTGGCCACATGAATTTTGATCTTTTTTCCCCCGTATGACAGAACTGCTGCAACTGGAGAGGTAAAAAGCATCTCCTACCCAACATCTGTAAGGTGAGAGATATGAGTTTTACCTCGCTCACAGAGGTAGGCATAGCAGATAGGTATTTCTGGAGATAACTGCCTACCTGTTAGAAGATTAGATGGGGCTGTCACTGCCTCTGTCCCCACCTCTGCTTTTTCTAGATGCACTTTGAAAGAAAAAAGGGACTTCCACTGCATTCTGTAAGTATCTCAAACCCATCAGTTTATTGTAAGCATTCTCCAAGCACACCAATCAAATAAGGTCCTTAGAGATACCAGGATGAAAAAGCACTTAAAAAGGAACCGAATACACTCAGAGGCAGAACTGTAGGCACATGGAGATCAAGAGAATGAAACAGGGAGACAATCAGTGAGTTTTAGATGCTTTCAAAGTTAGGCTCACACCTTTTTTGTGATTCTACATAAGTCCTACTCTGGATGCCTGCGTTTGTATTGGCTCGTTCTAAATCATTATACCTATTTTAGAGTAAAGGAGGCTTGCTTATGAAAACCCTTAAATTAAAAAACTTCTGGTTTAACTCTATTTAGACTCAATTTCTGCTTGTTAATTTCTATATATAAAACTCTTCATTTCTTACAAGTTGCAGGGTCTCACGATTGTGTGAAATCATGAGGATCGCTTAATTAAGTAGTGCCTCTAGAATGTAAGTCATTATCACATACAGCTGTTCAGTAACTTAGTTTGAAACTCAGTGGACTCTGTCCCTTTCCTACTGAATGGGTGTCCATATTACAGCAACTACCACCACAGTATGAGCTCATCAGTGCTATCTCAGGAGAGACAATAAACAAGCATTAACTGGGTTTCCTGACTGACTACACTGTCAGGCTCAAAATTAGTACCTCAAGAGGAGATGAGAGGAATATTAGGGGACACCACAGGAGATTTGTACTACCACTTCACCTGCTGTAAGTCTCCTGTGGATAGAGTTGCTCAGCATCTTGTGCATTCTACATRGCAATTTCAAGTCACAACTCTTACTTGCTTTGGAAATCAGAACTTCTTACTTTCCAAATTTATCTCAAACATTAAAATATACTTGAGGTGCCTGCATATTTCAAAATGATTTCTAAAAAAACCCAGCATTAGGTGATTTTTTTTTCTAAATAGATTTTTAGCAGCTCTGCAACATGCAGCATAGCTGCACAGATGTTTCAGGAATAACATGCAAGACATGCTGCATTACTTCAGCTACTAAAATCTATAATCAACTGCAGACTCACATAACCACAGCCAAAAGGAATTACACTTTCAAGTCACATTTGTGCAAATAAAAAGGTAGCACTATAGCACTCATTAAATTATTTTAAAATTTCATTTAAACTGAAGCATTCCTACAATTTCTCAAACATTCCTTCATCAAGGTATAAGTCTGCTCTATTAAATGTAGAAACAATATCTTCTTACCTCAAAAATTGGTGCTATCTTACAAAATCAGCAAAAATATGGGTTTAATTGATTACCTTACTTCTATAAAACTGTTGAGCCAACASAGCTGAAACAAATTGTTGTCTTCTGTATCATCATAAATGCTGAGCTCTATGTAAGACCAGTGAGTAAAATGAGCATCTTGAAGACATAAACCAAAATGGTTGCACAGCTGCAACACAAGACTTATCTAACAGAACCTTTGTCATCATCGATGATGCATAAGATGAAAATAACCCACTTGATTCAAATTACAATATTCTTACCAGTTTAAAAATAAAGCTCTCTTCACTTAATTGTAATCTGTGTATACATATTCTGAAAATTACTGAAGCAAAAAACATGAATTTCACAATGACAAATTTACAGATACATTTATAGAAGACCTGCCATTTAAATAAAATAATTTCTGTCTTGCATTGGAGGTGAAGTCCCCTTGAAGTAAACCTTAAAAGTAGATTTATCTGAATAATGAGGAACAAAATATTCTGCGATATATATTTGACTTTCCTGCTTCTTGTCAGACCAGATCTACTACAGATGTACTACATGTTTTAGTGTTCAACAACTTGGCTGTTTGCTGTAATCAGAAATTAAAGAAACCCATGAAAATGGTAATAAATGGGAAAGAAAGATTCCACATTMATTTTTTTAATTCATTTTTTGTTGTAGACAAAGGCATAGTCCATTGCTTACACATAAATTCAAAGTGTGTACATTTTAAATGCAAAGATCCCAAAAYTGCAAGACACTGCCAGCTTTCCTTTATATTACTGGGAAGTGTACCTGAAAGAATGTTTTATTTGCTAAAGAAATTGATTAGTTCGCTACTAATTCTTCATTAAATGATCAGAAGCAAATAGGCGGGATTTCAGTCTAGTAGACATTCTCCAAGCACCTCTATGATGCTGAGTTCTGGCAAAGTACAGYGGCAACGTTTCCATAAAAGAAACAAAAAAACTAAGACTGAAAAAGAGAATGCCAGAGCTCCACCTTTATCAAGTGATTAGAATACCCATTTAAGATATAGCAACCATAGGTTCAGTTTATCTTGTGGCTTTGTATCTTTTTTAATCTCTTGTAAACTAAGATATTTTAAGGGGTGTAGTAGATACTTATCAAATTTTGCCTTAGGGCTAATAAGATGCATTCTCATTGGAAAACTGCTCTCAAAACATCACTGTTACAGTGCTCTGCTTTTTAACCTTAGCTTACTTGATCTATTACTTTTTCCTCATTTCCTTTCCTTCTATGAATCCACTTTTTGTTTAGAACAACTCTTATTTTCTCTCTCTCAACACTAGCTGTCCTCTTTTCTTTCCTTTCATATACTGATTAACCTCAAGATTCTGATTTCATTTGTTCAGTTTTAGCAGAAGTCCTTCTTTACCCATTTTTCATCTTAACTGATTTACAGTAATGTCAAAGCTTTAAAAAACTGAACTATTCAATCTAGCTGATTTCAGTAACTAATTCTACTGATGTATCAAAGTTCTGCATAAAAAAAACTTTTGCTATTCAATTGAGTTTGCTTTTTTGTTTAACCTGAATCAGCAGCAATCACTCAGTTCAAGGATACTTTATAACCTACTCTTTCTGACTTCTGTTCAGTAGCTTCTATTCTCTATGATATAGCAAACCCCCTTCACTCTTCAAGACACACAACTTTAAGGTGGGGGAAGGGAGGGGCATTGCCTCCAGGAACAGTAACAAAATCTATAGATTGAATTATATTCAAACCTAAGGAGCCTACAGCACTCAGCACTGCTTTAATAGAACCTCAGCTCCTAACACTACTTCCTCTTCATCTAGTATTAGGGAAGAACAGAAATTTGTCCCTACTGATTTTCAGTTTACCATCACTTTAGGCTTGTATTACCTGGTTTAAAACCTTCTGCCTAAGTCAGCTCCACCTCCTTCCTAGGTGTGAGCAATTAACTGTCAGCAGTAGCAAAAGGAGGCTTTACACATGTGGTCTATCAGAAGAACACTAAGCAGAAGAAGGGCTTGTTCCCAACTTCCTTTCTTACCACAGGGAAGTCCCAGCCATACTTAMGTTTATTTACTATTGCTCTTTCTCTTAAGATGGGGGAGATTCAAATATAATTCCCTGTCCCAATGTATACTTAGTAGCATGTAATAAAGTGGGCCAGGAACAGAGGCATATAAGAATGATATATTCTGGTATAGCTCCCTTCACAGTTGGTTAGAACATTCCTGACAAAATGAGAATTAAGGTATAAGCTGTGGTCTTGACTTAAACCCAGTCCTGTTCTGTAGATGCAAGAACTGAGACAAAAAAAATAACTGGACTTCCTCAAGTTAATGCTGCATATCTTCAAAACATTAATGAACTTTTCCAGAGTTTCTTCATTTGAATCCCTCTCTTTGCATTTTTTGAATAGACTTTTTTGTAATAGTGATTTTGTTATCTCCAGGATAATGAAAAAGCTATGAAGTATTTAAGAATTTAATTTCAAACAGATAGATGAACAGGAGTGCACTTTAAATTATAAATAGGAAAATTGAATGATAAGAAATATGCTTTCATTACTTTATAAGTACAGTAATAACGCTTGTTACCTTGGGCCAGAAGATTATTGGCAACCAAAGTTTTAATCATCAAAACAAAGATTTTGTGTGTCTGGGAGACTGTTGTTTCCCTAGTACACTACATTTCTTGATATTTTGAGCTTTGGCTAATAAACATTTAATAATGATTATATTAATATTTACTGTCCTTTGGGCTTGCTTTTGATGTGTACCATATAAAACAGGTGTCTTGTACTATTTTACTGGCACTGGGGCTTTCCGGTTTGCACTGAGCTTAGAATTATTAGTTTAGAATCCAGTTGCTATCTTTGTTATTGCTTTGTAAAGTTCTAATTAGAATTTTGGGAGTCTAAAGAAGTAACATGCTTTATGAATAGCACTATGTCTTTTAGATGCATGATTGCTATTCACTTTTTTTCACTTGTTTTATTAAGTAGAGAACAGCAAAGAAATATTTGAATAATCTTGTATGTTTGATCTTTGTGTGTTGGAAAGAATTTATTAACAGTAAGAATATGGGATGACTCTCAATCAGTATTCACTTTTAAGGTGTTAGAATAGGGAAGGCTCTAATTAAAGAGTTTGAGCAGAATTTGTATTAAAAAACTCCATTGACCATTTAGACTATATGATTCAAGTATGTTAGGTGAGAAGGGATTTCTCAAGTCATCTAGTCCAGACTGCTTCACTAGTACTTTCACACTAAAACCTAAATGTTACATCACGTTTTCTCTTATACACCTGTACTGCTGATGCCCAAATGATTTACAAGTCAATTGAGTGACTGACCTCAAAGATAAAAATCTTAAATAGTACTACCTAACTTTAAATATCCTTTTTCATATACATTTTTGCATTAACACGCACACACACAGAGTTCGACTTTCTAACTTAAATGGAATAATACGCAAATGACCCAAACCCTACCTTCTAGCCAAATCTCTCTTTGATTTCATAATCTTCCWTAGATGTTGCTCTATACATTTTCAGATAGCTCCATAAATAAATTGTTTATAAATACTCAGTGATTGTGAGGAAAGATTAAAAAAATGACTGGACTTCCTTCTGTCCCTTTTATCGCACTTCAGTAATGAAATGGGATCATAGTAGGACTGCAGAATTTCCAGAAGAAAACACTAATTCAGGATCAGTGAAGGACTGATATATTCACCATTCAGCTATCACACTTACAATCTGGTATAAAAAAACAGGGTGAGGGACAGGAGGTTGAGCATTTTGGGCAAGAGGGAAAGTAGCTGAAATGCCTATATTCAACAATTAGCTGGCAGAAGAGAAGCATATAGTTAGAGATGTGTAAATAATTGATTTTTCAATTTAGCAACTGACTTGAAAAACCAAAGAAAAAAATTCACACCGACTGACCCAGAATAGAAGCGTTTGGGTCTCTCTCCCCCATCCCTCTTTTCAAATACACTGAATGTGACAGGCTATTGAGTCTTTCTTTTGTTCTTTTTTGATAGTTTTTGGATAGTTAGGATTGTTCTATATAGTGGAAGGGTTTCAGCTGATGAATCAGAGAAAGGTCCTTCTCAGAAGGCCTCTGGCTGCTTTTGAGAGGTACGAGATGCCTCAGAGTTCAAGTCCATCTTATGAATTAGACAAAGATTACAGGTCAGTTCCCTAGCCCCTAGGCTTACAAAACCAGAAATGCTTCACTTCAGCATGATCAAACAGCATTATTCTGACAGTTCAAAACTTTTTTCTTTCTCCAAAACTAATTCTCAAATTCAATCTGGATTTATGCAGTTTTAGTTCAAAATAAATACGTACAATTTTTCTACTTGGATAAATAGCTATTTTTTGTTTGTTTGTTTCCAAGCAGGGGTTTGTTTTGTGACTTTCCCCCCTGAGCTCTATTATAATCGGAAGCAGATTAACTTCATCACTGTGGGCTATTTTCTTCTTCCCTTAAATGGTCCGCAGTTGAGTGGAAAGTCAGCCAGATGGAGAAAATATCTTCCCTGTGTTAGACCATCCCTATGGAATACTCATCACTGATGTACTTAGTAGGACACAAAATGCCATGCCATTTTACCTCTGTCAAAGGCTGATCTTTGGCAGCTGTAGGTAACTTATTCTACGGTCTAATAGCAAGAATATTAATCTTRAAAGGAGAAAAACTGACTTCAGATTATTAACTAAACATAGCAGCTAGTAGATTTCATGTTTCCACCGTTTAGTCACATTTGTTAGGTGCAACTCATTTCAATATTCCCTTGTTTATCTGTGTGCATCTTAATATATTACATATCCAGTGGCTTATCAAAAGCAGTACAAGTATTTGTTAAACAAGTAAGAGTTAACAAGTATTTGTTAAAAGATGAAAATTTAAGTTCGGTGCTCCATCCATTGTAGAATATTCTTGAAAACTTTTGGACTAGATTAACAAAACAAAGAACAAGTCTACCTATGCAACATAACAAATACACACTGCGCTGGTGCTGGCTGTGCACTACGGAAAGGAGGGCATCCCGCTACTGCAGCTGAGTATCATCCCCAGTTCTGAGCAGACTGGCTTGCAGAGTTTCCAATCATAACCAAGCAACTTTGCATCGGCTTCTAATCAAGCATCCAGGGAGAGTCTCACTTGCCCTCTACTGAGGTCCAGTGAATGCCTTCTTGGAATGAGTCACCTAAAGCAAGTTAATTACAAAAATCCACTAGCAGCAGGCTACAGTCTTCTTTGCCCCCCAGAAGACCAGTAGTTCAAGCACTGGCTTTGGCTGCCAGCTTTGTATCCTCCTTCTGCCAGGAGGATGAGAAGGCCAGTCTCCCACGCTGCAAGCAAGTGCACCTGCCACCTAGGATATAGCACAGAGAAATAGCAAGTAGCTTGTCTTTCCATTWCTCATAGCACAAGTTCCAGACACAGCATGAAGCAGGAGAGAACGACTGCAACCTCACAGCTCACACCCAACTATGATGTGAGCAAGGTCCGCAACTCAGGGTTCTCCTTTTGAATTACACTACTTTGTAACACTAACACCTCCAAAAAGAGAAAAGCAAACACTTATTAACCTATTCTTTAAGCTACAGGATAATCTTCTGAAGGAGAATTCAGAATTTATAGSTGGTATTTAATATGATTTCTAACATTTGAACGTTATACACAGGTTGTAGTTGCTAGTCGTATTATAGGGTCTTAGAAGTTGCCCATCTTCAATGTTGCTCCCATACTAAGAAAGTTGAATAGCTGCCAAATTTCTTTGGGAATATCTATTTACAATAGGAAACAACGAAAAATGTAGTTAGGAAGGAAGGAAAGGGGAAAAAATACAAAGCACCTTTTCTATTTCTCATTAAATAAGTGCAAATTACTGTTAATTGCCTTTTAACCTTGTGGTAATGACTTTGAAAAAATATGCTTTGCACTTTTTTGACAAATTCTAGTGTTGCTTAATAAAAGCACATTTGATAGACCACTCGTCAAACCACAGGCAGTATTGTACTTGAATATAAGACCTGTTCTGATTTCCTTGTACCAAATGTAGGCTTAACCTTAACCTGGTGCCATAAACGTTTGTGTCAAAACCACTGAAACTCTGATGTTGAAAATGCTTGTAAAAAACATCCATGTGTAAAATGAAGGAGTCATGAAAGTATTGGTTTAGGAAATATGGGGAGGAATAACTTCGCTTTGGGTTTGTTTTCCCCCCCCCCTTTTTTTTTTTTAAACAATTGCTTATGCCTGGCCATATATTTAACTAAATTCGCAAAACAAAGCAAAAAATTAGACAGTTGAAGTAGATCTATGTGTGCATAAAACTGTACACTAGGTGTTATAAAGAAAAAAGCCTCAAGCTAAATCTTGGGATTCTCCTGAACTACACTAAGACCTTTGATATTGCTGGTAGTCAGAAGATGGGGAAGTCATCTGATGAAGGGAATTGATGATTAATAGGATAATCATTAAGGTTATTACAGTACTGGTTGCCTTGATGTCACATTGTTCTGCTAAACAAGCCTCTGCCTTGGCAAAGAGACTACAGGTGTCCTCTCGTGCTGAAAGGTAAAAATATCAGAATTTCCAAATGGGAGTGACACAAGGTTCCTCAACTTACAGCACCTTCAGTGTTTCTCCTTGAGTTTGTAAGTTAGCAAATGAAGCAGAGATAAGGAAGTCTTTCCCTGTAACACAGTCTAATGAATTTTCTATACTGTAGTGGTATGGTATAAAACCTAACCTTTATGCTTAGAAGATTTTTAGTCCTTGATCTCTCCAATTCACTTTTGAGGCTCTTGTCTCTTTTACAGTATGAATACATGGTCATTCATACATTTTAATAAAAGGAGAAGGAATGAAATATATACAAAAATATAATAAATACAGTAGTATTTAACTGAGAGACCTTAATTTTTAAATGTCTTGATCTATAACAAGGCTGTAAATGAAAGCTGAAAAGGGGTCAAGACATTAAGTCAGTGAACGAAGCTTTCAGGTAGAGGGTTCCTACCAAAATCCTACTAAGTAGTGCACAGCTCAAAATAATCAGACTCATCCTTAGTGATGTTATGAAAAACAACAGCAAAATCACCTTACAAATTCAATTGCGCATGTGTGAAAATGACAATGCATATACTCATTATTTGAAAATTACTAAACTTGTTTGCTTCAACTTCACTTAATTTTGTAAGCCTTAATGAGGAGTAAAAGAAGAGGGTAAGGTTTGGTCCTACAAGGGCAGATTTTCAAAGGCACAGTTACGATTCAGGTGCCTAATAGTATTTGGATCTTTGAAATTATTCCCTACAGGTTTTGGTCAGTTTGCTTGAGTACATTTTTCTTATATTTATAACAAGACTGTACAGAGTTAGCTGGTCATATACCAAACAATTTCCTCCTGAAACAGAGGGGAGATCTCTCATGGGCTATGACTGTCAGTAGCAAGCACAGTCTGAGTCAAGATCACAGCAAGCCAGTTACTGCCTCCTGATGAAGATTTACCACCCTGCAACCACTGTGGTATGACCGTTTCTTTGGCTCCACTCAAAGCCTACTGTAAGAAGAGTTTTAAAAAATAACCTTCAAAAACATTCTACCAAAGAGTGGCAGCCTCCTTATCCTTAAGGAAGATACTGGACAGCAACAAGTAGTGCCTTTAACATTTCCACTGGAAACATATCTGGTCTACAATACAATGTCTAGGGCTGAGTTTATGACAGAACAGGGGTAAATTTATATTTATCCCTATCAGAGATTTTTTTTTTTTTTTAAACATAAATGGAGTAGCAAAAATACTGCCACTTGAGAAAAGAACCCACAGATTCAGGCCTCAGGCTGATACAGGAACATTGTACTTTAGTCTTTATTGATCATGTTACTTTTCACATTTGAGAGCTGATGTATCAATTTTGTTATCCTTGATTTTTTTCCATTTGTAAGCATTAATAATAGTCAAAGACCACCAAAATTTTTGTAGGATAGCTTTCTACAGCTATTAGGTTGTAATGTATGCTTTCTGTAGAGTCAGCTCAAGCAATGGAAATGGAGATACAGAAAGCACTCCTTCCTGTACTCTTTTGAGCTAAGATCTTTCTAAAAACTTAATACAAAAATCAAGAACAGCAACTAAATTCCAGACTTTTTGAATATTCTGGTTCTCCACTGGAAAAAAACAGATCTAGTAGATCTATAACAGAAAGAACAGTAATAACATCTAACCAACACTTTTGTAAGAGCACCAGTTCAATGGACTAGGACTCAACTGATAACCTGTAAAAAGAGGCGAAGATATGATAGAAATTTATAAAATTATGAACATAGTGGAGAAGTTGAATAAAGAAGGATCTGTTGAGTTTTCATAAATCAAACAACAAGCCATCACATGAAACTGGTAAGCAGCACATACACCAATTAAAAGAAGATGCCTCCCTCCACAGTGCATAGCTGGGCTGTGCACCTCCTCACTGTGGCCTGTTGTGGATTCTGGAAGTTTACTACACTCAAAAGGGGGACAGATTCACAGAAGGAGGGGGAAAAAAAGGTGTGTGGGGGGAGGGGACATTAAGGATCATTAAATACAAGGGCACCAGATCATCAATTCAAGCTTAGAAAATCCTGAGTCAGAGCACTGAGAGCTAGGAAGTAGATTCTTACCTAGGCAATTACTGTTGGTCACTATCACTGACAGGGTAACTGGGCAAGATTAAGCTTTACCTTTCTTCTTCCTCCAGTTAATAGTTATTTGTTATCTATCTCCATCACTTAAAATAGGTTTCAGATCAGGTCCTACGATTACGTCTGGATAAATGCAGGAGAGTTGAGCAATACAACAGATTAGTTTCTCTGTTTATCAAATAATCTAGGATAAATTACCTGAATTAAACTTTAAGAAATAACTTATTTACTTTGCTTCATCCTTATGATTTAGACATCTCTATTAAACTCATTCTGTTGCCAGCCTTGAGACCTTTCTCAGATGCTGAGTAGATAATTGAGCTACCACAGGTTTGTTGCTTAGAGAGCTCAGTCTCAAGTCAYAAAAAGTATTCTAGTTCTGTGATGCCTTAAGAAATCACGGACCAGTTTCTCTCAGGCAGGTGGGACCTGAGAGATATGGACAATTGCATTCCAGAAACAGGAGAAGCAGCATATAAAGTCTAGAGCCTCAGTGAAACATTTAATCTTTCTGAAATCCTGAACAGAGTCTTTTTACTGAAATGTTCTTCTGCTGACTGACACAGACTTTGAATCAGGCCCTTTCYTCTTCCTCTGAGGGGCAAGGGAAGACCTATAATAACACAGAATTAAAAAAATTTCTTCGTGTCCTTCAAAACTCTTGCAACCAGCTAAATAAATCTTTCAAGGATCCCAGTGGCGTATATTAGGGAAGCATTTCCTAAAATGGACACCGAATACTCCCCTCTGATGGCTGTTATTATGCATATTCAGACATTAAAGGAACAAGGAGTTCACCTTAAATGCATTAGGGGGTTAATTAGGTTTTCAGTAAGCACTTCTCTAATTCCTCCTCCATGCATAACATTTACCCTGGATCATTAGGGGGATAGCTGGCAGATGTAAACATGAACCATGACAACTACAAGTAATATTGGCAGTACAGTGATTTAAGATTAAGGTCATTTAAAGATAATGTCTGCTCTTCATTATTCAGTCACATACAATGCATGTGGCCTACGGAAGACATTTATTCTGTAACCTAATGAGGATGCTTCCACATATGCTTCTACTAAAACTTTTCTACTTATTTGGGGGGGGGGGGAAGGACATCTCATTTTGTTCAACACATTTATTAATTGAATTTGACACTTTGAATTTTTTGAATAAGAAATATGAAAGTACTGTTCCACAATTCCACTGCTTTGAAAATTACACTTCTAAAGAGTTTTATGCAATGAGAATTTGGGTAGATCTAGACAGCAACTGACACTTTCATTTGGGCTGTATGTTTAAACTCATCACCCTGTAGCTATGCAAATTTTGCTTAGAACAGCACTTGTCAAAGGAACACATCTATTTTTTTGCCCACCAACACGGAGGTGGGTCTTCCCAGAGCACCAGCACTATCCTCTGATTATTTTGTGGGGAAAAATGGTAGACAAACAAAAACATTTTTCTCTTGTTAATATGGTTTCCATTATTATGAGTAATTAAAATAGAATTAAATATGATGTTCATACACTTCTTACATCTGTCTTTGATTTAATTTCTCCAATGAGATTATTTCAAATATATTGCACATTTCTTCTTAGAGTTTGCAACTATTCTAGCCATACCCTAGTATTGCGTGTTATTCCCGCTTTTCAGATACACATCGGTGGGATCCAGTTGCCCTTTATCTTGCCCTGATAATGCAAACACTTATGGATCTAGGTAAATTCATGCACATTGTAAACTTAGTCACATACATAAATGTTTGCAAGATCATGTCTTAGCATATAAATTAGCACCTAATGTTGTTTGCCCTTAGTCATAGCACAATATGCCATGTGTATAGTTTTATTTTTCTAATTTACTGTGTCAGATCCCTGAGAATAGTGGAGTCRCATCAATGTAGGTGGGAAAAAAATATGAGCTCTCTTCTATGCAGATATTAAGATACTATTTTTTATTTTCATAACATGACTTTTATTAAAAATAAGAGCCATTGTTATACAAATTATTAAAACGCAATTGATACTTCAAACTCAAAATATTACCTAAATTCAGTGTAGTTCTTTTAAATGAGTATCTGATAAAAGAATGTAATCACAGTGCAACCAGGAGGAAAACAGAAGCGCCTATTGAATTGATAAAAGTATAGAGCTGATAGAGAACAAGATGCATTAAATTACATATTTCTGTGTACCATACAACAGTATGTTTTGTTAAAGAAAGTCCTTTTACTTAAATAATTTAATCCTAAAAGAATAGAAGATACTACTGTAGTGCAATGGGTTATCACCTAATCAGTTTTCTACATAGTGTGAAGAATACAACACTTCTAATAAAGTTGGTTGTGCCTTAAGAATTTGCCTGCAGGTACTTCTGGGAATAGTTTTTACAGCTGGTGTCACTCCTTTAAATCCATGTGTGTTACAATGCCAGTCTTCCTCTGAACTGTGTCTTGCTTCCACAGACATTTTTATGTTCATGACCTAGGTTAACCACCTTGGCATTAGGGAAACTTAAAATTAAATAGAAAAATTCTAAAAAGGAATTACCTTCTAGATTTCCCAAATTTATTTCCTAACCACTAAATGGTTGAGCTATCTCTTCCTTACTCTTTCYATACCCCAGTGACTCTTGAATTCTTTGCTTCAAAATGGCATGTCTTCAACCAAAAGTAGTAAGAATATCCTTCCCAGGCAGACAGAATTTAGCTCTAGCTGATAATTATTACATTATTCAAAAAGATGTACATTTGAATTTCCTCAAGCAAATGCAGAACTTGAACCTAGATCTCCTGTATTCTGGAGACTGACCATTAATCAGCAGCAGGTCCTTAACATAGAAGGTTCTTTTTTCTGGCTTGTCTTAAAGAGAAAAGGGGCAGCCACTACTCCATCCTGCTGCTGTTATTCATCAGCCACATCCTGAGAATGCCTAATGGATCAACCCCTGCTACAGCCTACACAGGAGACTGTACATTGCTATTTTGTATACGTGCAGAGCCAGAATAGTATGAACCCAGCCAATTTGAAAGACAGAAATCAAGAATGTATGGAATCATCTTGAGATTGCAACTGATAAGCAGCAGCTTCAAATTTGAAAGAGAATTTCATAACTTTAGGCTGGAGTTTAATTTTGGCATTACAGTTCCATTTTAGATGCTAACTTACACTCTAAGTACCTAATCTAGATATTAAGAAACTTGTCTCCCTGGACTACTACAATGAATAAAGAGAAAAAAATCCCCCATAAAGACTTCTGAAAATATTTTATGTCAATTTGCCAGACATGTGGTTTGGGATTATAGAGAAATTTAGGTCAGAAGGCACCGCCTAAGTCTTTGAAATTAAAGCACAGAAAGCCCTTCCTTGAGATGTTGGCCCTGACAGGCAGGGTTCTGTCAGCTTGTGTGCACCATTGCTTTTCTTCAGACCCCAAAACACGGAGCTTTTGCCTACATAACACACGATTTACAATTAGGATTGTATACAAGATACTCTAGGGAGAGCACCTATGATGGTGCCCTGGTCTGGCTGAAACGAAGCTGAGAGATCTAGCTTCACAGGCTTCCTGAAGGTAATGGATTCTACCCGATGCAGAGCACTGAAACATTAGGTTCTCCAGCATCTAACATTGTAATGTCTAGCACAATGCAAGCTTACTGAATAAAATCAGATGTAAAGCAGAAAATGAGTTCCTCAGTCTTTACTGACATCAGTACTGTTTCTGTCTAAAAAGAAGCTCAAGCTACAGCTACAGAAGCTAATGAGATTTTGTGATCRGGATCTCTGTTTCAGGAAATCTTGACCACTACAATTTCCTCCAAGCATCCATACCAACAAGGGGATTTTTGACCCTTGTATAGCTGATGAAGTACCACTGTGATCTACATAAAAAAATTATGTCTTCCCTGCCCAGTTAAAGCAATAGGGAAAGGGGAAGAAAGGAGATATTTAACTGTTGGCTTGAATAGTCAAATTGCTAGGGATGTTACAGCTGATTGCAATATGGTGCGGTCCTTTCAGGCCCATGTCCAGTATATCTATAACTGAATTTCTTTCAAGTCAATACTTTCCTGTCTACCTCTCTTCTCAGACTTTTAAGAAACGGGTTTTTCATTTTCTGGCAGTCAGTGAGATTTGGAGCAAGAAGAATCATGCAAGATATAAGAATTAGGTGTTGTATGAAAAGTAATTGCTCCACAGATCCTGGAAAGAGCACAGCTGGGGAAGAACATGGAAAGAAGAGGACATATTACCAAAGTAGAAGGCAGAGAAGCAGCAGCATATGACTATCACTAGAGAAGAATGCTTCAGAGTGGGATGGGTTGTGACTGTGCCTGTTAAGTCCCCTTAAAAACCCTGTAGATCTAAGAGCTGATATATAGTCTATCAAGGGATTGTGTGTAAAACAGCCAAAGCAACCCATACAAAAAGGCTTAGAGACCATGCAGATAAACTGATTATGTGAAAAGAGAGAGTTGTATTTCATTAAGAATCTGTAATACAAATATGGGACCTATTTCTGCTCCAGTGAAATYACAAAGTCAAAGGATAGTCATTTTATCCTTAATATAATCTAAGTGGAGTGATCTTATTTAGAAAGCCAGTATTCTGAGCAATTACACTGAACCCACCACAACAAAGAGGAAGAAACTGAGGCAGGGCTGACCCCATGCTGAGGGAGGAACAGAATCTTATTTCCATTTACTCATTTTCAAGTTCCATAAACAAAATTTGTCATCGCTTTCAGATCAGAGTTGTGTCATTGCTCTCTATTACAATATAATTCTCTATCAAATTTATCACATAATTTTCCTTCTCAGGTCTGTAACTCTTCAGTCCATAGAAAGCCAGAAAGCAATCCTGGAAATATCTTCTTATCCTTCATTTAAAAAAAAAAGAAAGCTACGGAAGCGCAACTGGACCATTCTTGTACTTAACCTACAATTTTGGGACTGAGACCTGATCTTACAGCGCAAAAAGACTTTCAGTTACAAACATTAAAGATTTCTTTCCCACTTCTGGCAACCACAGCAAGGGACACTGCAGGTTTCTGAGAGTTCCAGGTAAGGGCCAGCTCCCTACCTGAGATCACAGCACCACTGAAGTAGATGCTAATACCCTAAGTGACAAGCCTTGTCTCTCTGAAGGCTTTACAGTGTAAGTGATTAAAGCAGGGGAGAAAAAAAAAAAAATTTCACAAACATGGAAAGAGCAACCCACAGGTCATTTGTACAGAAAGGTTAGCAGAGTCAGATGTACACTCAAATCTCCCAGCTTTCTAGCTCAGCGATATAATTAGCCTTCATTACTGCATAATGGAAACAGTCAGGTCTCTCCTTCTCTACTTCATAGCTCAAAATCTTCTACTCCTTCTTTTAAACTTTTCCCACTGCATAAGTTAATACCTTGATTACTAGCTGTCTCAAGAATTTTTGTAATTTTTTTTTAAAGTTAGATCTAGTTTTAAAATTTAAGAATATGTAAATATAAAAAATGTTTTTAAAATGTATTTTAAAAATATTAGTTTGTTAAATATGATTTTCAAGACTTGAAGCAATTTTAAAATAAACTATAATCTTTCCCCACCTACTGCATATGGACAGGATGGGAATATAATGAAAATACATATGGAAATGTTTTCTTATTTCTATTATTAAAAGTTCGATTTCTGGTCTGCAGCATACCACATGCTTAATTATATCTTCCAGTCTTTAGCATCCCAGTTCTAAAACTCTTGCATATCATGATTTCATTTTCTACCAAAAGAGATCACCAGATTATCACACAAAGTTGCCCCCATTTCTCCCTTTGAATTGCCACTGTCCCCACATTCATACACTCACTTATTCTGCTCAAAAGCATTTCTAAGATGTTACRTATTATAAGGGACACTTGTCACACTTCTGTGCGATCCAAGGTTGGTATTTCAAGTATATATTTTGACTTCTGTCAAGCATAAAACTTTATGTATTAAACATTAGAGATGGAGCAGAACTGGAAAGTCTGAACTGTCTCAAAGTTCAGGACTTTTCAAGATTCTGGGATCAGTTTCTAACAGATTAGTAACTCTTCAATTTCAGAAGATGTGTGCAGACCAAGGTTTTGTTGGAGGTCTTTTAAGAGTCAGGTAAAAAAAATCATATATATAATTTTACCATCATGGAAAGTTATCTCACATGCTTTTTTTTTTTTTTTTGCTGTCCTCCTGACCTCTCTTCATATCTTCCCCTTCTAAAGTAATCATAATGTATTTATCGGGAATGAGAACAAAACTTCGCTGACATAAGCTATCATTAGTTCACTTTTTTGACATTTTCCCACAGTGAACAAGTGCAGTCCCTTCCCCTTAGCTTCCTGTGATCTTCTGTAAGTTTCTTTTAAGTAATAAAACYTATTGTACTTAGTGACACGTGTACTCTACAATGAAGAAATAACACTGATATCATGGATATTATAACAGTACTTACGATGAATAGTGCTATAGGATATAAATTTAAGATTGATAAGCCCTCAAGGGGCTGATTAGGTCTGGTGTGTTACATCTTCAGGGGCTTTCAGCATACCCCCCCTTAAACAGGGTTAATGAGGTAGAGTAGAGACATCACATTTATTTTGTAGTTCCTTTACAATAGAAGGACAACTTAATACAAACCTATTTGTCTCAAACTGGTACTCCATATTACAGTTCATTAACAATTAAACAGCTTCACCCTAACAACATAAGCTTAAGGCCTGTGCAAGGGCCTTGTTAACTTACATTTTGAAACTGGCAGTATGTTTTCATGAACCTTCATGGTACTTTACTGTGGTAAGTGACATTATTGTCCTACTGCTGAATTTAATTACCCTTAAGTGTTAATTGCTTACTGTTTCTACATAGAATTAATTTTGATAATTAGGTTAAAAAATACCTTACCTTCCTTACTCTTATTTTCCTATTCTTTTTGATGACTTTATATAATTATTCATTGAGCTGAGGGATGAGAAGGGAAAAAAGCTTCCACCATAAGTTTTAAAAAGAAAATAAGAAAAATATATCACACAATGGAAATACAGCATTGGAAGAACAGGCTTTCTAACAAACAATCCAGCAACACTCAGCTGGGTTTTAGAAGCATAAATGTGATGACACTGACCAACCTAATCAAGCAGTTGCTAATTGTGTGGATTACTGAATAGCATCATCTGCAACAAACCTCATGAATATTTGCTCTGGCTGAATTAGGTTCTGAAAGGATGGGGAACTGTCGCAGAAACTGAGAAGCAAGTTTTCCTGAATGAGGAAGATCACTGCTTTTCATTTCATTAGCCACATCATATTTCTTTATCCCAACAGATCTTAAATGAACAGTTTCTTGTCTCTCATCCCTATTTGTCTAACTGTAACAGTCTTATTATGCTTATACTGATACAGCTTATTCCCCATACATCTTTACAACAGAGATTGTGCTGGTACAAAAGCACAGCCCTAATGTCACTGGGTATAGGGAAATTAAAGAGCTTGGGTTTATTATCCACCCATCTGTGTAGACCAGAATCATACCAGAATGAAAACTGTGCAAAGCTCAGGTTTAAATGCAAAACATTCCACAGTAAGTTCTTCTCTATTGCAGAATAAAGCACTATAACAGAATCATCACTCTCTTTAGTGCTTGGCACAACAATTTCCTTTCCATTCTAGAAATCATTGAGCAACTCAAGAATAGGAAACAAAAGTTGCTACTACCATAAAAGCGGAAATTGCTTAAGTTGAAGGAGCTCAACTTCCATTTAGCTTAGYTGTCTATTTAGCCTTATGGTAACAATATTCAATTGCCTAAACTAATTATTTAGCATTGTAATCCCAAGAGTGAATTGAATCTAATTTATGCCATGAATACGGTATCTGCTGAGGCAGTTCATTAGAAAAATGAAACCAAATTATCATTTTTTGTCATGTTTTTCTGCTTAATTGCCTTAAAACCTTTCAACAGTACTGGTAAACATCTTTGCTTTTAATAGAATTTGCTTTAAAATTTCATTCACATGTAAAAAAAATGGTTTGATTTTGGCCTAGAGAAGAAGTAACATCTGTATCTACCTTATTCAGCATTAAAGAGACAGTAAATAAGATTTTCCTTAAAGTGTACAAGTCATTGGAAAACAATTTCCATCAAATGTCCACAAAAATATTTCTCACTAGTACACAGAAGTCCAGAACTTCAGGATGGCCAATATTATGTTAAATCAAAGCTAGTGAGTAGTGAAAATAATGGCAACATACAATTTAAATGTTGAGTTTTGTTAAACTTTTTAAAAGTTTGTTTTTTACTTGCAAAAGTTTTTCCCCCAAATTAAATTTAAAACACAAATAAAAAACAAAATAAAACATTCCATGCTTTATGAGAAAAATGAAATTCTTAGATAAGTCAAATCAAAATTAATTAGTTTGTTCAGGTATCCTAGTAAATATCTTCATTACTACAGTAAGAAACACTTCCAACTCTTGGTTACAGGTAAAAAAGCTGTGGCTATTTTCCAGCTCAGTATCAGAACAAGGTAACTGATTTCATCATCCTGTTTTCTATGCAAAGAAAACTTGGACGCATGCACTGAAAAGGAGCTCTGGAAAATAACAGGTAATCTCAGCCCAGCCTTAGATTCTGTACAAAATACGATTAAGGTATGAACTCTTGTATCTAACTTGCTCTTCATGGAAAGCATAACAACAACAACAGTATACAACTAAAATGTTTGTAAAACGTTCCAGTTGTGACCACAGAAAACACTAAAACTGTTAAATTTTAGGTGAATTTCTAGGAAACTTTGGTATACTTTCTACCCTATCCTAGCATGGGTAGATGTAAATTGATCTCTTAATTTCCACATTTCATAAAAACTGTTGTTTGGCCAAAACTTAACACATGAAATCTACTTCCTTCTGTAAAGTTACTCAGATGTGCTTTTACAGTTTAAAGGTGTTAAGGAGGAGAGAAATTTAATAAGAAACTGCAGTGTACCTCAATTCCTGTATTCCAAATTGATACAATTTCAAACAGAATTGCCAGAACAAAAAAGAAATACGCCCTAGAAGGATCCTATACAGGTGTAAGGATACTATATAAGTCAATAAGCTGAAGTTTTAAATAAGCAGAATTTATTAATTTTTCTGTGTTATACTGTTAGATGATATTGTCAGACCAGTTCAGGATTCTTTTATTATTTAATATTTAGATTGATGTTTTGTAGAATGAAGAGAGAGCACACTCATCAATTTACTTTTATGGAATCAGCAAGTTCCACACCATGCTGTCCTTATTCAGCCTTTATTCATTCAAAACTCTGACATTATTGATCCTTTAGCTCAGTAGAAATTTCAAGATCTGTGTGATAGAACGTTGAAGTACATTAAGACTTGACTCAAATGATAGGGAAAGATTGTTTATATATTTTGGGCACATTGTGCATCTGCTTGTTTTGTTTCTCTTCTAAAAAAGTGTACACAGTCATACACATATGTATGCATGAACATGGACCACAAATTATTTTTTCTGGATCAAGGCCAACTTCAACGGCCAGATAGACCAAGAAAGACTGACAGAACAGACAGCTGACCAGTCTTCCATCAGAAATGAAAGGAGGCAGGAGAACAAACAAGTTTAACTGGAGTCCAACTATTACACCTACCCAACTAGGCAAGGGAAATGTCAGAGCTCTGATTAGAACAATGATCTTTCTACTGATTAAACAATAACAACTGAGAATTATACTGGTCAGAGCAACAAAATATGAAAGAAGCTCCACTGTTTGTACTGGGGATAAATTATTTTTAATATTACTTTTTTTTCCTCTCCTCCTTACAACAGTTTGACTTCATTTAAAGCACCGTGTTCTTTGGACATTGCATTTCAAAACAGACAAATCAAAAAGTTCAGAGAAGACCAAATGTTCAAAAATTTGGAAGAAAAAAGCCCTCAAGACATATGGAGAAAGGTTAAGAGAACAGGGCATGTTCATTCTAGAGCAAAAAAAAGACTGAGGATAGATGTAACTGTTTACAGACACATAAAGGGATAATGTAAAGAGGAAAGATCAATTATTCTCATTAGCTAAGAAAAACAGTACAAGATGTAGTGGGCTTAGCTGCAGGAAGGATATTTTAAGTCAAACATTTGGAAAAAAGCTTATAAGCAGTATAGCAAAGGGTCATTGAAAAGCTATGTTTTAGACTTGACACCCATCTATTGAGACCAATTCACAAATAATTAAATCTTTTTTGGAATGAAGACAAAGGTTGGCAGAGATGTCCAACTAGATGTACCYTTCAAACAGCATAAATTTAGTTCATTGTTTGCCACGTCAATAGTTGCTTTAAGAGGAAAGATGGGAATTCGAGTAAAGTGAAGTTTAATATTAAGTAAATATCAGGAAAGGAAACAATGATAGTAAAATCAAATGAATAAGGATATTTCCGATATTGAGCAGTGTAGCTGGAGAGAAAAACTATTTTTTGAATCTGTAACACTATCAGATGTACAGAATATAAAGAATGGTCCAGCATTCACAAGATGTCTAAGTACAGTTTATCAGCCATAGTGTTAAARTGATGAACTGTCTCAGCTTTGGAATTATTAAAACACTATTACTGGGATTAGAAGCACTGCCAACATCAGAAGTACCTAATCAAAAACAGGCTCCTTATCTGCACCTAACACAGCAAATTATCTGACAATTTGAAGGTTTCCTTGCTGGTAATGTTTTCAGCTGCTTAGTTTGCTTGTCAATGACATGCAGGTTAAAAATCTTTTCTCTGCACTTGGTGTTTTACAAAAGCCTAAGCTAAACCAGAAAGAGCAACAAATATACCAATATTGACTTGCATCTTGAAGCAGTTGCTCTAGAAGCTTACTTCCATTTTGGTGACAGATGTGTGAACATCTATTAAATAATGCAAGTATAACTGAATGTGATAGAAACCATCCATTAGCTGTCATAGATACATAACTAGGATGAATACAAACAGTTAAAACATAGGTATTTGCCTATCATTATAAGGCAGGAAGAATTGCCATCTACTTCTACTGCCCGTATTGTTCAACCAGGCAATAAAGAGAAGGGAAATTCTTAAACAGTAAAGGAATACTAAAAACAAAACACAACATTACATGAGACAGGGTAAAGATCTCATGGTGCTCTGACTGATGTTGTTCAGAATATGCCAGTGCTTCCTACACTGCTCATATCTGCTACAGACATATTTGGAAAAACCTGTAACAATGTTCGACTGTTAGTAAAATTGGAAGCCCCAATGTAGACATTAAGGTGTTTTCTGCCACTGTTTTCAGTAATAAATCAATTAGACTTCTTCCCTGAGAAACTGGAAGATCCAGCGCTGAAGTGTTATGGAGACAACCAGCAGACAAATTGTAATAGGGATCCAAAGTTCACCAACTGAGCCTTACAAAGGTGAGAGAGTTTTCCAAATTCTCTTTCTTGGATAAGGGAGGCAAGAGGATGGCTGCTGTATAAGGCAGCAAGAACAGCACCTTGAAAATCAGTAACAGAATCCAAAAAATATATAATTGAAAATGACARCTTATTGGCAGGACTTTATTTCACTTTAATGTTAAGAAACAAGGGTGAATCAAGACATTTTCTGTCTGTGTTCTTTCTTTCCCAATGTTGTTTTACAGGAACCTGAGACTAAACAGTGAAGTAAATGGAAAAACAAGAAAACAAGAGCCTCAGCATACACAAAAGGTCATTCAATGTATAAGTAAAGAATATAATTTTAACTAACACATTTTATTATGAATGCATAAAGTCATCAGGATTGATATTGGAATTGTGTATGTAAAGGCAGGAATATGATTTAAACAGTTGCTCATGAAGACTTTTCCATTCAAAATGAATCTCACAAAATAAAGTATATGCAAGTACTTGTATGCAATATCACTTATTACAAGTAGGTTGGATTTTTTAGACATTTGCAAATAGAAACGTACAAACACATGCATTTATAAGTTTATAGATTTAAATAGATACTTCAAGGCTATACTTGTCACTGGTAACAGTCAACAGAATAATGTTATTTGGAGATTGGACAGCAGAAACTATTTCATACACCTAGTTGACTTTCCTCCCTTTGTTGTTCTGATCAACTCTTGCTGTTTTGGCCTCCCTTCTCCTGCCCCCTCCCTTGCTTTGTTTCTTATGTCTTACTATTCCAACACCCAGACACCTTATACAAAGAAAGTGGAGAACTGAATTTCAGTTCACCTTCCCATTCCTTTGCCCTCAAATGCAGGCATGCCTCTTTCTCTCAGCTTCTGCTTCTATTATCCCCATAGCTCTCATCAAAAGGTTTTCTTTCATCAAAATCTCTAAAGCCTATTCCTGTAACAACCAACAGGAAATTGGCTAGAAAAAAAGTCTGAAGATGACATAACCCTTGCACCTTAATCTATGTTTGGGTCCCTACAAAGAATAAGAAAAGGCTAGAAGACCCAGGTGAGAACAGTTTATGATCAATATGTAGCAACATACCATAACAACAAGAGGCAGATTCTGTTCCATTCTTACAGATGAGTCAACACCCCACTTGGTTTCTGTTTGGCATCAAGGATGTCTGATCATCTCTGCCAAAAGGGAGTGAGTTTCATATTTCAGAATTCTGAGTGTTTTTCCCCACCAGTCTTATACAGGTACCTCCAGAGAAACAAAAGATACAGAAATTTAGCAGTTTAGAGACCAGTGAAGGAACTCCCATTTTGAAGGAAGCATAAGAAGTTTTGATCAAGAAAAGAGAAAGTTTCAGAGTGCTGACTGTGTTTGTGAAGTATTTCAATAGCCTTCTCTGAGCTACCATTGATGCTTCTCTTGATAAATATATTGTTTATAGGTAATTAGTCATTTTAAATGATACTTTTATAAGTAAGCAATAAAACAAACTGTACTGTAATTGATTATCAATAATAGCTTGCTATGTCTAGGGTGAGCACAAATGTGCAAAGCACTGAAAATCAGGCACACATTCCTTATAATAAGTATGGAAGACTTCATCTGCAATTAATTGCTGTGATAATAAAACTATAAATGATGAAGTGACAGTAGGTGGAATGCACAGCAATTGTCTAGTTAGGATATTTTTGTATACCATAATCAAGAAAAAAATATATTACATTCCAAGTGTGAGGCAGAATTAAGTTTAATGCATACTTAAAATCAATATTTAGAAAATGCATTTCTTTAAGGAGATACGTGTATATATATATGAACATGCACGTACAAGTGTATATACACATATGTCTGAAAGGGGGTGGTTAGTTCCCCCCMCACACACATTGATGATGCAAGAAACATTCATGCTCAGGAAGAGAAATTTACAGTCCAAGTGTGAATAGCAGCACCAAGATTTACATTTCATTTCACTGAAGATAACTAGCAGTAGATACATCTGGCCATAAGCTTTCCTATGAAAGAGCTGCATACGGTCAGTTCGATCCCTGTTGATTACTGCTGGAACGGACAGCTCCCACAGCACTAGAAGGCCATGCAAGGAAGTTCTCCATATATTTCCATAMCTGTGTATTGCAGCACCTCTCAATAAAGCCGTTTGCCTTTACCTCCTCATCACAGGTCCCTAAGCCCATAGTGCACAGTTCTGCCCCATCACGTAACACAGACTCTAGAACTCCACCCCGCGTGCCAGCTCTGGAGAGTCTTTATGAACGAAGCAGAACCTTTTGAGAAGCCTTCCAGCTTGGTTTATCCACTTAAAACAACATTGAATATATCACACTATTCAGTAAGATTTTCTAAGGACAACTTTATCTATCAAAAAAGTACTACTTGTGAAACAAAAATGTACAATTCTTCATGCTTCAAATTTCTCTCATTTTACCTTGCTATACCTTGGAGCAGGGGGTTCTCCCCAAATAGTATCYATCTTCCTATGTAAGAGATCTTTGAGAAGGCAATTTTCAGGCCTGCATATATTTTTAATGCTTTCCCTCTATACACCCCAAATCCCCTTCAATTCTCAACAATTTTAATGAACCATGATTTCCTAACTCTTAATATGCCAACTTTGGTATCACTAGTGCTTCCCCCCACACACACACTCTTGTTTGCTTGTTTAGTCTGCAGGGGATGGTGTTTATTTCTTTAGCTACTGTGTTGCACTGGGTGCTGCTTTTGAGTTGCTTATTCAGCGTGATGCCAAAATAAGTTTCAGAATCATAGTTGTTAAGGAAACGTTCTCCCATCTGAAAGGATAATTTGCATAGGTTTTATGTTGGTTTACTTTTTTCCCCTACTTGCCAAAACTGCAAACATAGGTTATTTGAATGGGACCAGCTTTTGCAGATCACTCAATGCTACTGATGTATGTGTGTGAAGAATTACATAAAAGAGGCTTTAGAACTCTGAAGAATTACAAGCCTTAAGTTTTCTCTGAAATGAAAGCATGCCTGTAGCTGAGGCTTGAGTTTGGTTTCATGGTTATATAACCTGCAAAAAGATACTTCTTCCCTTTTTCCAGAATATAGATTACACTAGCTAACAGACCCTCAGTCATGATCATAGAAGAGAACAGGTGAATTTCTTCACACACCTTTAAACTCCACCCTGTCTGATTGCTTTAATTTTAAAAAATTACAAGAGTCATTTGTATTTTAATATCAAGCACATTCCCTATTATTGCATGAGGCTCATAACATCCCATAAATACATTTGAACTACTGCTAGCGAAAACCTGAGTAAGACTGTATATGGTGTAATGCATGGATTTATTCGATTAGGTCTGGAAGCAATATAGCTGTTCCTGGGCTAACTGAATGGAACTGATTTTTAGATGAGATACCATGTAATGGCTGTATTCTTGAAAACATGGTTTGGGTATATCCTTARCAGAAAAGTTTTCATATTTTGTTAAATATTATTAAATATATAAGAAAAATATTCAGAATGGTAAATGTATAGGAGTAAAATAAGAGAAATAATTGCAGATGGAAATATTTTAGCTATACTAAATGTACAACTTATCTGCATTAATTTAGCTGAGAAATAAAGCCCTTCAATAAGACTACTTAGACAACCCGTGGCATTTTAGTCAAGCCCAGACTAAAATACTTCTTCCCATAGCTACAGAAACACTTTTTGCTCTCCACATTGACAGTATAAGTCTATATGATGGGTTTGGTAATTTTGGCCATTCAGTGACTTCCAGCTGAGAACTCAGCTAGCACCTGAATCCACATCCGCATCAAAAAAATGCATTGCTGTGACTGGATCTAACTTGCAGACATCAGCAGAGATAAAAGACTAACTGAATCCTTGACATATTTTCCATTTCAACTATGAATGAGATTGTGTGAGCATGTATATACACATACATGTAGGTATTTTATATAAACATGAATATATACATATACAAGCCCACAACAATGGTAAAGCCTTTATCCAGCTGTGAACCTAGGCACAGGTTTCACTTCCTGCATTCAACCCACGGTTGCCAGAGTTCATAACCTGTGAACCATCATTCACTGGAAGATTTGACCTTTGCTGTAAAGAAGTGCTACAGGAAGGGGTTGGGGGACAACACAAAAAACAAGTACCATGTTCCTGCTGAGAATGGAAATCAAAAGAAGCAATTCCATCTTCATGATTTACTAACCCTAAGATTCACTAAGTAATAGTACAATGAAACATTTGATTTAAATGATCTTGGAATAACATGCAGAATTTATGTCAGCTCTCCCACTGAACTCATGAAAATATGCAAGTGACAGCTATTTCTTTATTTAGTTGTTTTAAAACATGATTTACTATTTATTCCCTTTTTGGTTTCTTCATTAGCAGCAATTATAACATTCCTTTGAGTATTTCTTGCTACTTCTGCTTCTTATAGTGCAAAATATAACTTGCCATTTCAAATGGTTTCCACTAGGATGTTTACACTGGGTTATTACAAGGAACACGATTATAGTGTTAATCATTCTGTATCTTCCATCCTCATAAGCTCATTTTCTCTTTTTAACATCTAACCTAGAGACGACATTTCTCATAGTGTGGTCATTGTACCAGGGTTGTACTTCCTGCCATCCTTATCAATATCCRTCAAAATTCACTGAACAATATAAGTAGTGGCTTATAGGAATGGTAAGGACAGCCCCATACCACTGAGACTTTAGCCATGTCCCAGAGAACTGTTGTCCAAGATAAATTTCTCACAGATGTTCATTAACTGTGTCTTCAACTCTGTTTTCATTTCCTTTCACTTCCTGATTGATAATCTACTGTGYGAATTGCAGCAGTACCAAGGAATAATATAACAATGTTAATAAATTGGGATGCTAATTACTGCACATGAAGAATTCTGAAATTATAATGAAGCTGCCAAAAAAGCCCCTAAGAAAATTAAAAATTGTCTTAAGAACAAGACATGAGGGCAAGTAGCTTTTAAGGTACAGGTCAAACATTACTCTGAAAGACAATGTGACCAAGAAAACATTTCAATAGTTTTTCAATGAAAGAATAAGCAATCCTTTCTCTGAAAGGGAAGGGGTTGCTGAGGCAAAAACTACGGTTTTATTCATTTAATTGAAGTGTGTAATACATACACACTTGGAGTAAGTGTAAACTGTACTGTCAGCTTCCATTTTAACACCTCATAAATTTGAAATTGCTGATTTGCGACTTTAGGAATGTTCTTCTAATAATGTGTGCATGCGTATGTGTACGTGTGTTAAGTTACACATGGAGAAAGTATATCTGATAACATGGTCCAGTAAAACACTTGTATTTGCAGACATTTACAAGTGGTGAAGCTTATTTTAGAGCATTTCAGGGAATCTATATATGTACTTGTGTGCATACCTGCACACACGTGTACAGGTAGCTGTTCTTAAATCAGTCTAACTATTAAACTAGATTGTAACAAGATCGCTAATTGTATCACACAACAAGCTGCACAATTATTAGAAATAATACTTAAAAGTAATAACTTTCAGAGTTTCTGGAATTATCCAAAATAATCCACTTCTAAAATCTGAGATATCACCTTTTGTCAGAGACATAGGCAACTGCTGCATCCTACAGAAACCTGATGATTTTCTCTAGAAAACTTTAAATCCTAGAAATTAATCATAATGAATTCACAAGRTATTTGATTTGATATCACAGATCATCTAATTGTCATGTAACTGTTCAACTCAGGTTTTGTTTCTTAAATGCTGAATACCTCAGAGGCAGAACATGTGTAGGCCTTCCCAAGTTTAGGGATTTCATCCATACTGAGAGATGTTTGGTTAACATAATATTAAGTATCATATACTTTAAAAAATACATTTATATTACGTAGGCTTTTATGTCTACAAAAGCTGTGTTTTTAAACCTAGAAAGTAATACTTCAGACCATGACATCTGAAGGCTGGAAAGGAGGTAACAGTTACCACATACTTTTTTTTAAATACACATTGCGAAACTATGCCATATTTGGCCAATTAAACAGCTTAACCATTGCCCACATAACCTAGGTCTACAACCTAAGTCTTAGGTTATAGGCTAAGTCTACTACTTCTACATTACATCCATCAAGTAACAGTTACTGCTTAGGAACATAGATAAACCATTATAGGGAAGCAGAAGAGCAGAGTATACTGAATTAGTACACATCAAGAAGCAATCTGTTGCTAGTAGATACTATGGTATCATTTGGGTACCATGAAGAGTATTGTTGCACGAAAAAATAGCCTGCAGTGTATTTTGAATTAGAAGTAGATGCTACTGTTTAATAACGGCTTATGAGTGAGAAGATGAGCAAATCATAATGGACAATATTTCTTCCTCTTAGTTGCCAAAAATCAGCCAACTTGGCAACTGAGATGTTTGCTGCAATGTTATTCTGGGTTGAAGAGAAAAAAGGAAACTGGCACTGTCTCCATTCTTTGAAGCAATTCCGTGCGCTACGGCCACACTATTTATTTTAAAAACTGAATGGACAGTGTAATGCCCAGTTATAAGATGGAAATTTTGAGCATGTTAAAGTGGAAATAAAAAAAGCAAATCAAACTCTTATTTTCCAGTTACTATTAATCAAAGCCATAAATATTTCTTCATGGTTTGTTGTAAAAGACCTTATGGTACCTGGCTTAATTTAAGGTTTGCATTGATTGGAAAGACAGAGACAGATAAAGCTCTCAAGTATTAACTAGGGTTATTGAATATAAAATTCATTTCCATACTTTGCACATTAGTTTCATATATCATCAGTAGGACAGAGTAATTAAGTCATCTGTCCATATAGCAGCAATTTTTGGTTTAGTGTGATAAGAAACATAGTAGAAACAAACACTCTCAACAGGCCATTGAGAAATTTATACCTAAGTATATTATAGAATATAAAAATAAAGCATAATTCTTCCATTAATAAATACCTAAGAAAACCTGATTGCCTATCTCATCAAATGTTATGTCCTTGCTCTGCATCTTACAAAAACACAATGTTTTATGAAAAATCTGTTATTTCCCACAKCTGATATGCAAGTTCAGACATGTAAAAAAATCAAAACTCAATGCCTTTGTCATAGACTTACTACTAGTTATCCTAGGCTGTAATATTTTGCTTTGAAAGAAAATATTTTCAAACACCGTTAAGCTTGCATATTGTATACATTGTTTTCCCAACCCAAACAGAAATGTCTTGCTAAATAATCTTTTAGATTCATAATCTTAAAGATTCATCCAGATGATTCATTAGGGGTCCCGAAAGTTAATGGCAAGCCTTTCACTGACTTGACAGGAGCTTGGATAGTATTAAAGCCAAGGTCCATACCTAACTTTAGACTCTAGATTGTAGATACGTGCATCTTAGTTTGTCATCCTATACTCTCTTTATGGTCAGAGAAGAGAAAAAAAAGACACTATGGCACGATTCATTTAATCCCAAATCAAACATCTCAAATAGATCAGGCTACACATGCCATGGTACATTCCTCTAGATCAGAGATCCAGTTCTGTTCTGGAAGTCTCAGGTAACGTAAAAACTCCCTCTGACATACTCAGGTAGGATGGATGAGTCAGAATAAAACCAGTCACATTTTGGAGCTGATTCTTTCAGTCTGTTAAAAGGTTTCATCTTAAATTTAAAATTAGAGGGAGCTAAAATAGTGATGCTGGAGATGCCAGTGGTCATGGGATTTTGCTCCTTTGAGTCCCAGATACCTGGCTATAGACTGGCTTAAAATCTCCCTTGAGTATAAGCAATAAGAAATATATATAATTTATAAGCAATAGAAAATCCTCATGCTCTCTAAATTCTACTAAAAGTGGTGTGAAAAAACGTAAGTGGAATATTACTAGACAGTTTCTGAATTATACACTGTCACTATTAACAGGAACTCATCTTGAATGATTTGGCTCAAGAGCAGAATCTTAAGATTATTTTCAAATGGAAAATATACTTTAAAAATTGCATTCTCAAAATGCAAAAAATCCACTTTCCAGAAAAGTGTGTTTTAAAACGCATTCAGTCAATGTGTTCAGCTTTTACTACTGTAAAATCTCTTTGCAGAGAAGAAAGTTATGACATTCTTATATATAAACCAGTGTTATATTGTTTATACCTGAATATCACACAGGTGAAGTCTCAGAACTAAAGAGTCCCTAAAAAACACAAAAATCCAGTACTTGCAAGAAAAAACACACAAAAGCTTTTTCAAAATACATTTGGACTATTTGACAACATTCTATTGTGTCATTTAAAGGTTGTACTGTTTTTTTAGGATGATGCAATTAATTCACTGATGGCTACTTTTTTGCTGATATTAGTTTATAGTTAATAAAACCTGTGAGCCCCGATAGCATGAGCTTTCATTTCCTGAAAGACAGCAAACAGGATCTTCACTTTTTAAAATGGACTTCAATGGGTATATTTAAATTGAAAGGGTTTTTTTTTTTTAAGCGTACTCCAAGTTCACAACCTAGAATAAAGTAAGTGGCATTTTCTGCTAGATTCAGTGGTGCTGTTGCATCACAAAAACAAAACCATCATACTATCTGACACTATTCATAACAAGCATAGTCTGTGTTGAGAGGCCCCAGAGTGAATCTGAGGATTGTGTCAGGTCTGGATTAACCTACACTGACAACTGCATGCAGAAAGCTAGCAAAATATCTGCTTATACCTGGCTCAACCACAGTCAACAGATCCTCACTGCTTAGGCATTAAAATTAGTTTTTGTAAGTAATTAAACCTGTAAGAATTATCCTTTAGCAATATTTTAAGAGAAGTTTAGCTTACTATTCTTCCTGAAATTTCATAGTATAATATTTTGCCTTCAAAAAGATTTAAGAAACAAAGTAAGAAATGTGATGTTCTCATGCACATTACCGGAAAGCAGTTAGATGCTCTACTCACCGCAGATTTCCTGCAAATAGGTTGTTCTTTTAAACTAATGAATTATCATGAAGAAATACTATTACTCTTCTGAATAACAATAAATGAAGTATTACGCTTCAGGGTAGACAATTTTTTTGTTCTTGATAAATACGCAGTAATAGCAACTACAAAGTCATTACATGTTTTATTGTTTTTGAAAGCTAAGGATTGAATGCAGTCACAAAATGACAGAGGAATCTGTTGGAAACCTTTCAAAGAATGAAGGTAGTGTCAGATACCTTTATACATCATATAACTGATGAGGATGGTATTACAGCCACTGACCCAGTTGCTAAATTAGTCCTTAGAGTAAAATACATTTATAATCAGTTAGAATCCAAATTCTATATGGGGAATTAATTGTCCTTTGGTAAGAAAGGATTAATGTTTTGGCTGTAATTTCTGGAGCCTGCTCTTTTTTAATGAGGCTCTTCCTTTTTCTATGCATGTTTATACATTGGTATTTCACTCTAGAACATTACATTTTCAAAAACGTACAAACATTATCAGTCCACAAAAACAACACATCGCCTAGTGAACAAGACTGGTTGAAATCCTTTCATCTGCGAGCAGAACATTATCATCACCTCTCTTAAATAAGAATCAAGGGCTAAACCCTTACTAAGATCTTAACATCTAAAAACCTCTCTCCTTTGACCAGCCCTTTTGCCCATTTCAGAAGTGTCCCAGCCCAAGCTGCCAGTGGTTTAGTGCCCACTGAAAGCTAATTCAGAAGCCTTGCTATACCTCTGGCTACTCAGTGCGCAGCTGCAGCTCTGAGCCCCAGACAGCCGAGAGCCAGGACAGGGCTAGAACACGCCACAGCTCCCTTCAACCTGCTTGCCCAGATTTCCATCCTGCAGACCCAGGGCTTTCCTCAGCATGTATCAGGGAAGCACCCAGCATATATGCCCATATCTAAAGCTAAGAAGTGCTGCCTAGTTCCACAGTTTAGTCAGAGCCCCAAAAATTCTGACCCAGGAAGCATACAGTGTGTAACTGGCAGTGCAAGCAGGTTCTGCACAAAACGAGCCTGGAGCAGGGCAAACATCTTTTTCCCCCCATAGTGTTTAAAAGACCGAAGAAACTAGTATTCTGGACCCTGATTTCTGGAGTATTTCTGTTTTTATCCAGCAGCTATTTAATATAAGCTGCATAATCAGTTCTGAAGGCCTACTCCTCAAAGCAAGACCTGCAGTTGCTAGCTAAGAACTTCCTTCACTAGGCTAGAAAGTCATCTTTTGGCTGATACTTCTCTCTCAGCCCCACAAATATCACCTTGCYGGCTAAAGAGTGGCAGAGTTTCTACAGGAGTGTTTGTTGCTCAACAGTCAGCAACATCCCTGAGAGCAGGAGAAAGTCTTTTGCCTTGAGAGATGAGAAAGAGCACAGACCCTGCCATACAGAGACATGCAAAACTTGTTTTTTTTTTTCCACAGAAGGACCTTTTCCCAGCAGCAATGTCTAAAGAATTACTCAGAACATTATTAGCATATTCTTTTCATAGGACATTTTCATTCTTCCCATCCCTGATTCTGCATTCCTTCCTCACACAAATAGTTTAATTGGTTCCTATATAAAAATCCTATATACAAGAAAAACACAGGATTAGGCCATCTGACTGACTCCAGGAATATACAGATGCAGCAGCTGCATCCAACAATAAAAATGTTTGTTTTTAGAAACTAGTCAGCATCATTCTGGAACCACAATTTCAACATTAGTATCCCGATTCATGAAAGGGTAGACAACAGTTAATTTTCAGCTTCTATACTTCTTCTATAGCAAGTCCACAACTAATCCGTGCTGTGAGGCTTAAAAGCAGTTTATCTCCCACCCACATATTATTTCTTTGATAGCATTTGGTCACACCCTTCAAAAAGGTTGTCTGCATTTGATTTATGCAAATCCCAGATTGCTGGCTTTGCTCATATCACCTGCTTGGGAAGCTGCAGTTAAGTGTTGCATTTAAAAATGAAATATAGGCATATGTTTTTAGCGGCTGATTAGAATGAAGCTAGGCTAAACTTGTTTTCTTATGCAATATTCTATAGCTATGAAGTGGAATTAAGTCCTGATGTTCTATTACACTGAAGTTAATACTTTAACTAATCAGTGGCTTCTGGGTGGACCTTGCAGTCATTTTGTGTCAGGTATGAGGGTTAAAAAAATTTCTGGTAATGCTGAAAAAATAACTAGCACCTTTTATTCTATTTCTATGGAGTCACATATCACCCTGATGTTTCCTTTACAGTCAAAAAACATCAGTAGCTACTAYGTACTTTTTGATATGCTAATTAATATGGGATTTTTATATATATGCCAACATGTTACACTGCATAACATATACTATAATCTACACTGTAGATCAAAAGATAGGGTGAAACAATTCTGTAAAAATCTGAAATAGTTTCTATCTTTCCAGGCTCAGGAGAACTTTTTGTTCTTATTTCCAATATTCTGTGATCTCAGCTCCTTYATCTTTTTCCATTTTCCCCAATTTTCTCTTGGTTGTGATTTTATTTTCATCTCCTTTTTCCTTTAACTTTTTCCAAAGGAAAATGAAAAATGAGATTATGCCTGAATTCAACTAAAAATATAATTTCAGTTATGAGTTAGTTTGTCCAACTGTAAAACTGTAATTATGTACTTGTTTTACAGAATTGTAGAAATAAATTTCTTAGTTTTGTTCTTAGTTTGTTTCAAATTTTAACATAAGTTTTCTTTACTTGTCAAAGTGGCACAAACACACTCAAAGCTACACCTACATCTTGCAAAGGCACATGCTGCATTTGTATCCAGTATAACACTAGAAATACAGAATTCCCTGAAAAGACCTTACAAACCCAAAAGAGCAAAAGATGTGGATAATTCAGTTCAAACTTTTAATCGTCCAACAAAGGGAGAATAACACAGTATTGTTGAAAACCCAGCATGCACATCAGCTCCTTGAAAAGGGAGGTAAAACTTTTTAAAAGCAGCAACCCAATTATGCTGCAATATTAACTGTACAAATTTGGGAACTAATTCTTTCAAGGCACTGATCTTGGAGACTCTTGTATCTTACAGAGAGAACACTTTAGATCAATAACTTAGAAAACAGCTGAACATATTTCCTGCTTCATATACATGGACCCTAACATACAACAACTAGCTCTAGTTTTGGCATTCTTTAAAGCAAGGAAGGATAGCTCAAAAGTTAAGAGCTTTAGGCCTGTTTTTTTCCCATTTCAGATTCCTAAGTTATTGTAGCATTCCATTTTAAAGCATTTCTTTTCAGTTATTGACTTTGGAAAGTCAGGTACTGGCCACATGCTGCTCAGCATTCAGCACACTGAAAATGGAATTGAAAAGCTGGTAGTGTCACAAGTGCTGTGTTCATTGATCTTCAGTGGTATCCAACCAGTCAATCCCTTGGAGGCCTTTTGTTTAAATACCTTGTGTGATGAAAGATCATCATGTAGCACTATTGATATGATCTCTATTACCAACTTGATGATTCTGCGTCTGACTGTGTTAGAAAGAGAGCCAACGGCCATAAAATGGCATACTGCAAGGGATTGCATTTTTATCTTTACTACTCAACTTCCACATAAAGGCCTATGATACAAATACCCTAATTTTAAGCAACTGAATCCTTTTGCTAGTGTACTATATTCAAAGTGTAATAAAAATATCATTACCTGTCATCATGCCTAAATACAAGACAGTTTTTCCTCTTCAGGACCACAAATCCAACTAGCAATTTCAGGGAACTTGGAGCAGGCTGCAGCTCACTCACTGTTAGACTATAGTTTACACAGGACACCTCTTTGCTTCTTTTTTTACCTGCATCCCTGAAGCAAAAGGCTGAATTCTTGAATAAAATACTGAAGTTCCTATAAGTCTAAAGAAGTAGCTGTGCCAACAAAACAAGCCACCACACTTGCGCTCAGCTATTCAATATCTTTTTATGCATGTCTGATTCGGGAAAGATTTGCACATGGCAAGTTAAGCACTGCAGTGAGTGAAAGTTGTTAATGCATTACTAGCTCCTTAGTCTACTGTGAACAATCCCTATCTGCTTGCCAAGACTGCCCCTCTGGATATCAGGAGAGCAGTCACAAATAACACAACTCATACAGCAGACTGCAGATACAGAGATATTGAAGCCATTGGCAAGAGGAAATTGGCAGCTTTCTCGCCACAGCAATACTGCTTTAAAAACACCGAAAGCTACATAATTGAAAGTGTCATACTCATAATTCATTATGTTTGATCAGGGACTGGAAATTAACATTAATGCTTCCAAATGCTTATCTTCACAGATCTAAACCCTCACTGAGCAAGAACACGTAGAAAATTGCAAAAGGAGGGTACTTGGACCATATGTAAAAACACAGGAGACAAGACGGCTCAGAAGAGCCATGCAGTGCGAAAGACTTAGCAAGTACAACCCATCAGTTTCTACCATGCATCTGTTTTGCAAAAAAGAATATAGCTGTGGTGGAAGGACATTGAAAGAAACAGCAGCAATTTATCCTGAGTGATACAAAGCAGGACATAACCTGTCTAAAAATTGATCCACTGTAAACTTCAACAGAAAAAAAATCTTAGACAGAAGCGTTATTGTGAACTCATTTTGAATTCATGAGAATCCTAAAGAGAATACTGTATACACACAGTCACATTTCTATTATCAACCATTTCATGATTCATTCAAGGCATTTTAGAGCACTGAGTAAACAATATAAAGGTAAAAATTTTTAACTTGGAGAAGAAAAAAAACCACACACATACACAAGATCTATTCCACCCCCTTCCCCAACAAATCCCAGAAGTAAAATAAAACTATTATGTTTAGACTCAAAGCCTCCAATATATCAGAACTTTCTAAACACATTTGGTAAGGTTCAGAGCACAGGTCAGCTGACAGGCCTCCCTGGTACATTCAGAATAGAGAGACCCATTAAATAAGAAAAAAAAGACAGTTCCAAGACTTAGTTCCAACACACATCATTTTGAGTACACATTGTTCCCTAAGCCTAATTGCCTGAAAAACAGCAATAATGTGTTGAGATAGCCATTGCATGCCTGTGCAGGCAACCTCAGGAGCCTGAGCCACCTCCAAACACCRCCAATGCATCAAAGGGAAGACAAGGACCAGCGTGATCAATAATTAACCCTTCGGGTTGGCAGGATTTTCTATTGCAGTAATAGGGAGTGTTACAATACTTTTTTTGTACTAATGGCCTACCTCTGGGTATRCATAAGACAAAATTTTTAACAGCTGGATGACAGCACTATAAGTCAAGCTGTATAATTTATTAAAGGGAAGTAATGCAAATGGAGAGCTCTGAGGGGGATATGAGCTCACCACCGTTACCTTGGGGAGTTTGGTGATAGAAATGTATTTCTGTGAGCTTTTCAGAGGAAATTAGGTTTTTCCTTTTATAATCTGATGTGGTGTTTAAGACAGGCTTTGTGTTAGGACCCAGTTCAGCTGCTTAAAATTGCCCTGTTTAAAAGCTGGTTACAAGCAAAATCAAAAAAGGCATTAACCTGGGGGAGCCAAATGACAAGGTATCAATTCAACATYAGATCCCTCATAGAAATAGTCTTTGCACTGCACTAGCAGAAGCTTGGGCCATAACAATGACATCATCGTTACCATAGTAACAAAGCATTTGGAAGGGGCAATATGAGCAAGAGAGACAAAAAAGGAGACTCTGAACAAATTATATGGCATAAACAAACACGAGGAGGTACTGTAAAAAATTTTATCGCCATGCTGCCATGAGCAGTATCATCATCTGAAACTACAGACTCATAACAATGACGTTTTTATAGCATTTCGTATGATCACATACTCTCTCACTAGCTCCTGCGCTCACTCATGCACAGTTATATACAAAATCAAGCTTTCTGGATTGCCTTTAAATMCTTTCTTCTCCTGCTGCTACAGGCCTCCACATACTATTAAAAGATATTCTACTTAGAAGTAGCTCCATATTGTCTTCCCCATAAGTAGGGTTGGCAACACAGTGAGGATAGTTTTTCTTCTAATTTTAAAGTTTTATCAGTTGAATTAATTTCTAGTGATTTCTAAAAGTTAGTATTTAGTACATGGAGTGCTATAAACAACTAGCCAAATTATTTTTCTTTTGATACACAACCAAAAAAGGTTAAAAACCTAATCAAAGCCCAAACTAACAACTTTTATTTGAAGAAAGCTTTCCTTCCCTCCCCCTGCTTTTTTCCAAGCTATGAAACATTGTTATCCAGGTATTCAAACCAATGTATTATGTCTATTAAGACTGCTTATACATAGGCAGTGTACCCTGCCTTTCTTCTATTTTCACTCCTGCAGGTTTTGGGCATTTTTTTCTTTTTTTTAATCCTCATTTTGTCTTTTGTATTAAGAAATCTGTAAACTAAGGAAATACAGGGTCTTTTTTTGAAGGTCATTCAGGCCCTAGCAACACTAACAAAAACTGATGGTGCTCAAAATTTATTAAAAATGAAGCCTTAAATTCCAATATTCCATAAGCAACATGAGCTTTAAAATGGCTGGTGATGCATAAAGGAGCTGACTGTCCCTATAGTCCCCTGAAAGATCAACTTTTCTTTCATAGCCCATTGTCATTTCACCTGTTATCCCTGCTGGTGTTTTAGATCTGAATTCCAGATCTGCTAGTAATGTAAATCATCCTCATAGCAGTTGAGGAAACTARAAGTTTAGAGTAGTATTTTCAGGGGGCAGGAGGAGGAGGGAGTTAGTTTTAGGAATTTTTAAAGGAATGYCACAGTATAACCCAATTGCAACTCTAAAAGGAAAAGAATGAAAATCTTTGGTTGATTGTGTTTTAGTATTCATTTTAACATATACTAGGTCAGTATCACTCAGATGAAGTTAGGTCTGAGAAGTAAACAGTCCCATTTTATTCAGTATAGCTGTGCCAATTTCAAACATTCAGCGTGCCCAACCCATTTACTTCAAACCTCTGATACCGTGTCACTAAACATGCCTTCCTTATTTTAGCCATTATGTGATGAGATAATATTGGAATAGTTTAAAATATAGAAAGTATTCCGTAATTTTTAAGTTGTATCTATAGGTCAAATTCTACATTCCTGTCTCAGTATAAGTTGATTCCTATTGAACTGATAGRCAAATGGGTAAATGTAAAAACTTAATTTCAAGGAATTCAGTTAAAAAAATGCAGACTACTAAGATAACATCAATTTTGAGTGCAATTATTTTACAGTCACAGTAGATGGTCTAATAGCATCTTTTTATGTTTACACAAAAGATTTGGACAACTTATGTGTTCTTCTGCTTTTACTTATTTAACAACAAATGGTAACATAATTAAAGTATCTGAGGGGGTCTCAACAATCAAGTACAGAATGGTAAATAGATTTAAGTTAACAGAAGGGGGGGAAAAAAATGCAACTGTGTGAAACAAAATCCCCTATGTGTTCTTGTAGTTCTGTGTGCTCCAAGAAATATTTAATTGCATGTTTATTTATAGGTGGTATAGGAGCTATAAATTAAGATATTCTTTCCACTGCTTTCCCCACTCCCTAGCTGAGATTAATTCAATACAACCATTAAAAATCTTTGACGCGTACAAAAGTAAATTCAGACACTTGTACAGTACCTTAAACTTGATGCATGCATTATGTAAATTCCCTGCTCTCAAACTAAGTATGGGGGATAACCCATGGGACTGATAATAGAAAACAGTAGGAGCTATAAATTTTAAGATATTCTTTCCATTACTTTCCCCACTCCCTAGCTGAGATGAGATTAATTCAATACAACCATTAAAAATCTTCAACATGTACAAAAGTAAATTAAGACACTTGTACAGTACCTTAAACTTGATGCATGCATTATGTAAATTCCCTGCTCTCAACTAAGTATGGGGGATAACCCATGGGGCTGACAATAGAAAATAGTATCTTTCATTTCTAGGCTGTCAGTTTGAATCACCAGGATCACCAGTTGTTACCACCTTCTCTTGAAAATCCTGTTACTTGGTGGGGTCTGTCCAGTTTCCACTGGGCAAATGTTCCTGTAGCAAGACTGCCTGCTCAAGCTGAAACTTAATATGCATTTTATTTTGCTAGCCCCAGCACAAAAGGTGGACAGCCACAAACTTTTCCGCCCTCTCCCATTGTAAAGATTATCTGTCCTATGTCAGGGTTAGGTTGTAATTATAAGTATAGAAAGTTATACTGTAGCTCCCTATGGACTATCCGCTCTCTGAATAAATCATAGAACTGTAATAAATATCCAGAGTTGATCAATCTACATATGAAAATTCATCACACTCAAAGAGATTCAAGTGACACTTCCACTTCAAAAGTTAAAATCGGCAACACTCAAAGTAAAGTTTCATACTTTTAGCAGTGAAATTAAGATATAATTCATTTACCTAGTCTTGCTTAATTTCAGAGAGTTGTTCTTACATATACCGTTAAGCATCAATAACTGAAATACAGTCYGTTAGTTACTGTTTTTGTTCATGTTACTTTTTTTTGGCCTACTTAGTAATAAAGAGGTTGCAAACAAAGAAAAATTACCACCTGCTCTGACTTTTGAAGCAACAGATATTTGTTTCTCAATTAGGAACAAGCAATTAGTTAACCTGCAATGTTAAAGATGTTTTACCTCAGGCTTACATGCTGAAAACTGAATTAACTTGCTAGTATTTACATTCAGCCTTTATTCACATATGCCGTCATGCTGATTTCCACACCTACTAGCAAGAGATTATTTTATGTAACTTCAATTATACATTATGGGTGAGCACAGAGGATTAAAATCATTGTTTGGTGCACAGTTCTCCCAGTGTGTTAATTTAGAAGATAAAAACATGAGATGTGAGCAGCTTTTACTAGTTCATTCAAAAAGCAAACTTGAAAAACGTATATTGCATTTTTTTATTGGGTGAGGGCAAACCACTTTTTTTATACAGGTTTTTGATGCATGGTCTAACACAGGCCTCAGCAAAAAGATAGCAAATCTTGGAATTTATTATTGTCAATAGTCTGCATGACCTTTACTTTTAACTGCATCTTGGCTGTCAGTAATAATCCAAGGCTGCACTTCCAATGATAGAATGAGAGATTTTGCATATTGAGTCTCCAGGTCTCCTTGAAAATGTTCAGAAATCACAGTCATTTATTCCTATTGGCAGGGCAAGGTCCATTATGAAAGCTCATTCGTCTTTACTTGAAGATGAAGAGYGGCGAAACTCCATTTTTGCTTTGAATCAAGTACTAACTACTGTACTTTTCTCAAATAAATCAACAAGGAGGCTTCTAGGTCCAGGGTCTGAAATCTTTTCTCATTCAGGGCACCTGTTCTCTAATGGTTCCCTTCACCTTTGTAATGTACGATTTTGGTAGTAGATAAAATAGCACTTTAACAAAGACCCATGGATTTTACATTCTAACCTTTCTTCATTTGTGGTTTGTTTTACCTGACAGGTTAGAGTTTGAGAGTTCAGAAAGAATCTAGCAAGGACAGGATTAGAAGGGCAATAATAATAAATAGCAGCATTGCACTGGGCTTCTCTTAGGAGATGTTTCTAAAGACAAGAATTACTTAAGCTAGGTAAGACAACATGACATGTGTAGTTGTATAATAAAATATACTCAAAAGGTATCTCAGGCTAGGTGCAGATCAACCCCAGGTGGTTCTCTGCTCCCGGAGCTGACTRGATGAGAGCCAAAACTAGCCTGGAAGTCATAGAGATGTACTGGCATGGCATTATGCACAAGCTGATATGTTCCTCTTGTGCAGACAGCCCTATACAGCAGGTATGCAAGTACTGTGAATATTTAAGGAGAGACCGTGGGACACAAAAAAAGGAACAGACGGTTTTCCTACAGTGCCTGCAATAAAAAATGCATTTCCATCTCATTTCTTCAAGCTCTCCCCAGGTTTTATATTTCTGACACCACAAAGGAGGCTATTCTTGAATTCCATGGGAGCCCTCTCTAGATCTGAGAGGTGAAAAGTTAGGCCAGGGGAAGGGTATGAGTCAGCCTCTGAGACAACCGGTAATGGCCAAAGAAGAATGCCTAGATGTAAGGTCCTGCAAAGGCAGACAGCTGTGAGCCTGCAGAGTGAATTACTGAAGCTCATGGGGTTCTGCAGAGACTCAGCAATCTGCAACACATGGCAAACACTGAGATTCAGGCCTAAGCTTGAATAATTTTTTTCCACTGGGGACAGGGGGGAGAAGAGGAAAGACACCCTCCTCTCTACCCCCCCCTCTTTTTAATCTCTGTTTTGTGGCAATTAATCACAAGAGAAACTCTAAAGGAAATGGCAGGCATGGGAAGCTCTGCCTTATTTCTAAGGAGGTTGGGCAACCTTTTTTTCCAAAAATAGTTTTCTCACTGAAAATTGTAGTATAAGTTGACCTGAAACTATTCACAAATTCATTTAGCTCATCGCTCCAGTGAATGTGTATTCATCTATATAAAGTGGAGCACTGTCAACAGGAGAGACAGACAGCAAGTCCTATAGGCACAGCAAGTGTTTTTCTTAGCTCTCTTGTTAAAATGCAAGTCCCCATGAGGTATTCATTTGGCTTACCATTCTGAGCCTGRATACAGAGTTTGCAGTATGAGATTCAGCCAATTTCATACACAAAAAACATCCTGAATATTCCGTGAGAAGACAAAGACAACACCTCACATTTTCTTCTCTTCAAACCAGACTAGTATTAGGACAGCAGGATTCCTTAGAACCACCTAGTTCTCAGTTATTTTTTTCTTCTTCTAAATTCTTTTAAAGTACCTAGTTTGCATCATAGGGTTGGGAATTATTACCACAACAAGAGAGCATTAAAATCTTTTGTGCATTACCTATTACATTTGCTAAGCAGCCTCAAAATTTATTTGGGAGGAGAATAAGAAAGGACTAATAGATCCATGCTGGGCCACATAACTGCTCACAGAATTCATACTGTACTTCCACACCTTCCCCCACCACCTTCTTTTGACTTTTAAGAACGTTTTTGCCAAATCTGCCTCACTGGCAATGCTCTTACATAAGTCTCAGCATCAGACACTCTGAGCTGCAGCAGTCAGCATATGGACTGTGGGCTGGGAAGCTGTGCAACTTTCACAGCATGCTTTCTATTGGCTTATAGGCACCACCACATACCCTCAAGCTACTACTAAGTTTTAATKCATAACTCCTATGCCTTCTGACTACGTATCAAGTACTAAATACACCCAAAAGGATGGGCAAAATAGGAAGACGGAGTTCATGGAAATTACAGGTTTAGGCTCACTGATGTTATCTGTCTCCACTCTGATTTGGAAGAGAGGAAGTTTCTGGTTCCCATGAATACAAGCAAGAGCTCAGAAATAGGGCAAAAAGAAGATGATGTGCTGGGACCTGTCAGAGTCTCATGACATTCTGAAACATTTAGTTCTGAGAGATTTGAGCAATCCTGTTACCCTCAAAACGATATTAGCTCAAGCATCCACTTTTCCGTGGGAACTCCAATACTATCACCRCAGGTAGGTTCGGTGCATAACATGACCAAACAACTTTTTCAGTTAGCTAAGTGACTGATTCACCCATTGATTCTTCAGAGGAAGCGACCGCCTTCCTGTTGTGTTCACARCTATGTTTTGTTTCTCTGGTAGAATCTGGATACAATAAATAGAAACCACCCTAAGAGTATTGCATGCCCATAAAGTCTTAGTCATTTGCATGATCTACACCACCGCGCAGCTACATACAGGGCACACAGGATCACAAGATTTTATGCAGCATTGCAAAAATCCTCAACTCTCCTTCCCTTTTACTGCTGGATTCAATAGGATTTTATCCTATTTGGACTCACAGGAGTCACATCAATGCGTTTTTTGTAGGCTTCATCAGCACRGTGCAGGTAGCTAACAGGGTTAAAAACCTTTCCCTCAAAGCCTTTTCTTCCTCTTTTCATATGGCCTGAATTATGGAACATATACATTTATAACAATTTTTTTATTCTATGTCAAAAAAGCATGTTATTTATTGTATGTACGATTAGATTAAGAGATGCAATTAGAATGTAAAATTATTTTCCTAGTAACTGTGATAAGATCTTCAGAGTTCCATAAAGTAACTTTTTTCCCCCTCTATTGGTGGTGGCAGCAGGCTGTTTGTGTCATCATCCCCCAACCCCCCCAAACAAGGGGAAAAAGCACACAGGTACAGTATGTGGTATCCGCTATAGACAACCAATAAACATTTTTTGCCAATTGCGCAGAGTATATCAGCATTTAACCAGAAGTTTCCAGAACCAGACTATGCATATTGATAGATTTTTACCCCAGCTTCATCTGTTTTGTGTTTAAATAAATTGTGCGTCTCCACTCCTTCATATTCATATAAACTATATTCATTTTAAAAACATGATCAGAATTTTTAGCCAGTGAAGTAAGCAGCATAGAAGCATGAAAGTAGATCAGCAAACAATTTTACAATGATAAGCACRGAGGTGTCCCAACTGTAATCTTTGATTACTGGTTACAAAATACTTCTCTAAATCCCCTGGCATTGGCTACTCTAATATTGTCATTGCTAAATTACATTAGAAGACAGCCCAAACACATTAAAGCTTGCCTTATATTCCCTCGCGAGTAATTGTTTTACTTGCTATAGAATGGCAAGAGATCAGAAGTGAGATGAGAGATAGTCTATGGACTGAAAAAGTTTCAGAAATCTGACTACAGTAATTGTATTCCTTCCATTTGCATCTATTCTTGTTTAAAAAAAAAAAAAAGGCACACCTACCTATTGATGACAACTTTAGGATATTAGAGGCAGAGCTAGACAGGCACAGATGAAAACTGAAATTGGTTATAAAAGATGACAAACAAAACAGTAAGTCCCAATGACATGCACCCAATGTAGTGAATCCTCAGCTTTTTTTTTTTTTTTTTAGTTACAACACAACAACTTGCAAGGTTTTTCATAACAGGATGCAAGCTTACAGCGGGCTTTTGTTTTGGGGGCTTGTTAAAGGTCAAAGGAAGCAAGGATGCTTGAATAGAAGAAGAAAAACATTAAGCTCTTGAGGTCCAGCTCTGCTCAACAGGACCTTTCACACTGTCTTCTGTGGGTGCCAGTTGGGTGCCTGAGAAAATTTGGAAAGAACACAAGAAAGTTCACTGCTCCATTTAAAAAAAAAAAGAGAGAGAGAGAGAGAGACAGGTGGGAAAAGACCTGCCTAATTAATTTGATGAAATTCTTGGAAAATATTACCACCATTCTGGATAAAGAGAATTTGTTTGTTGAAATCTTACACTTCCAAAAAGCCATTGATAGGATTCTACATCTCACGAGATTAATAACTAAAGAATCAGTGAATGAGTGAGGAATAGAGCATTAAACAAACAAAAAAAAAATCAACAACTTTAGGAGTAGGAAACAGAAAGAAGCTACGGCTGGCCATTTTTCAAGTTAAGAAGAGTTACCAAATGTGGTTCTGTGGATAACTGTTTCTTAGTTAAGCATTTACAGCCCCAGAACCCCCCCTACAAATTTAAGTTGATGCGAGAAGCATGCTTTTTAGTCAGGGGGCAGGCAAGAAGGAAAGCAAAGCTCTAGATTAACAGAGGCACACAGCTGCAAGGAAGAGCTTCCCCTCACACCCAGCAAGCCGGACGTAAGGGCACCTTAGCCCGCACGCTCAAAACCCAAGCTCCTTTCTGTCACCCGCCCAGCGGGTTTCAACCTAGAGCCACAGCCCCCAGAAAGACAACCTGACCACCATGACAAAACGCCCTAATCACTTGCTTGAAAACAGATCCCCCAAGCTCACGCGTAAAAGCCTCCTGCAGCCTCAAGGGCCCCAGGCGCGAGGTACCTGTGGCAGGTGGCAGGTGCAGGCAGCTCCCCGGGGGATGCCAAGATCGCCTCAGTCTGGCGAGCGGCCACGGCAGTGGATCCCAGCGGGTCCCGGGGGGTGCCGGCGAGGCAAGGAGGCAGCTCCACAGCCGGGACACAAAACCCAAAGGAGGGTTTGGGCCCCCGGGCTGAGCTGAAATGGCACCTGGGTCCTGGGTGGGGCAGGGCAGGCCCAGCTGAGGCTCCTCACGGCCATTAGTGGCCGTTAATGGCCGTTAAGGCCCGTTAGTGCCCTCAGGGCCCTGACAGCAGCCTGGATCGGGACAGTACCTAAATCTGCTATGGGTACCAGAAAATTACCCCTCCCTCCCCCCCGAACCCGGCTGAAACTGAACTAAACCGAGCAACTGCAAGCAGAGGAGGGCAGCTGTTTTCGCTGGGTTTCAGTGGAGGCCTGTGCTGGTGTGGGGGTCACTGCGCACTAATGCTTCCGGATAGATAGCGCGGACAACGGCTCGGCGTTAGGGAAGGGAATTAAAAAAAAAACCCGTCATCTTGGCAAAAGCTGTTACCTGAAACAAACTGAATGGTTTTATGTCTATGTTAGCTTAATCGTTCCCCTTAATCAACTGCAGAGCAACAGATTGTGGTTATAGGAATGTGACTGGAATGTTGCCTGGGTTTAGGTCATGCTAATCTGGCTCAAAAAAATTCAGAAAGAAAGGTATTCGTGTGATAGACCCAGCTATAAAGAAGATATATGAGTATTCCTGCAATAAAACTTAAAAGCATGATTTTTAATGTAGAAAAAAAGAAGGGGAAAAATGCACAAAGTGGGTATTTTTTCTGAGATCTCCAACCACCACTGAATTTTTCTTATCTTAATTCCTTAAAAGAAAGAAGTCAGACAACTAAAATTTATAGACTGTACTAATCCTTAGAGTACAGATCCACTCTTTTGAAAGCCATAAATACAGAGTTAAAGAACCACAGGAAATTAGTTCTCTGAGTTATGTTAATTGCTCCCAACACTCCAGTATCTACACAAAGAAGGAATACAATTTGAAGAAGACATCATAACATATCATGGTTAAAAAAATGTTATGCCTAACACTTTTCCTTATGAATTAAAAGGATTTTGAACCACTTAAGAAAAAGAAAAAAAAAAAAGAGCATGCCTAAAACATGGGCAGAAAGTAGCCATACAGTAGAAATAATTGATCTGAAGACTGTGTTATCTGTCACTTTAAATCCCCCTCTCTAGCAGCAGCAGCAAGAGGGTGAAATGCACGAAAAGCAGCTACAGAAACAAGGAGAAAGGAAACAACATACTGTGATTACAGTTTTGAATTCAAAAGATTAGAAAAATAAATTTAAATATTAATATGGTGGCTTCAAACAACACAAAGATAGTAAGAAAAGTAAGTCTAAATGACCTTAGAAGGAAAACATATTGATAACTATATTAAACATTATAAATGTCATAGAGTAAGCAATAATGTAACCAAGAGCAGTGTGAATATGTAAACCATAAGAAATCTCTTTTATGTTAAAGGCTTAGTTTTGATTATATTAAAATAACTGTTTATCTATGTGATGCAAAAGGAAAAAAAAAGTCATGAATGTACTATTCCACTTGACAACTCCTAATACCGAAGTCTGAATACCAGCCTTGCCCCAGCTGTATCTCAAGTATTTTCTGATTTATGATATACAGTTTGTGTTGATGTACTTACTGCTAGTCGATCTAAAGTTTTCACTGCTTGAAAAAAGGATAAGCACCAGTTAGCTCAATCAATGTGAACTCTGACCTGCCTTGGCTCCATTTCAAATTTTGTACTTCTGCTGGTATATCAGCTCATGTGTACTCATGATCGAATCATTACAATGGCTGAATGTGGAGATCATGAAAAATACTCCATCTGGAAAACCATCAAATAGAATTGCCCGAATGTAAGAAAAAGCTCAGCTGGCTCCTAGGTACAATGGGACAGTGTGTAACCTGTTAGATATGTATATTGATTTACAAATAACTCTTTGTAAGAGCTAATCTTAAGGCAGACTTTGTAAAGAAAAACAGCAGATGAATTTCCTAAACTTCCTATAAGAAACTTCCTATGCAAATCTCCTTGTATCTGAAAATACAGGAAGAATCAGGTTTATATCACTAAATATAAATTCTTCTTAACTTCAACTTTCACCCCCAACAAGCACAGCTATTTTACTTTTCTCCTTTCCAYATCAAAAAGAAAAGAGTTTGGGGATTTGGATCACACATAAGTACTACCTTGCAATATATATTCAAGGTTGATTTGAAAACTAGCCACTGAGAATTTTCTTAGACTCAGACAAATCTGTATAGTAAGCTTTTTAAAACATTTAGCTTTGTTAAGGCTGCCTCAGCTCATCACAACAACAGGACCTGCGTAGGTCAGCCAACTTGAATATAACCACATGGCTATGGTAGTGTCAGAAATTTATCTCAATTACATTACATAAAATAAATGATAGTTAGGAAAGGAAAAATGTGCAGTCCTGCACAGAGTAGAGCTAAATCCTAAATCTTTACACTATTTTCAAGTTAGTATAGCTATGATGAATAGAAGACAGTCTGGCATGTCAGGGTTTTCTATATGACTGATAATGTTAAGAGATATTTCCTCATGGCTGGCTATGTTGGAACATTCACTTTTATAAGAAAAATAACATGTCTTTCATTTGCATATTCCTTAATCTTAAATTTGAAATAACTTAATGGAATTTCTATGGTACTTCACTTTTGGTATTTGCTATGGAAAAAAACATTTATGAAGAAGAAAACTATACAAAGGCCTTAAAAAGTAGGCTTTTTTCCCTACCAGACAACTAAAACTAAAATATTTAATTTCTTCTTACCACTCTTACCACTCTGGCCCTTGCTGCCATGATTGGCAACCTAACCTGGATCATATGCCACCATGCTCCATCATGAGCTGATTAATGTCATTCCTCCTCCCTCATATTAACCTAAAATTTGATTATCTTTATCTGCCAGAATAATCACTGTTGTCCCAGTTCAGCTTCAGGACTCTTGTAGTGTATAGACATTATAACTGGATTAATACTTAAAACAATAATGCCCTAAATCAAAATAAGTGTCTGCCTGTATACACCGCCTGTAGGCTGAAATAAATAAAATTTGACTGTATAGCTTTCTGTGCTGTTGCATCCATTGTCAGTGATATGTTCTTAATTGTCATTCTTAGTTTTTTAATTCTCTGATGGTTTTCTTTTCAGCGGTTTTGTGAAATCAGTCTTTCATTGCTAACACCTTCAGTTTTGTTAAATATTTCATATTTTAAATATAGCGTGTTAATAATTATTTTTCAGTTCTGAAATTGGAACAAATGTAGCTGAATGCATTATTCAAGAAGAGCATCTGATCTTATTTAATATCATGTAACGCTTTGCTTGTTCTTACTCTTTTTTCATGTAGATGCAATATAGCATGCTTGCCAAACGTGTACAAATAAGTATCTTTTCTCCCAAACAAGCTGTTCAGAAATGTTATTAGCCTAAATATCTTGTCCTGAATTTTTAAAGCATGTTTCTTCTGAGTCAATCATTATCGGTTATGGTAGGCTATTTCAAAAGAGCTGTGCAATAGAATGTACCGTAATATGATAAGAAAGAAGTTAATCTACTAAGAAAGTTAGGGACCTTTTTTTCTTGATTTCTAAGATGCTCACTGAGTCTGTGTTTGAATCTCTCTCTTAAATATCTCCATGGTCTGAGAACCAAATATTTTCAGGTATTTGGACGCCTAGGGATTTATGGTTGTGTGGTTTTTCAAGAGTATTTAAGCATCTACAGTAATTCCTTTGGTGATCAGTAAGTATCTGACAATTAGGTTCTTCTGAAAATTCCACAAGGTGCCTATTTGCTTCCTTGACAACTAAATTCCTTTAAAAGTTTGACTTTTAGAAGTTTTGATCCCAGCAGTAAACTCATACTTCCACCAGCACAGATCTGAGCAACCCTGAGAGCTGTTGTAGCAGGTAGGTTTGCCTGAGAGCAGGTATGTCCTCATTTCTGACAGTAACCTTGTTTTAATCTAAGTTTCCTTTACTGAAAGTGTAAGCTTTGTATGTACAGAGAACATAAAACTCATTGCTTTTAATTCTCCATCTTTAGTTTCTCAATGCTAGCTCTACCCCTGTATTTTCAAACACTCCCTCTCCTTTCTGGTTCACCAAGCARACTTTTTTCATTCAGGGAACACTTACCACTTTCTCCTTTAGTCGTTTCGGAGTTGTTCATTGTCACCCCTTCATCAGCACTAACAGTTGATACACACCTTGCCGTAGGATGCATATGCATAAGCTCATGTAAGATGCCAAGCTGCTTAGGGTGTACTGAGTCTTATTTTGGCTCTATCAAAAATGTTTTTCCAAAATACTTCATAGCTAAATAAATATGGCTGACAATACAATGTTGAAATTCAGTACTAAGAGTAAAAGCAGCACTTCTGTGTTCGCAATAAGGAAACAAAAATATATTGTTTATCACAGACAGAGTGGAACTTAAATAGGTCTGCGGTGGAATACTGGTTGCATTTCTCAGTAATAAGTATCATCAAAGGATTGTTCTTTTGTGTAAAGAAACTAGTATGTCAAAAGCTTCTGTAACTACACAGAATATCCTTCCCTTCCTGACCTTTTGTATCAGGCTGAGTCTCCTGGCAAATTTAAAGCCTACTGTAAATGCAGATCATTTGTTTTCTCTTTGTAGGGATGTGAGCTGTATGGTTAACTGTGAGGCTAAACACTGGCCTGCCCAAATTGTTCAAGTAAAAAGGACAGGTCTGAACATCATGAGTCTCAAACATCTGTGGCTGTGTCCAAAGCTAATTTTTGTAATTACTCTAAATAGCAAGCAGGATGTGCAGCCGGTAACCCTCCTCACCATATCGTAATGTTTTATAGACATTTTTACATTGTGGATGTTGCTCTTTCCTCTCCTCTCATACTAATTTGGATTGGCTGTGGGCTGTGACATATGAACAAGTGTGCACACTAAGTACACCATGTGTAAATCTGCTCATAAAGCCTCATGCTAAAAAAAGGCATCTAAGTTATCTTTTTTATCCTGCTTTTGTTAGAAAACCTATTGGTGGAAAGTGAACAAATACCTCATAATAATGGTATTTGTACAACAAAGTCACAACTTCATTTCTATTTCAGTTTTCTCCCAAATAAATGATTCGTGTGTGTGTGTGTGTGTGTGTGTGCACGTGCGCATGTGCGTTCTGGTAGTATAGATTATATTTTTTTAATAATTCTGAAGTTGTAACTTGCTCACAAGTAACCTCAGTTAAAATGTTAAGTCAAGCTGTTTTAAATGGGCGCATAGGTCACATGGCATAAGCAAAATCAGTTTTCTGCTGTGTGTATTAGTCATTAGAGTCTGAAATGCTGATTTGATGATTATTTTCCACTATTATATTGCTATTTGCTATTTTTCCAGTATTTCTTTCAGTAAACTAATTTGCTGTAGTGTTTGAGGAAAACAGACACAAAAGAAGTGCAAACACAGTAAGGCTAAGTTGTTTAAATTTAGAACTGGCTGGGAAATTTTCAATTTTCTTTCATTAGAAAAATGTTGGTTGGTAGAAAATGAAAATTATTCATTCAGTTCAAGCAATCGCCTCCTAAGGAAAGAATTGGAAAGGGTTTTCAAGCTATTAAAATACTACATTTAAAAATAAACATTATAAACATTTAACATTTTAAAATAAAAGGGTTCCTTGCAGGTCAAGTCTTCTTTTATTACTTTAATTAAGATACACCAAGGCTGCAATTACAGAAAGAAAAGATGAGAATTTAAAAAAGGCTTCTACAATTACACAAACTTAGACTGATTTGATTAAAAAAGTGAAATCTTAGATTAAAAGGGATATCAACTTTTACCAGTACTGGATTTGAAAAAACAGGGAAATCAAGAAAAGTTTCACGTGATGGAAAAGTGGCTGTCTCACATCCAACACGTAAAAGAGCGTGATGATGATTACAAATAGGAGCAAATGGCGAGCAGTGCACCTAAGTCAGCCCGCAGCTCTGCATCAACCTTTGAATGAGCCTGCGTCTTTCCGTTTACTATAAAGGGAGCCTTGAATTTTATGCTCAGGTGTCCACAGTTCTGTATTCTGAACACTGACCTTGTTTCCACTTTTGTCTAATTTTGCTTCTTCTTTTCCATTAATAAGCTTACTTGTTATAGGATAACAGATTCAAGAGCTGGGTTTTGGTCCCTTTGTGCTCTAACCCAGAAACAAGTATTCCAGAGAGCGTGTGCCTGAGCGGATGCATCTGCGCCACAGCTGGGCTCTACATCTCCATGCCTCCTTCCAACACGTGGGGCGAGCTGGGACATAGCAGAACAGAAATCCAGCGTGGCTATTTTCCAGTGGCTTAATGCCCAGGACCTGACAGCACTAAGCTCCTTGGCAGCTGCTTCCAATTTCATTGGAGTCAGGCCTGGCCTTAAAATCAGGGCGCCTGTCACATATCTCCACCATCTCACTGGCTCCAAGATTTATTCAGTTCAGAAGAGAATGTACCCCCCCCCCTTACYGTGAGACTGATCAATCATGATTAACTCTGCTAATTAAACTTGGGCTACAGAGGTATAACACTGGTGTAAACGATCAGAAGCAGACCCATCAGCCATTTTGGGTCTAATTTTCATTTGCACAAATGCAATTTCACATTGCTTATTCAACACCCTAGCCTCTATACTGACAAAGCATGAGACGTGTCCTGTGTATATGAGATGTAAATCTGATTTGAATTAAAAAATAAATAAAAAAACTTCCAAGTCCAAGAAATAAATCTTTTAAACCTTCACTCTTTGGGACTTATCATTGTATAGTGTTAAGAGTAATTCATGTAGACAATAGTTTACATGATCAAGCCCCATTTCTAYAACCTCTCATTCTGATCGGTGAAGGAAGCAAAGCTTACATGTGATAAATATGCTAACCTTTTGCACAGAATACAGAAATATGCACTTGTCTCCAACTGTTTTTAAGTATTTTATAGTTTTACAGTAAATACGCATATGTTTCCTAATTTATGTAGGATAATGTATTCAGTCAAAGAAATATTCATGTGGTGAATTTCCCCAAACATATTATGCAAAGAGCATTATTCAGAATTAGACAGGAAGAGTCATTGATTTTCTTTACTAAGATTACAAGCAAAGTATCATAAGGCAAAATTAGCAGTTGGCAAATGCTATTAAAGGCATCCGTTTACTACAATTAGACTACAGAATGCAATCAGATGGATATTATTCTAGGCACCTCAAACATGTATATGATTAAGATACCTGCAATTCATTTTTCCTGTTAAGGAGTTTAGCTTCTGTGCTCTATGTAGGAAATATAAACTGTATGAATTACAGAGGCATTTTGAAGATCAGTAATAATCCGGTTGATAATATATATTAATCTGTAATCTGTTTTATTAGCAGCTCTCTCATTCTTTCTACACACACAGAAAAGAGGATTTTTTTTTTTACTACTACTTTCAATATAAGTCTTTCCACTGAATTGCCTGAATTTACTTTGGGAAGTCATGGTTCCTGTTCTGGCAAGAGGATAATAGAGTAAAAGCAAAGCTTGATACCGTTATGTCCACATGAAACAAGAAGCAAAAAGTAGGAAAAGAACACGTTTATAAAATGACAATATCTGGTCATCGAGGGCTAAATTAAATAATAACCAATGTAGGTGACAGTGGTTTAATCCTTTTTTCCCAAGGTGAAATAATAACTGTAGCGATAGGAAAGTCTGTGTTCTTTCAGAAGCAACTACATTTCTTTGATGAATGATAAGTATGTCAATAGGATATTAGGACTGTTCATAATAACTGAAGGACAAAATGGGACATATGCTTGTCTTCTGCTTCTTGGCAATTTTTATGAATAAGACAGATGACTATAACAGTCCCATTGCTTTAGACCTTAGTTTCCTTGTTTTTTCCTCTACTGTCAAATTAATATTAGTAGAAATCCAGCACATTTTCATACAGAGAATTTACTTTATCACTTGGCTTATACCTTTGATGTATGTTGCTGGTGTAGCAATTTTTATAAATAACATTTTTGTGGATTATAATGTACATGGAGCCTGCATGCATATTAGATATAGACAATATAAAAAGATACAAGATTTCATCCTATATGAAATCTCAGAAATGTTGGGGGAGGAGAAGAGAAGGAAAGAAAATGGGAATGGGAATGGAGAAAACAAAAATGTCAGTTCTTCTGACCATTCTACATATTCCAAAATGTGTTTTCTTGTGAATTTAGCAAGCCTGTTTTTTTATTGATGTAGATTACTTTTTTCATGAATCATTCAAAAACTGCCTTTTGAAGAAGAGGACATGCATATTTTAATGCATACAATGAGCTGTGTATTATATTAGAATAGTAAATTCTTCCACTTTTCCTCTCTGCCAGGGTTAAGGTGTAGGAAAAAAATGTTGAAAGAGGCAATCTCTTGCTTTTATAGAGAGAGGAGAAAAACAATGAAACTTTTTTTTTTTTTTAACCTGGTAAAGTGAGGGAAACCACAGATTAAATAATAGACTCCCATTAAGGCAGTGACAGTGTTTCTAAGCATGTGGCATGATTAGTGCTGCAGTAAGGAGCAGTCATTCATTCCAAAAATGAAACTATGGATCTGAGTGGAAGCATGTCCCCACTGTGGTTCCTCTTAGGGAGTAGCTAAGGAGGGTAGCTGGAACCAGCCTGACTCACTATTCCTGCCTACTTCTGAGTTCTCTGAGATGAATAATCCATACGACTAATTATATTAACAAGGAAGATGGAAAACAAAACAAAACAGTGACAAAATAAAACACAGTCAAGAATTTATTCCATTAAGATCTAACTCCTGAAGATTTTATTATCTGTTATCCTCTACTAATGTAAATGCTTCAATCAAAGAAAATGAAACTACTCCTGTAAATAAGAAAACAAGTACAGAGTCTGAATATTTCCTTACATTCCTCTTTCCTTTTCCTGTTTCTATATTTTACCCTATGGCAAGAATCCTAATTCTGTAAGTAAAGCACAGGAATAAACAGCAAACTTGATTCTTTTTCTGATTTTGTAATAGATTCCATAGCTGGGCAAGTCATATGTGATTTGATTCTGCAGCCCTGACTTACACAGTAGTCATTATTCACACGAGTAGTTCCATCAATATTAATAGGGCTGCTTGTGCACATAAGGATTGCTTACATAAGGGGTACAGAACTGTGCCCATAATTTTTCTGTAACATTGTTTCCTAGCTTGCTGTTGTAACAGGAATATGACTACCTTAAACGTGTCCAAATTTCAATAGACTCTATGTTTGATAGAAGCGCATTTTTATCAATAATTATTTTGTTTCATAATATGGAACAATAGGCTGTGACATTTTATGGCTTTAGAATTTCTTTATAAGAATAGTGTAGATAAAAACAAAATATTCTGTAATAGTTAATTTCCAACTTTCCTGAAATTAAATAGCTTTGATTGCCTCAATCCATTAGTTCCTATCCAAACTCCATTTGAACACCTATCTTATTCCACTGTTGGAAATAAAATTGTACCATATTAAGAAAGCAAAACTCTCCCTCTTCTTTTAATACAATACTTTCCCAAACTCTTGTTTGTAGAGGGGCAGAGCTGAAGGTAAATGTAGTTTTCCAACACTAAAAAAGATGGGTAAGGTCCATTTTTTTTCATTATATGGCTTCTCTAACATGAAAAATAAAGCTGCTTGCAAACATGTTTGGAAACGAAAGCCCTGCATACAGCATATAAAGAAAAGATAAAAGATATCTCAAAGTACAGAATCTGAAAGCCATCACGGGATCATTTCAGATTTTTTGTTTTCTTATATTTTAAAAGTGTGTGTGTGACATTCTGAAAGGAATGGCAGTGAATGAACTATCACATAAAGGGATGACTTCACTGTGAAATGAGTGTAGTCACTGTGCTCAGAAAAAAAAGAATGTATTTTTTCTCTTTTTTTTAAGTGAAGCTAATCTTCATTATTTGAAGTCCCCTGTTAAAATCACAGTTAGGAAGTTAAGTGCAGTGCTTGCCCCTTTTATCCTATTTCTGATTGGGAACTGGCCATCCGCATTTCAAAGGTTAGGAAAGATTGTAAAGGTAGCAACACAGAACAGTGCCTATTTCTTTTAAAATGGTTCTGTTCTTTTTTGCTGTACATTATACATCAGAGTGATAGTTGAAGGCAGATTTATTACACTCCCTGGCAGAATGCTTTGTACATTTATAATGCCAAGCTTTTATCTAAAATTCAGAGCATTATTTTAGAAAGAAGGTGTATCATATCTGTGAGACAAGTTCTATTCCTATTGAGAAGCGTCCACAGGAACTGGAAATATGTAGTGAAGCCAATGGTCATGGAAAAGCTAAGAATGGAAAGAAATCTGTATTTTTTGTTTACTGTAGTTGTGTTCTGGAGCCTAACTCTAAGATCTATATCTAACTGCTTCATCTGTGAGCTATATGAAATTTGATTAAAGAAAACTATTTTATATGTTATGTAAATATAACATATATCAGAATTTGTAGAAATATCCTAGACATAGCAAAAATGTCTTAAAGGAGGACATCTTTCACTCCTATCTGAAATGATTTCCAACCATGCCCTTGGCATATTGGAAATTGCTATTACAATGAAAGGGGTCTATCCATGAGAGGAGACTGAGCTGATTTTTAATCCTATATTAACAGCTAATAGCTGAAACTTTCAGAAATTAAAGCRTGTGGACAATCAATTTCCACTAACATTTAAAACAGCCCAAACTTTGACAGTATGTGACTTTGAAATTTAATCTAATCTGCCTGCCCACTTACCTAAATTTTCAAATTTGGCTACTCACTCTGTGTTTTGATTTTTAGATGTTCATTAAAAGACAGGTAAAGGATCTGTTTTTCAGAAACTGCTTGATACCTGCTTCTGAAAATCATCCCCCTTTTATTCAGCATTCAAAATCTAATGCATATAAAATCAGTATCCATAGAATGTGCATTTTTCACCAAAAAAATCTTTATTTTGGTCAGTGACAGGTCTCAAAATAGAAATCTTCTCAGAAAAGATCCAATATTTTCCCAGTTTCTCTATCATGATTTCAGAGGATACATTTTTTTACATTTTCATAAATGTAAGTTTATAATGCCAATTATCTAAGGTGACATATTTACCTAATTCTAAATAACTAATATAAGAAATAGGTTTGTAGTTCAGACATTGGCAGCACTAGCTGACACAGCGGATCCACTGCCCTTGGGGCACCACCCCCGGGGGTTGGCTTCTTATATTCAGAAGACGCCACAGAACAATTTCAAAGTGGCTTATAAAAACAGAGTCTTTGCATCCGCATCCTTCAATCTCTGCTCATCATTGCTAAAAACAYTGTTCAGTCCACTAGTTTGGGATTTGGAATATGGAATATAATGTTTCAGCATTGGGAATTCAGCACTGAACAAAGAAGTGTGTGAAGAGTTCTCAGAACTCTCTTGCAAAGATGATGATGTGATACCCTGCTAAGGAAGAAAACTACAAAAAAAATTCAGATTACTACCTCAATATAGTAAATGGTTGTGCAAACTGTACCATTTTATTATTTAGATCTTTTGAAAATGCTATTACATGTTTTGATTATATTTAGTTATGCTTAATGTGTTTCATATTTATAAATTTTCTTGATTGTTACTGAATAAATCTAAATTTTCCCTTGAATACTCCTTTTGAAGCAAAGTAAAAGTGATATTCAAACAGCAATTTTTCCAGTAAACACATTTAAATAATAGTCAACTTTCTCTTTGTACATTTAGGGCCACCTGACACTTTTTTAGAAAGCCACTGCAGTCCACAAAGAATGTTAATATGTTGCTGTGCAAGCCAAATACAGTGATCCTAGTCACTGTAATCCTAAGTGTTGAAGATTTTATTACTGGAACTGAAAAATTATCAGTGTTTCTTTGTAGCATTGATATCAGTGGGACTATGTGAAGTCACATACGGCTAGGTATATTCATGTCTTAATTTGGATTTCCTGGCTGACCATCTTCTACAGCTATGTCTGTGATAAGATTTCCTGGATCTGAAGTAGTGAGGGACACAAATATATTCTCTCTTTTTTTTTCCCTCTCTCTCTCTCCGAGGCCAGCTGTCTTCTGACTTTGGCATTCTCAGAGCACACTGAAAAGATCAGACCATGCTGGTGAGACAAACAGGGAAAAGCCCACTTTGGAAATACTTCTGACAGACCTTCACAGCTTCTGTTTCAGATTAGGTTCTCAATTGCTCATTAGCTGTGGAATGGTATCAGCATTTGGACAGTTTATTATATGTGCCATATGGCATAGAAACTTAGTAAAAATTGAAAAGCTGAGGAGTGTTTTCTTAAATGTTACTAGAGCCCACAAGGTGGACTTAGGTGTTTAAAGAGCTGGTAAAGAAGCTGAGTATCAACGTGGTGCATCCAGTGTCTATAAGAAGAGAAGATATCTGTAGGTGGCTTGTTTTTTCTGCAGACATAGACATAACAAGCTTAAACAACTGCAACTTCAAGCCAGACAATTTCATACAAGAAAAATGAAGTGTGTTAACAGTGACTGTAATTAACCATTATGAAAAAATAACTAGAGCTGTGATAATTCCTTGTCATAAGACTTTAGTTCAAGAATTAGTGGCTTTCTGAAGGAGATGTTCTAACCCAGAGGTATCATCACTTATCTTGATGCTTGTATTGCCTATGTACTGCAAAAAAGAATAGCCAGGATGGCCACAGCTGGTCCAAGGCAGATCTAAGCTTCCTATCACCTCCATTGATRATGTTGTTTTATTGCTCTTTTGTTCAGCCATAATGGATTTCATTTTCTAGGGAAAAGAATATTTTCATTTTACTGTATGTATATAAAGATAAATAGATAGATTCTATTCTTAGTCCTCCTAAAACATACATGTTTTAATATTATATCCATTGCTGATTCTACACTTACTAGCCTATCTCCCACATTTAATGTAGAACTTTAGACATAAACTAGTGTCCATGTTCTAGGGAAATGCTGGATCTGTTCGTCTGTGCTTACTTCAATGACAAAACTACAGTGGAAGGACATAACATATTCAGTGACTTCACACTGTTCCTGGAAAAAAGGCTCTTTAAGGGAGAGAAATAAATTTCTGTTCTTTGTCATTATACCTGGCTATATAATAAATGTCACTTCAGCCAATAAATGTTCGCTGCAGTAAATATGCTACAGTAGCATATTTACATATTTCACAAGGTTTCATACTTGATTTGAAAATTTAAAAACTTTCAGTGATATAGTTCACAGATGGTTCAAAATCCACAGATAATTCAATGTCTGTTTATCTCTAAAGTAGATCTAAGACCTGGTAATTAATGTCCTGTGAGATTTGGAAAGGCTTATGCACACATTTGTAGATACACTAATATTTGCTGTCAGTGTTCAAACATTTTCAGTAAACTGAGCTGTGATTTGGAGCATATGTTTCTTGTTCCCTAATTGGTAATCAGTCCCACTGAGGGCAAGATCCAAACACTGGTATGTAGTAAGGGATAGCCATTTAAAACATTGATTAAGGATTACAGTTGAGATGATGTTTGCCAAAGTAGGCATGAATAGGCCTGCATATCTGTTGCTCAAGCCTTAGTTCAAAAGTGTCAAGAGAGATTTATACATTTACAAAGCAAAATTATCAAATCCCTCATAAATGGAATGAAAGTTTCAGTCTAAGGGGCAATGTTTATGTAAAGAATACAACCACTTATGTAAAAAGAAATAAAAACGGCACAGATACCATCAGTCAAAACCATTCAGGTTCATTCTAATAGTTACTGATGTATGTGTTGGGTGTGTGCCTATAGAGAAGTTCATCAGTGCCATCAAAGAACAAAGTTTTCTCATTGCAGCCCCTCTGCTCATCCTCCAATCTGGATATTGCCTTTTGCCAGTTTTGCAGGTCTTTGTGATGATAAACCACGGAAACTATTTATTTTTAAAACTAATGGAAGTTAGCAGTTTGCTCTCCATGTTGCTAACACCTTATCACTACCTTCAAAAGTTACCAGTTACTAGTGACATAGGTCTTATCACAGTCTTTCATTTTATACAATATTAAGTCAGTAACAATAGTTCAGCTTTTAATATTATATGAAATAACTTCTCTATCATTTTAGCTATTTTTCCTATCCTAAAAGTAGATGACAATCATTTGATTATAAGCTATTTCTTTATCTATGGCTTTTCTCATCATAATATATGAAAGTGGCAAATACGATCTATAAGTAATAAGTATGGTATGAAATTTCACAAGGTCCTTATCATTCTGTGTCATTATTCTCGTCTTTGTTTCTCTCTCTCTCTTTATTATAGGAATATTTTTTACTTAGAGTCTGGGTTTTTTCTTTGCCTGTTCTCTTTGATGACTGAAAGTATTCTGATATCTAAAATATAAAAATAGTTTGTGGTCTCTTCAAACTGTTCATTTGTATTCAAACTTACTGATTTTTTAATGTTTATCTCCCTCTTTGTTTTTTAGTCATTGAAATGCTGGAGACTTAAGATGCCTGTATGTACTTGTGAAATTAATTTACCTGAGCAGAGTGTAACCTGATCAGGAACTGTTGTAAATTTTGTGCTAATGACATTTCAAATCATGTCTCTATTCTTGACCTTAGAGGACAGTACTTGCCTGCTTTTCCCAATATACAAAGATATGTCTGTATTTCTAGGCATATCTGTCCAATTGGCAGGCAATCCCATTTTTTCAGACTTTATGTTTCATTTTGCTTTACTCTTTGTTGAAAATAAATCTTCTTAAGATTCTTAGTGAGGGAAAAGTCTGAGGAAGCCTGGCTTGTTGGCAGCTGTGTGCCGTGGAAGCCCTTGGTTCTCAGACTTAAGGACAATTTGACTGCTGCTTTTCCTTTTTGTACGGGTACTAGAAGCCTTGGGATCAGAAAAAAAACAAGAAAAAAAAAGCAAACTTTTAAGTGTTGGAAGTTTCTGGTATAGTAAGCATTTGGCTCCCTTTTGGCCTACCAGCAAAGGAGGCAAAAAAGTTAGGAAATTAGGAACTTGTATCTCAGTCCTCTAAGTAACCAGTCATGGTTACTTAGAAAAGAGGTGAATTGGTGGAAAATAAGCAAGTTTCAATGTAACGTATTTCCATTTGCATACCAGCCAGTTTTGATTAGGTTTGAATTAATATTTTCCAAAACATTTTTAGAGATTTCCCTGATAGCAATAATTCTCTGTTAATAATTTGAAAATAAAAATGAACAAATTATAAGATAAGCCAGCAAAAAGGGTAATGTTATCAAAAACACTAAAGCAATCTAGAACCTGAGTGTCTTAATAAGAGCTTATTTTTAACACCTCAAGTATTTCTAAATCCTAGTGAATTTCAAGGGGGTCTGAGATCCTAGCGATCTACATGGAAGCAGGAATGCAAGAGCAAATTATTTGCAGAAGGCGACAGGAAGTCAGCTCGGGAACACATGACAAAACTAGCTGAATTGACAGCATCTCTATAACTAATTATTTTAGTGAAAATAAATGAAATAGCATGTGCAGAACTTGCAAAATGGATAAACACATAATTGGCCTAACAACTCTGGCAAACACATGTAATTGTGGAGATTTAAAAATTCACTTAAGAGAAACAGGACCATGTGAAGAGATGAGATTTCAGTTTATAGAACTCTTCCCAGAATTTTTTTGAACCACAAAGAAATATATGACCAAACGCAAAAATAGCTGAACTGGATCAAAATAATGATGGCTACTAATTCAGAACAATAAGGGAAAGCAGGAAACAGGACAAAGAAAATACTCAACATCACATTGTAGAAAGTAACATGAAAGTAGGGAGAAAAATGCCCAGTTTATGAATGATGGATTGTATCCTGAAGCCACACCTACAACAGGGTGACAAAATACATGCTTTTCCTGGCAGTAAGACACCAGGATATCTCTATGTTAAAAACAAGAGAAAACATTTCCTATGACTTCCAATTAGCATTCTAACAGAATAAAAAATATTTTTTCACGGGAAAGACCATATAGATGGCACACTGCAGTTTGAGAAAAAGCTTTATGGTTACAAAGCTAAAGACTCCGCAACACAGACTTCTGTTAGCACTGTTGGGGTCATGGAAGAAGAAACAAAGTCTGCACGGAAAAGTCATCTCTACACCTGTTGTCACAGAACGTCTAATAGTGATGACAATTATTGTTAAGCAAAAATGAGGCTTAACACAGATCTACAACCAGTTAATAGTTAATTAAGAAAGGCGTTATTCATTATCAGTGATTGAAGATACCCTTTGTTATTTATCCAGCACAGAAGTTTTCACTGCCTGTGATGTCAAAAATGGGTTTTGACATACTAAGCCAGAGGAGCCATCCAACCATTCAACTGTCTTGTATTTGAGGAGTTGTGGGTAACAACCCAGCTCCACACTGAGTCCACTGTAGTGTAGTGCAGAGTAAGTCCTGTATGCATAGACACGTATATACATAATTTCATATATATGATATTTATATTTATATATGTATGATACTCTTGGAGAAATCAGTTTCCAGAAAGAGTACATCCAAGCCCATYGAATCAATATGGAAATTCTTTAACAGATGCCAGGAAAAGAAAGCTGTGTGAAAGTGGAGTAGCTAGGGGAGGGGAACTAAAATTTTTTGTTGATATCTGAGGACATTGTTGAACTTTAAAAGATTTTGGCTTGGCCATTAGAAATACATGAAGTTATATTACAAACCTGCAAACCCATATGTAAGTCAATATACAGAAAGAGGCAAACACACACTTTACATTTAGTGATTGAAAGTAACAGAGAACCTCAACTTGGAAAACTCCTGAACATTTTTTTTCCACTTTTAATCACAATAGCAAATCATTACTTTAATCTGGGAAGAATTACTCAGAGAAGGATCATTGGAGAACTGCCATCCAGAAACTGAAGACACATTTTTTAATTTACAGTGTGGACCAATAATAGGCCACAACGCACTTGAGCAGAATTTCAAGTATTGAATGGTAACTTAAGGCATCTTCTCTTGCCTGCCCCAAAACAAAAGAAATAGAGAAAATCTGGGAACTGAGTACAAGGAAAATGGATGCTTTCTGGGCAGAGCTGAATCACCTTCTTAGGTACTAGGAAATAGCTAGATGGGAACTGTTGCGCTTAAGGCCTGCAGAAGAACCAAATATCTGCTTTCAATGAGGAAATGTGTCCCAAAATAGAACAACTTCCAAGAAACAGGTAGGATGGCACTGAGTCAGCAAGGCAGCCCACTACAGAAAAGGAACAGATGATTTAATGTCCAGCCACCAAACAGCCACACTAAGCAGTGTCAAGCTGCTATAAAAAATGAGTCAGACTCAGGCAGCAGGATGAAGCCCCCTCCTTGAATCAGAGCCTACATGCCCCGCTCTACAGAGCTTCACTGAAAGGCTGTTTGCCTCAGGCARTTGAGAAATAGTAAAATCTTTGTCCCTTAATGCCCAAAGTGCCTGATATGTGTGTGATTTCTTTTTCTCCCATGTCTGGTGTCACTGGGGGGCAGCTGAGAAGAGCAGTAAGGGCTGCTGGCTGATTAGATGGATGAGAGGGAACAAAGTAAGCCTACTGGTTCCTAACAACTCAGACTGCAAGTCCTTGTTTGTAAGGCCCTCCTCGCATCTGGAAATTATGCTATGTCCTTAATAAAGGCTCTTCCTCTATCTGCCTTGATTTTGGGACAGTGCATCCTTTTGAGGGGGAGACATTTTCCTTCTATTTCTAGAGTGCAGCTCTTGGTTTAAAAAAAAAAAAAAAAAAGAATGCAAGCAGCGCAACGACCTTGTGAACCTCTCCTGTTATAAAATGCAGAAATCTAAGAATAGCTTAGAAAATGCTAATACTCCTTTCATATGGTGCCCTCTTTCCTGATCAACCAAGATTGAAAATGAATTAGAACCATAACCTGCACCATCTCCTGAAGAAGTTGCTTGATAATGAAAAATAAGAGGTCACATCACCCTTATTCAGCTTAACTTTCTGGGAGGGAAAAAGAAGGGACCAGTATCCTAAAAATGGCGCTAAGAACTGGTTAACATGAAACTGAGCACTTGGACTGATATTACCAAATAATTCTCAGGTATGATGACTGATAAAGAAACTCAGTTCAGATATATTGCTGTTTTCTTCTCTTTTCCCTGTGCATTTGAGATGGCAAAATGCAGCTTTCAAAGACATTAAGCCCTTCCCTTCTGTTCTCATCTTCTCCCTTCTTCCTTCCCCTTTGCCTTACCTTCTTCTGAATATCAACAAACTTATCCATTCATTCCATACTTCAGACTGTATGCATTTTTGTGCTTTTTATCAGGAAATTCTGTAAAGACATTAATAATCATACTGTTGTCAAATAACACACAAGAAGATAATTGTTATTCAACTTGATCACATGAGTAATCACACTGACTATACTAAAACAAATTGTGTAAATAAAGCATACACAGTTTGACTCAAGATTTCATCGCTGATAGCTTTGTTAGTATCATAAGCTGATCTTAATCATACCAGAGGAAAACTTAAGATCTCTAAACTGAGAGAGCTATTAAAATTTCAGCTGTATAAGAATAAGAATGGATAGCATGAATAACCATCTTTACCGCATTAGAACAGTGGGATCTTGAAAAAGAAACAGTTTACAGTATTTCAGGCAGTATTTGACTATTCACAAAAGATTTACTATAGACCTTAGAACAAAACTATTTTTCCTTTTGTGTGGACAACAGAGATGCTGTTTTTTTAACCACGTATTTTAAATGTCAGTGATCTTAATAGGAAATATTCTTTCTCCTCAGCTACCTTCCTAGTTTTAGAACCTGTACTTACATGTGGTGCCTTCTAGGTGCACATCCAAATGTGCCTGATGTTGAAAGATTTCTTTCACTGTATCCCAAAATTCCCTACCTATAATCTGCAATCATACTTACTGGTTATACAAGTATTACAAAGCTTTCTGAATCTTGGATCATAGAGGTAATCAAAATAAAAACAGTCATTTTTGTATCTTGTCAATTTTCCCCCATAACATTCATCCTTTTCTTTTCTAACTCTGGGATTATTTGGGGAGTAGCAGGTATATAGATCTGATTTCAGTGCAGCAAGGACTTTCAGTAAAAATATCCTTCTCCCATTTTGGAGAGTTGCAAAATAATGACAGGAAGTCTACTGGCAGATCATAAAGTCTGTTATATGTTCTGGACAGTACTAGTAACATTAAAGAATAACCAAACTAATGGACTGACCATCCAGTGAAACACAACAATGAAGTTGTTGCAGTGTTTTCACTATTACCACTGTTTTTTTCTTTTATTTAAACAAAATGGCAAACAGACACGGATTTCAGAAATGTGAATCTTATTGAGATTTATTCTACAGAAAATTTAAATACAAGAGATTAAATAGAAAGTCTTGTCAAGTGAGACCCTGTGAAACTAAGTTCCAATCACTGAGCAATGTCTGATGGAATTGCTAATTAGATCACATATTTCTCTTTAACTGTAGAACAAGGAATCACACCAATGATTCCACTTTTTATCTGCAGAACAAGTTTTCAATCCCTTTTGTAACTGGTTAATACAGGATGAGGTACAAATTCCTACTGATGCTGAACAGAAACATTTATGTATTTATAAGCTAATATATGCCTAGGGGAAAAAAGCCTCCAACTTTTATTTTTCCAGTATTTATCGTCCATTCAGAAACAGATGGTAGGAGGTAAGCCAGGTTACCTCAGACTTCTTGTGATGGGTTCAGTGGCAGAGGCCCAAATAGCCTCGTATGCAACAGAGTACCTATCCCACTGGCAGCCAGTTTTTTCCACTCAACTCTTTTTTCTCCTTGGAGCCAATCCAGCCCAGTTCAGCTCTTTTGTAGAGACTGAGGAACCAGTATTGATTTCCCATTTAAACCAATCTTGCGTAAGCCCACCACTGCCTCTCTTGCTATGAATAGGGGGAGCACTGGAGGAAACCAGCTGCAGCATTTTCAACGCAGAATTGCTTCTTCGAGCTGGACGTGAACTGAGTTGCAAATTAGAAAAATAAAAAGCAAAAATGGCAGGGTAGATAGGCTTTCTTTTCAAGTCTGATACACATTCAGTGCTGCCTTCCTAGAGAGGATTCTCRGAAAACAGGGAATTTGCTTGTTAGAGCGAAAGAAGGAGATTCTTATTATAAGCTTCAGTGCAGTTGTCAGCCGAGATAACAAATCCTTGTACCAAAGTGGCCTTAGAACTGTGAGGCAATGGGGGCTTTCTTAAAAAAAGAAGAAAAAAAAATCAAAATTGTGCAGTGCATTTTTTATGAAAGTGTGAAAATCTGTTGTAACTGTCTTTACAGAGTGTTTATGGATTTAAGCTGAAGATTGCAGTGATGTATGAGGATTCTCAGGCTTTGTGCCATTAAAGTTATGCTACTAGAATCTGAGTGTTCAGCAAGCACCATTGCTAGCAGTGAAAAAAATACCTCCTGCACAAACCTTTGGAGGCACTAGCAGTAAAGTTTTCCCACATGCTTCTGAAGAAAAATTAATGTAACATAGATAGAAACTTCATATATATATTCAAAGTCAGTCAGTAATAAGTTTCAGATATCCACGACACAATTGCTGAAAATCTGGATATACTAAGTAAAAAATATATGCTAAAGTATAACATACATACAGCAATTAAATAAAATCTCCAATTATGGACTGAAAGTCAAAGAGAGGGTATTTGAACCCCTACAGGATAATTACCAAGCAAAAGCCCAAGCACATTAACTAACCTAAAAATCAAACTTTTCAAGATCTCACTCAAAATGGTTTAGCGGCTCTCTGACCTAATTCGCTCACATTCTGTTCTTAGTTGGTAGCAGTCTCTAAAACTGGAATCTATATCTGGAGTATGCTAGGGACAAATCGTAGGAAGTTCCTGCATGGAACAGGATACCTCACTCTTCTCCTTGCCTGTCTCTGCAAAATCACTTACAGTAACTGTGCCCGGGCACTGGAAAGTCCAGGCACCACTTGTTCCTGATTTCCACTGAGAAACAAGCCACCCAAAACAGGTCATGACTATGTTCTTCTCCCACACAAACACCATCGGTGCAATCAGATGAGTGCACTGACTGTGATTAAAAAAGACAAAAAGAGCAGTTTGCTCCAGCCTCAAGGACAGAGTAATTTCAGCCTTTACCACATGTACGCAGGGAACCAGAAACGATGGCAGCAACCTGACTCAGTCTCCCCTCTGCTCACGCGGAGGTAGCAGGCTTTGCGCAGCCTAATGAACGAAGATGTAATCTACCTCTACACAGAGTGCTCAACTAATACGGAGAAAAGATGGTTCTTTTTACCTGTCTTGCAGATACACAGAGTAATTGGACAAAATGGAGCCTACTAGGGTATTATGAAGCTTGGCTGTCAGCAGATGTATTTTTTGGCTATACATTCTTTGTCAGAGAACTTTRTGCAAGAAGATTTCCCAAGAGAAAGAAACTGAGAGTTAGGTGGATTATTTTCATGTAGTAGAATCAATAACCTATGTTTCCTTGGTGAGTGGTCAGAAGAGCCAAATATTTGTAATTCTCGGGTATCCCTACCTGGGAATAATTAGCAGGTCAAACTGCTGGTTTGATTGATGAGGCTGCTGAGTGATTATTTCTCCAGTTTTCCCTGACTTCAATTCTCTTAGATGGGGGTCAGTGAAAAGAGAAGTTTATTTTAGGTTTTCAGACACTGATATTCAGATTCTTCCTGTAATGTATCTCTATTAATATTTTTATTTATATTTTCTAATAATATTTTTATTTGTATTTTCAGAGAGAAGACTTGGAGGCACTGCTAAGAAATTAAGAGACTTTACAGGGATTTTTGAAAGGGTTTGGCTGAGTTTGAGGCTTCTGGTAGAGATTTTAAAAAAATGACATAACAAGTTCTGCCTAGCAGAAAAAAGGAGTCTGAGGCAGAGGCAGCAGTGATATTTGGAGGGAGTGAGAACGTTGTGGAAAGAGAGATGAACATCGGAGCTTTATTTGAGATGTAGTGCCCAGTGAGAAAGAGGAGTAAGAACAAATGTCAAGAGGAACAAACCAACCTTTTGCTTTTTAATGTAGTCATAAAAAACTTTCACGTGGATGAGGAATATTAAAAAGAATGTGCCTCAGATACAAAATGTCATTCACATCTACTGAAAAAAAAAAAAAAAAAGGCTGTTGCCTAGGGCTATGCTAATTCTTTAATGTGATGGCATTCCTGTTAGGAGAGCTCTGCAAGCTTTCCAGGCTGCCAAGCATGCTTGGCGCCCATATCTTCAAGCACTATTCCTGCAAGGCTCCTGAGTACATTTTCATTCTAATGGGTTCTTAAGTCAAGCATCTCTGGCAAAGTTGCCCTCCTAAAAAATGAGTGAGAGCTCATGCAAGGGACAATGACATTCTTTAATATTTACTGCACTAAAAATAGCTTTTAAAAACAATACAAGGTATACAGAATGTTCTCCTTGTTCAAAAATGACCGTTTTTAAGAGCATTTGATGGATGCAGTGGGCTCTTGGTAAGTACAGTTAATATATTTTCTCTATATATTCCTTCAGTACTAAAGAGCAAATTGCTTAATATGTAATCTTGAGTAAATGTTTCCCCAGTTACATTCACTTTCTCTTTTTGATATGCTTTATTCCTGTCTGAGTATTTTTCTCCCTTTAATATTCTCAGCAGGCTGGATTTATGAACCTATGAAGGCAAAAAGCAGGAAGCATCTTCTCCTGAAGCCAGCTGCACTGGTGAACTTACTGAATAGCTGACTGAGTACTGAATGATAATCATACAAAGAGAAAAGCAAAGGAAACAATAGGAGACAAAATCACCTTCATTTCCAAAAAAAATTAAAGAGGACCAACAACAAACAAGAAGAGATAGGGAGAAAAGAAAACAAAAGCTGAGCGGGTGCGAGAGGGTAAACCCACAGTTTGTTTCATTTTGCATACCAACATCATTTCAGCCACAAAGAATGACAGTATAAATGATCAAACAACTGTTTGCTAATGCATTATAGATAGTCATACACAATATGGCAGCTTCACACTTGTATATTTACCCACCATGAATACAAAATATACTAAGAGTGACAGGTAATATAGCCAAACCTTCTACTCTCTGTAAACATCTGTGTACTATGAATTATAAATGAGAGTCTTGTGTCCAAAGGTAGCAAGTAATGTAGATAATGCCATCTGAGTAAATGAATAAATGTGAAACAGATGCTTTTTGCATTCAGGGCACACAGGTACTGCCAGGAAGCCACCAGCACAGGTTATGGATGCTGGTGAAGCAGCTGTTGTCAGCACCCAGTGCCAGGTGCAGCCCTACCTGCACTACGCAGAGCCGCTAAGAAAGGCCTTTAATGTCCTAGTTTTGACAAGTTTCCAGAAAGGATGAGGTATCTTCTTATGTAGGTTTTTTAGTTGATGGGATTTCTTCAAGGTTTTCCCAAAAAAGCAAACTGGCATCCTTACTGGAACAGAGCCTTTTGTAACACCGTTGTATCAAAGAGGTGGAGAAACTGCCAGAAAGGAATGTTTAATTTTTAAGAGTCCAAAAATATTTGCTCTTTGCTTTTTCTGCAGTTCTATTCTGGTTTGCTAATACATTTTATCTGAACAAATATTTTGCCTCAAGACAAGATTACATGCCATAAGAAATTACTGCTTGAAAGGATTAAGAGCTTTTGTATGGTTTTTATATATGTAAATTTGCTCATTTTATAAGCAAAGAGACATGAACTTGGGCTCTGGTTAGGTAACAGGAGGTCCTTAGCTGTTAGCACTGACTGCCCTCTTGATATCTAAAATATAGGTTGAACTCATAAAATATCACACCTAATAATAGTAACAAATAGATTTCACTTGTGAGATACAGCTACTGTTATTCTTTCAAGTTCAAATAAGCTCAAAATGCAGTTTGTTTTTATATTGCTCTTGCAACTCCTCTTTTTCTGTTTAATGCTAGATTTGTGCACTGTGTACATTTCCCCATTTGCTGAAGAAAAAACTTCTGCCCTATTCACTTGCGAAAGGGAAGTCCTGGGACCTGTTTCTCTACTGCTTTGTCCTTCATAAGTAATTTATATGTGTGTAGAGTGGGTAAAGCAGTAGTTTCCAAGTATGGAACAAAATCATTCCTTAAAATAACTTTCAGAAGAATTTGGACAAATATACTAACAAAACATCTGTTTTTCCTGTTTAGTCTGAGTACCTTGAATTATACAAAACTGTGCAAAGGAAAACGTCCTAGGGCCAAATAAATATTTGTACATATTCTATAATGTAATTTCACTACCTCTTGCACAATTAAGCATTTTAGAGATAAGCAAAGTGTAAGCAGGGATTCATATAAAGTTTTAGAAAAGCCTAAAGGAGAACATCTGGAATATAGATGAACTTATGAAGACAGTATGTCAACACTTCACAAAATATATCCAAAACTAACAAGACAATAATTGCAATAATTTCATGGAATTCTCTTAGGCATAAGCTCCTTTTCTTATGGACCAAATATCCTGAGCTCTTCAAGCTTTTGGCTGTAGATGTAGTCATTTAAGCGGTTTGCCTGTCACTGCCATGTTTTGATTTCATATCAAGGTCAATCCAGAGTAATACAGCTGACATCCTGAAAAGAATTCTGTATTTATACAGGTCACAGAGAAGAGAACTTTGTAGCCCATAAGCAAAGACTGAAACCTTAAACCAGAAGAGTATGGGTCTTGCACTCTGCTGTCTTTGTTTCTTGCATTTTCTTTGTTTCATTTGCATCTGTGCAAAGTTGGCATAAAATACTGTCATCATTCCAATTTCTCACTTTTATATTCAAATTTTTCATTCCATTTGCAAAAGTGGAAATGACAGTACACCCAGCAAGGCATGACTCTAAAGAGTCCATAACAGTAAGATACACTGAATTCAAGTAAAAAGGACATCCAAACCATTCATGGTCTCTTAAATGACACTGTTACTGTCATTACTATATTTTTATATTGTTTTAACCTAGCAAAGAAAGCAACTCCTTGTGAGTTGCCAGTTGTCACTTACAAACCAAGGAAATTTCAAGGCGTATAACTTCAGAAGCAGTAATATTGCTTTCTTAACAGTATAATTTTATTTAGAAGCAGTGAAATTAAATCACAGAAATACCATTAATCCACAGGTGGCTTGTTCCTATTTTTCCCCATCTCCTTGCCTTTTCTTTCAGCAAGCTCCCCTTGCATTTATTTGAGTGGAAAAGTTGAAAAAAAAAGAAAGGTTTTGTTTTTTTAAGAAGTTTGAGAAGTAATTTGCAAAGTGATCATTTCTGGTAATTAAGGCAGCTACCTTTGCCCAGGTCTCTCAATATGATAAAATTGTTTCAGAATGTTAATTACTGAATAATCAGATTCCCTTGAAAATGTAACCTCAGTTTTTACTGAAATATGATATTCCTAAATTATATCAGAGCTTTAGTAGAGTCAACAATTAAAGGAACTCATGCAGTCGTTTCATTATGAGGAGACTCTATTCTCTCAAAAGAATTAAAAAAGCATCTATGGTGCATAACCAATATGGACACATTCCTCCCTTTGGCCTCTATTATCTGAATGTAAATGAGAAAATCCTTCCATTACGGTCTGCAATGATCCATGCCTTTCTCTTTTTAAGTCAATAAACTATGGCTTTGACTGTACTACTTAGTGCATGTGTGCAGAAATGACCTTTTGCAGTCTGGCTGCTGAGACACTTGCTGAGAAAGGTGCTATGGGAAAGGTAAAAAGAGATGCAAACAGCTTTTGACTGCAAGGCACATGTTACCAGTACAGTAATAAAATGCGGCCTACAAGGCCTTTTGCTACATATAATATTTTGTTGTGCTTTGTACTGCAAGTCAGAAATCCTTCCCCTTCTTCTAAACAAATGAATTTAGCTGAGGTTGATGTTCAAACCACAGAGAAGTATTAGGAAGACAAAGTTCTTCAAGTGGCTTGTGACCTGTGTGGAAGCATGGTCCTCTCCATCGCACCATATCTCTACATATAACCAGTTAAAAAAACTCCTTGAAAAGAAAATAAAATCACATTGATTCATAGAAGAAATGGCGGGGGGGGGGGGCACTCAGCACTCTCTCTCTCACTCTCTCTCAAAAAAAAAAAAAAAAAGTAAAAGATTTCAGAAAAAGYACTTTGAAACTGGTGAAATAATCTAAATAAACCACCAGTGGGGAATACCCACAGTCACTGCGGATAGCGTGCTGTTCAGTGTATCAACAAAAATACATTTGGCTTGAGGCAATGCTGAAGGCAAACATATCCCAGACGGACTAGAGAGGCCCAAATACCTTCAAAGATGAAAATTTAATTAGAGGAAATGTCACCACAGTGAACAAAAGAGTTGCTTCAGTGACTTTTTAGCATTGTTTACTACTAGCGCAGTACATTTTTAAGTAGCAGGACAGTCTAAGTACAGGAATGTGCTTAAGCACCAGTACTGAGATGAAAGGAAGGGATGGTGAAGGTCAGGAACAACCACCCACACTTGAGGAGTGATCAAAAGGAGTAAGTGATCAAATATTGATAAACAGCATTTTTTAATTGCTTCAGTGATGTCAAAAGGTGTTAAAATGTGTCAGAGGTGGTATTTTGAAGCCACGGAGGGGGAAAAACTGGCCTTGTGCCATTGGTTGGTTTAGGTTTTCGTTGGKTTTTTTTTGTTTGTTTTGAGATCCTGAACATGATAGAAAGCTTGGGATTCTCACAAATATACAGCCATCGCTGAAAGTTGGGACGGCTCACTGCCTCTTCACCTCTTTGATAATCCACTGTATAATATTAATTCTAATTCCTGCACAAGTCAGGGATGAAATTGCTGGAAAAGCAATACAGGAGTTGTTGCAGCACAGTCACAAGGAATCAGCCCCCTTAAATGAAAATAAGTGAGTTCTCACATGAGTTCTGAAAGCTGTTTAGGATAGATTCAGAGGGAACATGACATAGCAAACATTAGAGAAAGTTTGTCAGACTATAGTATGTTCCACATTTGGAATTTACATCTTCAGAATGCAGATTTTAAATTTTTGGCATGTGAATTTTTATATCTTTCTTCCCACATCTTRTGTGAATCAGCCCACATCTTGTCTTTTCTACAGAAACGTTCTCCATTTACCAAAACAAATCAATGACCTTAACTGAAAGGATCCATAGCATGATTTTTCTATCATAGTATCAAAATAGTGCTAATATAGCACTATTTTTATTTGTTATCATGTAATAGGAATTGCATACTATTATATACTACAAAATAATAACTATTGAAATAGTCATTATATCAAATCTCTCTCTCACCAATTTTATTTAATTGATTTTCTTGATGAGATCAAGGAAACCTCCACCTATTCTTTCTAATATAGAAAACTGGAAATGAGGAGAACTGTTAAAAGGGCCCACAACCTACCTAAAAAAAAAAAAAAAAAGGGAGAAAGCAAGCACTTGAAGATACAAGGATACTTATATACAGTTATATATATATATATATCACTACAGTTAATTAAGCTTAAACAGAATTTTTTTTTGAGATTGCCATAGAGAAAAGATCTCATTTGCCTMGTTCCTTTGTATTTCAGTTAGTAAAACGTTTTTACCCTACCAGATCTTTGCTAGATCCCTTGGATTTTACTCCTGCTGTTGTGATACCTGTTGTTGCTGTGGATCGGATACAGCCGCACAGATGGATTCCTCTAGCCTGGACCCAAAGCCTGCTGAAGATACGAGGGAGCCCTCCCGCTGATTTCAGCAGGGCTTGGATCAAGCCTTTGGGGTACCTTATTGATTGATTAAGTTTACCGGGTAACATGTGTCCTAAGTTCAGCTGACTGATTTCTGTCTCCCTTGGTGCAGTTGTTTATTATTACCCATTATTCACACTTTGATACTCTGGCCCAAACAATCTCCCTAGATTTCAGCAGACTGGAGGCAGTATGCCTTTGCTGCCAGTCAGATCTGGCTTTGTATTCTCCACCGTTGCCCTATTTATCCTTCTTCTTTACCTCACCTGCTTCCTTGCTTTATATTTTTCCTTTCCTTCTTTTTAGCAGATACTGTTCTACACAAAGTTTAATCGTATGTACAGACATTTGTTATCTAAATGCCAGAGGGCTTGCCCAAAGGCAAGCTCTAAACACATTATTGTTCGAAACCTGTGAGAGAGCTAGAGCCCAGCCACCCTCTGGTTAGGCTCAGTGCCATATGAAGCAGATATTCATGAATCTTGGCAACCAAGTATGAGAAATCAGAGATCTCTTGCCATCCTCTCTCTGTTACAGATGGTTATCTGGAAAACCATCCAAACAACAGAAATATACCATATGTAAAACAAAGCCTCTCTTTTTATTTTCAGGTTCACAGACTATCAGCTTAAGATTCTACAGTATTTATTTTTTTCATAATTCAAGATGAGCAGATATACCAATATCCAAATGCATCCAAATTACGAAACCATGAAAAAGCCATACTGTGCTCCATGGGGATGAGATCATATTTTTGATGCTATGGACTCCCTGACAAACCACTCCGGCTATGCAAACTAAAAGGACAAATCTGCTATGTAGCTACTTATCAACACCTGTAAAATGGAAGCGCTGAAGTCAATAATGCCAGGTGGAAACATGCAAAGAGGCGTTTAAAGAAATATAGCACTGAGCTCGATTCAAGTTGGATTAAATTACCAAGATTATTTACAGATATGAAAGGCACACTAACGAAGCATCCATTTCTATTTTACTATTTTAGTCTTATCAAAAGGCTTTTGATGATAAATCTGTCTTCATCTACATGACAATTTGGAAGAGGAAACAAATTCTCAGTATATAGCTCATTCCTCAGTTCCTTAACAACCAAGTAGATTGCCCACTAACTATSAGCTGATTACAAACCTGAAGTCAGTATAGTACGCAAGGCGAGACGGTGTAAATAAGCTTCCTCAATCAGCTGTAGGTGACACTCTCTGCACAGACATACAAAATTTAAACATGACTGGAAAATATGTGTGTGTATTTCCAGCCATAAGCTCTTCTTACATTTCTTACTAATGATGATTTTTGTGCACAGAATTTTTATGAAGTTATTTCCCAAGCAACAGGACTAAACCAGAGAAGAACAAAAGCCGGGGAGTAAGTCAAAAATTCATAAATAGGTGAAGGGTGGCTTCTTAGTAAGTAAAACAGTTCATAAAATGCATAGATTTCATAGAATACATTTCTTTGATTTTTTTACATAATTACGGAGCTGCTTATGTGATTTTTCACAATAATCTGATGATTTATGCACAGTATAAACCAGCCTGTGACGTTCCTACTCACACTGAGCTTCCAAAATAGTTTATCTGACTTCATTAAGACAACAAATGGTGGAAAGTAACTATTCAACATCAAGAAGAGTATTGCAATATACCATTAGATTAGTGAAAGTGCTCATGTTACATGGGAAGTAGAAAAATGTGAAAGCCTGGTAAAATATTTTGCTGTGCAGTATGAGTAAGAATTTTATATTTCTGCCATAAGGGCCATATCCCCCAAAAGATCCTAGGTGCCAAAAAACAGGATGTATGAGGACTTTTGCATCTGAATCCAAAACTTCAGTCTGAAATAAACCCACTCACCAGCTGCATAAATCTAAAGGTAATGAAATTCATTAGGTGCTGTCATGTAAGTTTTCCAGTCCTACACTCAGACCAGAAGTCCTTTGTTTTTTTTAAAAAAAATGATGTGACTCACATTTTCCCCCTTCATTCTTCTCAGCACGTATATTAATGCATTTTACCTAGTGTACACTACCATCGGAATGGTTTAATTTTTATTTTTCTCTAACTGTTTTTTATATCCAGGATATGGCACCACAGTTAAATTTTGAATCTATCAATGTTACCATTTTACTTGCCAAAAACTCAATTAAAAGAAAAAAACATATAAAAGCTTACAATCTATTATTTCAGCTTACATAGACTTTCAATTGAGTAGTTAGTTGGACTAAAAGCTTTTCATCATTAGAAGATGCCAGAGAACAGAAATCTGTGTGTCAAAAAAGCATAGCAAAGAAGTTTTTGTGGGATTTTTCTGAATGTCACGGACAAATTATTTCTAGAATTTAAAATTATGAAAATCATTGAAAGGAGCAAAACAACCAAATGGAGGGCTTTTTCCTCCATAAACTTTTTTGAGAAGTATTTTGGTGCAGTTATATATATTGCTGCAAAAATACCACAAAATTTAAATTTGTTTTAGAAAAGTTACCATCATTCAGTACTGAACAAATGATTAAAACACATTTATTTTAAGCAGAGAAAAACAGAAGAATTATTGAAATAAGTCAGGATATGAGTACCTTATTCCCATAAATATGTCTGCAGTTAGGATTATGAGCTATGTAAATGACAGGCTGGAGTTTGCGCACTCTGTTTTAATGCAGCAATACGGCACCCAGAATGGATTTTTCTTCTGTATAGTTAATTTGTCTGTATATTAGTAAAAGAAGAAGGTGTTAGAAGAGGAATGTCTCAAATGATTGTGAGAGTTAGATACACAAAGGCCATTTAATTTTTGTCTTGGGATATTTAAGAAAAAATCAGGCCAAGTGGCTTTGGGTTATAGGTACAAGAGGGTCTGCTTGCCGGCTTGTGTGCCGAGTCAAAGGAACAGAGTCTTGCGCAGGGGTGAGGAGGGGCAGACTGCTGTACGCAGYGGCCAGTTTGCTCCCGAGATGTCCTACAGAGAATCCCGTGTGCTGGTTATCCACGTGTCATTGTTTTCTCTAACATTTTCTTTGGTTTCCAGGTTGGTTTTTAGATTATAACTACAAGGTGAAGAGYGAACTTGAGAGAAAGAGCTTTTGTTAGCCCCCGTTCCTCCTTAATTAAGTATTCATAGCTCAGATCTGTAGCATTCACAGCGTTCTTGGAAACCTCCAGCTTCTGGTACAATTTCCTGGGAGAGAGGACAAAAACATCCAATAAAGACTACAGTGCTCAAAGATGGATAGGGAATAAATAGGTTCTTAAGAGAAAGCCTCACAAACCTTACAGGAATAGTGTATTCATAAATCATTTAATATGAAATTCACCTCAGCAGGTAGCCTAGGCATTGACACTGAAGTCAGCTGGAGAAATATTAAGCCAACTATGCCAAGTTAGACCAGAGAGCAAATAAATTCTCACAGCTAAATCAGAGGACTGAGAGTTAGATGTAGCTCTTCTGTGGCTTTAACACAGACATGTACATAACATCTTCTCTGCTTTAACCAGTCTGCAAACCGAAATAATTACATTTTGCTATCAGAGAGAGTGTTGGGTTGCGTAATTAATATTTGTAAAGCAATTTGACTTGCTCAAGCAGAAGGTACTACCAAAGTGCAAATTATTATTTCATATCAAATAAGCATACTTTGGCATGGATTGAATCAAAACGTAGTCCATAATTTGAAAATAATGAGTACATAACAGACACCATTAGAAAATTCTTTTACGATTGAAGAAAAAAAATCTTTAAAAATATCCTGGCAGAAATCATACAGAAAATCACATCAGCTACTTTGAAGACCTTATTTTAACAGCAGAAATCACATGGAATTTAATTTACATCGTAATTGTGGGCTACAGAAASCGGAGGCTATTGCTGACACTGATGAAAGATTAACCAAAACCGTTCTAACGAAGCTAGGCATCTCCCCAGATTTCTATTATTTCCCTTTTCCACAAAAAAAACAGTGTGTACGTCATCACTGAAAAGCTAGAAGACCTATTCTTAATGATACAGAGAGAAAAACATATTATAATATAAATGAGTAAGTAGTGTTTGCATAGAAATTCCAGGGGCCTGGGCAACAAAATGAGGAAACAAAATTAATGCTGAAATACATGAAGCTGGAAGTAGCGGAGTTAACAGAAACATGTTGGAAGACTAACAACGAGGCATAGGTATTGAACAATCGCATAGAGAAATAAAAGAACAAAGTGATGGTGCAGGATTTGTTGTAGATTAATGGTACGAAAGACTGGAAGAGGCAAAGAGGGATAACATATAAAACTGGACCTTTTAATGTCAGTATCTTTGTAGAGAGGTTTGTGCACTCTCAAAATTAATGCATCTGTTGCCTCAGTTTTCAGTATGGACAATCAACCCTGAGCACTTTGTAGAGAAAAACTTCTTCTATATTAAAGGTATACAGAAATTATCAAACATTTGGATTTGATTAGCATGTCCAATACAGCAATACATGGGAAATAATGAACTAAAATGTGGGATGAGATTTAGCTGAAAATAACAAGGTGAATGAGCTGCTGTTTGAATGGTAGCATATTAGTATATATTAGTAYATATATTAGCGTTATTTTATATATTACCAATTTATGATCTATAAATCCAAAATAAATGTAGTTACTTCTAATCAAAGTTTTTTTATCCTAACCAATGTAACAAATACATCTATGAGTTGTTTGTGATTGGTCTAGCTGTCCGACCTCAACCTGTTAAGATTTTGGTTCAGTTCTCAGTTCCCACATCTAATGTTATTCTGGTCATTTTCTTTTCTATTAACATTACTAAAGGTAAACTGAATATATGCTGCTTTTAGTTCCTATTAATGCTTTGTGCTATTTTGTTACACACATTGTTACAGTACTTCTTCAGGTAACCCTATAGTATAATTTTATACTATGTAACACAGATTCAAAAAATTATAGGTCTACACTATTCAGCTGAACATGTCAAGTCAAATATATATTTTTTGTGTGGAGTGTACACATTTGCAAGTGTCCATTGTCCAGTTTCCCATAAGCCAATAGAGACAGAAACAATTTCTCCATCTGCTTTAGAAATGTTATTAGTGCATTACTTGAACTTGCTATTTTCATATTCTTTTGCCTTTTGAGTACTATTTCAGGTTTAGTGTAGATGTTTCTTTTTTACATATCTAATGAATACCTTTTAATACTTCTTTATTCTCATATATGCATCGCAGACTTCTTTCATCTGTCTAGGTAGCACTCGTGTCTCTGCATGTCAGCATCTCACCCTTTTTTTCCTGTCAGTGACATCAAACAACTTCCTTGAATCTCTATTGCTGTCTTCTAATTCCTCTTCTACCCAGCTATTTGCTCTACTCATTCCTGGCTAGTTAAGTTTTGGATAGTTCATCTCTTTGATTTAGCCTTCAGCCTTGCTTTCCTTCTGTACTCAGTCATCTCCAAGATCCAGACTGAGATTTTTTTCCTTCTTTTTCAGTTCTTTTCTTCCTCTCTAATGCATTCCTCAGAGTTTTCTTATTAATCTCCCATGTAGCATTTAGACCTCTTTTCTTTCAGTATTGACAGCATTTGAAATCTGTTACTGGCCGCAGAAATGTATTGTTCTTCCAGTAAGTTTATGTTGAAAGCCAGTGGAACCAGAGGTCTTTGAAACTTCCTTTGTAAATCGCAGGCATCTACAAACAGTCAGTAACCTAAGTCAGAAGTAGTACTAGGCTAAGTTTTTTCCATCCAGCACATAGTCAATCCGATCTCTTACCCAACAGAAGTGTGATGCCCAGGCACGCTTTTGCCTCTCATGAAAGAAGAGCAGCGTATTAGTTACGATCAGCCCAATTCTCCCTTCAGCTCCCTGCCTTTTCCTGACTCTGAAAAGATGCGGCATTCTTTAATTTCCTGATTTTATTCATCGCTGCTTTGTGGAAAGTCATGACAAATCAGAAGCCTTTTGTGAGAATCAGACTAACTCAGTAATCACTCATAAATATTTCCATTTCCCCTTGCAAAATTAGGGTATAAAAAACTGCATCACTGCTCTTTTCCTCAGAATTTTAACAAGCCTTAAAGACAGTAACTTATGTATTCATTTGTAACAAAGAATTGCTCTAGGAGGTTTCTGGTTTTGTCAATAATTTTGTCCAGRTATAACAGCACATGTGCTCTGCCAAAGTGAAGCAATGATCCGCACCCAACTTCCTCCACTCTGGCATACCCACCAGGCCGCCTCTTAGCAGTTTCAACTTGTCTTTTATGGCTTTCTCACCTTACGTAATGTTATATTTTCCATGTACCCTTCTTTCTCTCAGTGTTCAAATCCAACAGCCACAACAGAGCTGTCAAAATCACTCTCACTGAAGGATTTACCAGAAATATATTCTCTCCACTCTCCACTGATATATAGGTTGTCAGCTGRCTAATGTCAGAATTATAATTTCCATTTACTCTGTTGCCTGTAAAAGGTGCGGCAAATATCCAAGGAAGGTGGTATAACAGTGCCAACAACCTTAACACAGCAAAGAAGGTGAGCTTGGACATCGATAGCAACAAATAAACTGAAGGTAGAAGCACAGATTACCCACCCCCCCCCAAAAAAAAAAAAAAGAAAAAAAGAAAGGCACGTGCTCTGGGACAGTTACACTCTTCATGAGCATCTCAGTCTTAAAAGATAGCTATACCTGGCAGAAAGAGAAGCGGTCCCTTCTCTGCAGAAAAGGACTCTTTGGCAGAGGAATTTACAAATGAGACATCCTGTCCAGCTCAATTTGCTAGCGATTTGAACACCAGCATTCAAGAGTGAGTGATGAAAAAAAAGCCCTATCCTACCTACATGATTTTTATGCCAGGAACAAATTTACATTGATGTTTTCTTTTGGTTTTAGCAAAGAAAACTCACTGTGATCATATTACTTTTGGGGTCTTGCTAATAGAATACTTAGCAATGAATTTGAGGCCTCTTATATTCCTTTTAAATTGCCATCAGAGGTCTAACATCTTTTTATTTCCTTTTTCCCTCTTTCATCCTTACTTCTCCTTCATATAACTTGCTTTCAGTGTTCCCCAGTGTCTCCATCTCATCTCAGGTGCGTATCTTGCCATTTCCATCAAATAAACTACTTCCCAGTTCCCTTGTAAGAGCTGCCCRCCTGGTAACTAGAAATTCGTTGTTTTCTTTTTATTGCTCTTTCTAACTTCAGAGAAAGTAAATGGAAACATATTTAAAAGTATTCATAAGAAGCAGACTATCAGTCTCTATATGCATTTCTTGCAATTCATTTTATGTTTTCATTGTGTGCTTCCAGCATAGGATTTAGCTTTGACAAATGTAACTTCAACAGCCTACTTCTCCTAAAAAAAGATGACAGGAAAAAGTTGGATTTTTTTTAACAGTATAGAAGCTATATTACTGAAGCCATATGTGGTGTTTTTACTTAGGGGTATGTAAAGATGCTTCCTTGGTTTTAACTGACATCGATTCACATAAACCATACAACATGAATTTTTCTCTGTGAATATTGATTTGGACTAGTCTGCTTATACAGACTCACTTGTATTTGTCATATTTTACTTACTTTGTAAGGAAATTATGGGAAATCAAATATTTCTTGGTTGTGCGAATAACTGATTTTTCAGTTTAGCTCAAAACAAAAAAATCAATTTGAATCAATCTGGCTTTTGCTCACTTTTAACATTTTCTCTCTTGAATATAAAATTTTAAAATAYTGTTCATCACTTGGATAGTAATTGCAGTTAGGGAAGAATAATGAGATTTAATCTTTAATCTGAATATTATAATACTTACGTGAATGAATAAGTGGGTGGGTGGCAGATGAGGCTCCCATACCCTACTCCAGTGAATGACAATGTATCAAAGCTAAAGCAGATTTTAAAAGTGATACTGAGATGACTAAAGAGCCATGAACTACTGTATGTCACTGGCCTGCTCTTTTAGTATGTACAGATTCATTCAGCAGACTGAACCTGTGTTTTTCACATCACACACTCCCCAAATTCCATCAATCCTGTACACTGAAAGCACTCCTGAAAAAAAGAGTAATGGCGATAGCAGGAAACACTTACTTAGGCCTAGAATTTTTATGCTCTTCAAGAAGTTTTGTAAATCTAGATCTAAACATTTATGTTCAGCAATGACTCTTCTGGATTTGATCACTTCCTCTGGATTCAACATGTTCTCTCCATGACTTATCTTTCAGAGGTTAACTAATAAATGCAGTCAGTCCTGAGCAACTGGTCAGCGTCTGAGATAGCTCAAGGCTATCTGAAAGGTATATGAATATTGTGCAAGTCTTTCAATAGCCCATTATAAGAGCATTTGTGAATTTTCATTTTAATCTGAATCATCTCAAACATGAAATCTTCCCGGTTTGGGTAACACGAGAAAAAGACTCCACTGGTCCAGCACTTTACTGAAGTGCTGGTAGAGTGAATAATCAGCTGACAAACAGGAACTTATGGGAAGTACTATGACACTGGACAACTTTTCAAAATATTAACGATGATAGCTTCATTTTCAAGGCACTAAGAAATAAGTGTTAAGTAAAGAAAGTTAATCTTTATTCAGAGCATTCGCATAAATTAAAGGTTAAAAATAGGCAGTGCAAGCTCACTAGCAGTTGCCAGCTCATATTTAAAACATTGTCACATCAACTTATTCTTTTGAGATAATGTCAGTAGACTCATCCTGTATACAAATGTTGCTTATTTCCCTTTGCCATTTATTCTGCTTTGTGGCAGTAATTAGCAAAGGACTGTGATAGACTCTGAGAAAACAGAAGACATTAAACAGGAGCAGGATGTGAAATGAAATTTCTATTACCATATTTACACCTTCCTTTTTCATTTCACTTTGCAGATCAGAAGTAGGGGGAAAACTAGGTTGTTTTTAGATTCTTAAATGTCTTTTCCTTCTTTTTTTTTAATTTTGCATTTCACAGATTTTTTTCTGCCCTCAGGCCATTTTCCATTGAGTTTCCTCTCTGTTTACAGCTGTTTTGTTCTATCCAAATACTAAACTCTGAGTTCCCAAAGCAAGCTAAAAAGCTCTTAAATGTCTCTTGGAGCTATTTGTTCTGCAGATTTCTGTATCAATTAGTTGCCTTGACACAGCTATTCTTAGAGCACTAGTGAAATGATCAAGCCCAGAAAAATAATTTCAAATAAGGATATCTTTGTTTTGCTTCTGTTTTAGCCTAGATCCATTAAGAGCACAGTATAAGCAACCAAAGCAGCATAATTTCCAAAGGAGTCTACCAGGTCACAAGATAGGGAACATGACACCAGAGGTGGGGTATGACCCTAACCTCCAAAATTAGCTCTCTTCTCAGAGATTGTAACAGGGAAGTTCCCTCTTAAACTTAAGTTCAAACAGCTTTGAGTATGAACTTACCTTGCTCTTTTGCAGCTTTTCCTGCCGTCCCTGGGGCTTCCATGAAAAGCAGCATGAAAAAAACTATGCAATTTACAGGAACAAAGGACTTTTGATTCATAGCCTGATATCCTGCTTCATACTTAATTGATTCTAGTTAGGCATAGCAGGACAGTAGTTTTCTACATTTCATGGTCTAACAGAAATGTCAGCCATCTGTTTGCACCTGCTGAAGTTGCTATGGATAAGTATTACAAATCCTGTAAGCGTCTGGGCCTGAATTTCCACTCCAAGGAAGTTTTTTTATGTTGATCACTGTTAACATGAAGGCATTGATAACGGATGCTAAAGACGTGTTTGAGAGGGAATGTTGCCTCCCATACAAACAACATGCACATTTTTATCTATACCTAACCTTCAGAAGGAGTGAACAGACATTTTGTTCTTTCAATTTTGCTATTAAGATACGGTGAATGAAGTAAAGTGTAGAGTCTATATTACTTGGGACAGATGGGAAATTAGCATGTCATAAAATTCATAAAAAACTGGTTGATGATGCCTGTCTCAAGAAAACAATTACATAATGATTACCTCCTTTGAGAATACCAACAGACTAGGTTAGGGAACAAGTCATTTCTCTGATTTATCTGATAATGTTTTTTGATGTTTGATATCCTTCAAGTAAAATGTTTTGACCAATGAGACCAATGAATGATTCTTGTTAACTTATTCCCTAAACTATTGTTTTAACCCTTAGCTTTAGATATTTAATGTTTGGTATAACTGAACACTATTGAAATCCAAGTTATGACTATTGTTTCAAATATTTGCTCAAATTTAGAATCTGACTGTTTTCTTCCAGTATTTTCTTTCCTAAGATAGTTAAAGAGTGCTACAAAAATTTCTTTTTCTTAAGAGACCTCATTGTTCCCATACAGCCTGAAGCATTTGAAGGGTTCTGAAAATTCATAAAGAATTTTGCCATTGTCTTTAGCAAGAAGTCAGAGACTGAGCACCTGAAAATAAGTCATTAGAAAGCAACCAGTTATGTGTTTTCTGAGCTAAATAAAAAGCAAACAAACAAGCAATTAGTATAATACTTCCTCCTGAGTACAGGAAATGTAGACCGACCACTAAACCCAATATCCTTAGTATCATTTTAAAATGTATGTTCAGAATGAAAACTTAAATGCAAAAAAATAAATAATTATCAACACATTTTGGAAACTATATACCACAACGTTTTTGTTTTGCTTTCTGTTTCAATATATGTCTTAAATTTTTGGAGACATCTCTAACATGAGGGATATGAAGCGTATTCTGACCCCATACCTATGGAAAGCAAACTTGAGTGTGAGGACTAACTAGGTCCATGAGAGAGGTGCCCAGATGGGCACAAGGATGCTTCAGGGAGAGCACAATCTGGGCGCACTCCTGCCAGATTGTTTAGACCCGACTACTTTACTGAAATGGCCTAATTCCAGAGGAGCTATCTGTTGCCACCTAGCCACCCTTCATAGATGATCTTTGAAGCCAAAGAGATGAATGTCCATAATCTACTTCATTGCAAATGTGGTCAGGTTGGTTCAAATCAATCTCATCTGCAACTTAAACTAAGAAAAGCTAGCTTTGCACTGAAATAAATGATAAATGTTTCTGGAGGTTTGTTGGTAGAAGGTTTGTTGTCTACCAGCTAAGGGCACTATCCAATAGTTGGATACCACTGTTGAACTGAAACATAGTAGTGCATGAGGATTTTTCTACAGACTCTGCAAGCTTCCTACGCAAATGTTCAGGTATTAAACTGCAGTGTAATAATCAATTCATGTGGTCTGGAATTATAAATACAGAAAAAATATCTGCAAGCCTAAAGCCTAAAGACATTGGTGCACATGAGGATACTCATTAAAGAGAACTAATATATTATAAATTGTTAGCAATGTAAAAAAATGTAATTTAACTTTTCTGTTTTCTTTCTCCCAAAGCTCCTCTTCTGTTCTATACCACCAAAGATGATCATTATACCTTTCAACTTATTCATAAAGCTAAATAACATAACACAGAGAAGACAATACATTTGACTTCTCCTTTGTGCAAGAGAGTCAGTGTTAAAAGCTGCAATGAATTAAGTAATTCACTTGAAAGTGATAGACCACAAGATATTGAGGGGTCCAATTACAGAGGAATTTTTATACTATAATAAACTTGGAGAAAAGGATAAAGGTTGATAATATAAAATATATTTACTTTTCTTTAAGACATTTGGTTTTTTTAGGGAATGAGAAACTTCCCCTACACATCTTCTCCTTTGAAAGAAGGGAGTGGGAAGAATTCTCTCACCAGTTCTCAGAAAAGCCCTTGCAATGGCTCCAGTGAAGCTTGCTCTAGGCTATCCCTGAATGCTGACTATGAAAGCAATAACAACAACCTACCTGCTGTGGGTCTATCTAGATCTACCTATCAGCAAGGAAGGAGTTTAATATTCAAGGAGGCAAGACATGAAGGGTATTCATTACATAAGTGTTCCCTGCCAGAATAGAAAATGGGGGAATTAGCTTCCTCCTCTACACCATTTTTGCTCAGATCTGGACTCCTGTCTGATCCCCTTCCTCTCTCTCTCTTTTTATACGTGCTGGAAGGTAGAATAATCATGCTTTGCTGGGTATGACTGAAGCATCTTTCTTGCTCCCCTAACTGAACTGAAATCAAGGGCAACTTGTCTGTCTAGGAAGTACAGATCTAGCTCCACATCATAGGAGCAGAAGTCCAGAGAAGACCGTGAGGGCTGCTGCTCTATGGTGGCATCTGCAGCATCTTCTGCAGTGTGCTTCTACAAAAGGTTGCTCTTGCAGCAGTATCTACTCACCTAGGAGAAACTATGTGCCAAGAACAATCACTCTCAGTGCACACTGCAGTCTCTCAAGCACTGGTACTAGGCAGAGGGGATGAGGATACTTGTTAAGAGGACCAGAATTATTCACACTTTTGTGTTTCAGGATACATTTGTTTCAGAGGTGGGGGAGACTCTCAGTCAGGTGAGATCTGCTCACTGGGCAGAACACTTTTCTGAAAATCCTTTTCTCTTAAAGCTGTCCTCTTCCTGACGTCTTCGAGTGGCTTAACAGTGCTATCGCCTACAGCTGCTTATTGCCATATCTGAGCTGGAAGTTACAACCCACAAAACTCAGCTGGCAAAATGGAAAGTCAAGAAGTCGCTTATCTGCATCAGTGCAATCAAATTAAGTCAAAAAAGTGTAAGTCAGGATGACAGATTTGGGCACTGCAGTGCCTGAAGATGTACTCAGATGACTTTCCAAGGGACATAATCACTTTCTGCATGGGAGTGGTGGTTCTTAAGCTCTTCAAAGTACTCGAGCTCTTTACAGAATGAATATATGACTGTTCTCTCAGTTCCTTTGAAAGCTGGTATGTGCCATGAGAATGAGGGGCCAGATTAATGATCCAACTACGCTGTCACTTAAACTACAGATTGCCATAATAGAATCACCTTACAGATCCACACAGGTATTTAAACACACACAAATCAAAGCTTTCCCAAAGACTGACAGATTCTGTCAACCTTGTATACACAGGCAACATTCAATCCATTACTCCAACATGTTCCCAAAGGTCTCAGTCATTCAAGATTTATATCACAGCTTGTTGATGGAACCCACTCTATTGCTGGCAAAGAAATACCAAACAAGGAAACTGGAGTTAAGCAGTTTACATAAATAGGAACCTAATTCTTTGAATAAGAGACTTTTTGCCATATTTGCATTTATCTGATAAAGTTCAAGGAAAGCTATTTCTATACTCATTTACTGGTACAATCTGTGCAACGGTGATTCGATAAATAAGGATCTCTGTAGGATGTATGCACCTCTTTCTTTCCATCATATTCATGCAATGATTACTCAAAGCCATCATCACCTCATATCACATGTGTATGTTTGCAAGAGTTAGTGTTTTCAGGAAAACAATACAATATCAGAGTAACCCATATATGATATATAACTGTGTATAATTTCCTTGAAGAAAATTCCCACTGATTCCCACCAGCACCAAAGACTAAAACACAAGATTTTCAGACCCCATGACTTTTAGAAGCTCAAATTTTGCTAATAATCTTTATATTCTGGAAGGGCATGAGATAACTAAGCCAAACTTAATTATATGTTAATTATATACATTTTTCAAATTCCTGGTCTGGTTGTGCTTTATAAAAAATATGTCTTTGCCTCTTTTAAAAAAGCTTTAAAAGCAAGACTCAAGTTACTATGATTTCTTCTTTACAAAGTCTATTTTTCTTCCATGTGAATGACAGACAGCCCAAGCCTTTTTATTTCCTGACAAGGCTGCGCAGCAAAGTCTTTTTTTTTTTTTTTGTGGTGGACATATAGATGTGTCACCTGGCATGACGTTATAGATGACCTCTTATCACATCCAGATGTCAGCAAGCTGCTGCACTACCTGCCTCTTTTTGAATGTAACCCCTACCAGTGATGATGAACATCACGAGGTCTATCTGCCTTATCAATGGCAATGGCAATATCTGTGACATAAGGATGTCACAGGATTATTGATCTTCCATGCAGGGAAATAAATATCAGAATATTTATGGTGACTACGATTCTCATTAACATTCAGGCTATTTCACATCACTCTAGAAATATAAGAGGGAGAGTTTAAATATAGTTTAATCCCTTGTAAGTGCCAGCAGTAAGATTTTTCAGTAGTCTTACTATACAAAAAACTTGAATTCCATTTTGCATATTCTTTTCATATGTAACTCTTTTAAAGAGTTCTTAAGTAAAGGTCATTTTTTCCTCCTTAACATTATTTTCCAGAATAGACTGTTTAAAAATGACAGAATCACCAATACCCAAAGAATTAATGAATACATTCAATACACACATGTCACTATATTTAAGCATTTGTATTAGATTTAAAACAAACAGGCAATTTACTTACCAGATCAGTACAAAAGCTGTTTCTGTAATCGAGTTGGCACAAGTTCACAGAAAATATAATTTGAAAAGGTTCACATTCACATGCATCTTGCTTTTCATGCTCAAATGTCATTCCAAACTCCTAGGATAAGATATTAACCCCTCATTCACTTTTATTTAAAGAGACCCAGCATGGCTCTTGGGTAACCTTGACTGCAGTAAGTCACCAAAATACAAAACTGAACAAAAACCCAACCCCTGGCCTCCCCAATACTGCAACCACTTGGAGTTTACAGAAATACCAAGAGTACACAGGTGTGTATACATGAGAATGGATTCACACACATGCACATGTACGTATACCTATTCATGTATATACATCCCATGCACATTTGTGTGAGCGTGTCTGTGCATCTGTACATACAACCTGATCTGCCGGGAACCATATCCTTCTGCAAAAATCGTATCAGGAAATGCAAAGTAGCTTTCGGTAAAAACGGCGGCTACTCATGCTGTGCAGCTGGTCAGGAAGATATGAAACCTTGTGCGCTACATAATTTGACTTTGCCCCTTGCCTTGTAGCAACTTTTGGTATGTTGAGAGCCTTGAACTCAACATATATCAAGAGTGGTCTGATATGTGACACATGCTCGGAGCCAAAGCGCTGATCAAAAGAAACGCAGGTTTACCAAGGCAAATGCCTTTGCGCAGCTAGAGGTACGAGGGCTTTCTGGGAGCTCCAGCCATGCTGCTCCAAAGTGACCCTCCTTGCTCGAGTCTACGAGTTCTCACAGTTTTATGAATTGTCAAGTTTCTTGATGAGCAGGACGGCATAAATYGCTCCATTTCTCAAAGCACAGACAAGCTGTCACGCTGTGCGCTAGCGCGGTGACGGAGACAAGCCGCACTGCACTGGCTGCACAGACGCTGCTCCATGTGTGTGCGAGTTCAGATGCAACTGCACGCTCATCAGGTGCCTTGTAATGTGCTCTCTTTAGTTCTTAAGGGCTCTGCTCACTCTTCAGACCTGTTTGTCTTATAACCTTTTTAAAGGATGGTACTCCTCATTAGGGGAGCTTTTGAATTACTGAAAGGCTGTGTAACATTTAATTAGTCTTTATCTTTACAAGTAATAAAACGAGCACCTTTTGGTAAAAGAAGGCAGTCTCCAGTGTACTGCTGGAAAACAGGAAGTTTTTGATTTTCTATTCAAACAGCTATCAAACAGATTATAATTTTAGCTTCATTATTTGCCTAATTCACATTTCGTTAAAAGACACATGAGAGAAGATTTATAAATATTGCAACAAAGAAATGTGAAGTCAACAAGTAAGAGCAGTTTCTAAGCTGACAGCCTAGAACAATAGTTGTAAAAATACAGTTTGTATCATCTGCAAACTACTTGGTGTTCACTAGTTTCCATTTAAATAGAACAGAAATATTCAGTAACTTCTGTTACTTTTGCACTTTGACTGTTGATTATTGGCATGCCACATCTTTATTTTGAATTGCCTTCAATATTATTACACAATTCTCAAATATGAGAGGTCCACTTCCAATTTTTAATTAATTTTTAGACTTTATGAGCCAACCAGATTTTATCAACCAACCCCCCCAAAATACGAAATTAACAATAATTTGACAGCTAGATATGTTTCAAATTCAATTCAAATGTAATGTCAAGACCGGCTTCTCCCAAGGGCATACTGATAATTATTTCTCAAACCATCACTGTGTAATTTGCTTTTTGAAAATCTAACTCAGATGTCATACAAACTGGAGTAATGCAATTCCCTTTGTGAAAGGTGATTTTCATTTACATCAGGAAGCAACTTCTTTAATCTTGTCTAGTAACTGTATAAAAGCAGAACTGGGCAAACTGTAGTGGTCAGTCCGAGAATAATTAGTATGTGAAAATAGTTAGGATTGAACTAGGGGATTTTTTCTTCTGTGAATAAAAAAACCTATTCGGGTGAAATCAGAACATGTAAATTATGTCTTGAGTTAAAATGCTTTTACCCTTTCCTTTCCATTTACTTAAGACTGTAAACAACAATAAAAAAGGAAATTAGAGAGAAAAATGAAGCTTTTGTTTTTAGAATGTCAAAATGAAATTTTGACATTTCAAAAAAGAGCAAAAAAAATTTGAAGCACTACAGTGAAAGGTTTCAGTGTTTTAGAGCTTTCTCCCTGTTGCTCCCAGTGAGAATTCTGCCTTAATTGAGCATTTCTCTCACTCCTCCCTTCCCATTTATCCAGGCACCAGGGCACGCGTGCGGGCACGCTTTGGGAGCGGGGAGAGGTGAGGAAGGAGCTCCGGGCGCTTGTCGTGCTGTGCGGGACAGGGCGCAGGCCTGGGGACGGTCCCCAGCGGGCCACCYGCCGCCCAGGTCCACGCTCGGCGCTGCCGCGAGCCATTCGCCCGCCCTTCATCACCGGCAAGCTCGGCCCCGGATCAGCAGCCGGGGCTGCTGGGTTTTCCTGGCAAGGAAGTAGCAGAGTAATGGATTAAAGAAAACATAACTAGTCCACTGGTTATTTCCCTTTAAAAACCATGAGATGTGCAAACTGTGCGTAACCTAAACTAGAGCAATCTCTGTTTTCCAAAATTTATCTATAGTCACAGCACTGATTACTACTACAATAGAAAAAAGTACACCCTAAACACATATATGCACACGTTCACATATACACGCAGTTTTGTTACTATAATTACTACCTCCTTTGGACTGAGCCATTATAATTCTGACTGCAGGATTCTCCAGTATTTTAATGATCAGACTGGATAAATGCAATTAACGTTCACTTTATGCAACAGAACAAATTTGATCTTGTCTCATTCAGCTTTTCAGTCTAACCACCATTCAACAAACTAAAAGTTTGTTTCATTGGACTATTTGGTGCAGAATAAATGCTACTTTGTAAAGTAATGTGACAGGAATAAATTTTTTTTAATAATAAAAGATAGTGCTTTGCTTGACTAAAGAAATAACAGGTCACTTGCACTTGCAATATATTAAGATACCATATGGAAAACAAAAGAATTTCCAGAAAACCTTTCTGGTGACATATTTAGGTCAATGAGAATCTGATCCTAGCAGTGTCAGGATAACATTTGCAAACTCTTAATGGGTGTCATGGAAAAAAAATGACTGATCATATTAAATGATTCTGGTATCTAGTCAAGGTCATGTAAGTACTCTTAGCAATGCACAGTACAGCTTATCATTTCTGCTCATTTTGAACTACTCACATGACAAATGTTCCTTCCACCATACTGCTCACTGAGGAACAAGTAATCAGCTTGAGTCACTGCTAATATTGGTTTTATTTTGTACAAGTGCTCTTCTATTTTCTTTTTGACAACTCTTTTGATGTGCCTACTTCATTTGTTCACCTCAAATTTCAATGTATTTCTTAAAGTTAATATTCCCTAGAACAGTAAAAGCAGAGTATGTAACCTTGCTTCGATTTCTTCAGCAAAAGAAAAATTAGACTATGAGAACAGAAGGCAATTATGTTGCTTTCTCAATGACATTAAATAACTTGTGCCTGTACACAGAAAACATTTCAAAACCTCAATACTATTTCAAAGATATTGAATGGGAATTATTCCCTGACTTCAGTGTTTGTAAAAACTCAAAAGGTAAAGGAAGACCCTGTAGTTCAAAGCAGAGTTTCAATCAGTATTTGGTGTAAAAAGAAATAAAGTCATCCTATCTGCACTAAATAAAATATATTGTAGGTAAAAAATGCAGCTAGGAGTATGACATTTCTGAAGTAAAAACAGAAAAACTATAAACAAGATAATTAAATTTCCCTTTTAAAAATCTCTGCTTGTAAAAGTTCTAAATTGAATGACTTGTCTAAACAAAAGCAACTAATTACCACTTAATGCCTGCATGACCTAGAATAAATAAATGGTGTTAATGACAGGTGGAAAGATACAAATAATAATACAGCATTGACATTGATCTCTCTACCTTTGTTTTTGTTTTGTTTTGTTTTGTTTTTCAAATAAGAATTAAGTTAACACACTATAGTGGTATGCCTTTTCTTTGCATAGCGTGGAATGACTCATAAAATGCAACAATGTATGGTAAGAAATCAAACCATCAGGATGAAAAGGAATTCATTTTCACTTTCTCACTGTATTCACTGGAGTAGCCTCAACAATTTAYTCTGTTGTTTTTTTTTATTTTCTGGTTTCTATGTTTACACATGGGTTCAGCATCTTTCTAGCTGATGAAAAAAAGAATGTCTAAAGGGAGCATTTTATCTCTGTTTAAGCATAAAAGATCTGTGATAAAGAAATATTTTTTTTAGCCCTTGGTCAATACATAATACAATAAACAGCAGCTGACAGTCTTCTGAGAGATTAAAGTAGGCTCCACATTTCCAGGATTACCTTTTCCCTTAAATTCACACCCTTGATTAAACAAAAAAAAAAAATGCTGATAGAGATGGTCAAYAAAAAGCCAACAAAGCTTTTCTTCTATAGACAGTAAGAAGAGAAGGGGGAATATTTTAATATTAATATGATTGCCTTTAATATAGATGCTTTAATATTTTTGAGGAGTTTTGGCCATGGACTTCAAGGGCATCAGGGTCAGGTTCTGATTTGTGGCTTTGCTGCACCATAAAATGAGGTCAAATACTAACTTCAGCATGGTTTGGCTAGGCTCACAATCTAGATAAAGGTCAAATGAAACCTGAAAGCAACACAAGGACAAAACTTCTATAAAAAACATATGGTAACTGGTACACCACCAATGGCTGTTGGATTTTGAAAACCCCTTCTCTGGTGAGAGCTATAGGTGGAGAGGGAGATGTGGTTGGTTGTTCCTTGTCATTCCTTTGGTGGCGGTTTTGTTGTTGTTTTTACACTGTTCCTGTTCTCAAAAAAAGTCAATGCTTTGTAAATAAGGGTATTATTTCTATTTTCATAACGCATAAAGTAGATGAATTAGTAGGGAAAACTTTAATGAAAAGGAATATAATGATTGGTAAAGCAATTTACAGCTGAAAAATGCATCAGAATATTGGCTTAAGACATGCTGAACAAGTATTAACAGAAAAAAAAATTGAGAAATCTGCCCTTTTAACTACTAGCATTTAAATATAGCCCAGTGCAGAAGACGAGAGAAAAGTTCTCAAGAGCAGAGAAGCTACAACATAATTTTACAACTAATTATTAAAAAGAAGACACTGTTAGAAATATGATTACTTCCTACCTTCACCTTAGGACCATTACTGGCAAGGTAGACTAATAATGTAATTACTTTCAGAAAAAGTTCATATTTTGCTGAATTAACAGTAACTGGTAGATGTACAATTTAATATGCAAATTGAAAAAAGCAGGTTGTAGAATTCTGGCAAGAATTTGCCTTTTCTTTTATTTGTGTGTGCCCATTATTTTAAAAGGAATCCAGATACATTTCTTGAACTTAACTAACTCTTACTTCTTTCTGTCAAGTAATGGCTCTCATCATAATTGCTGCAAATTAAGATTTTCCAAATTGCTGAAAGGAGTTAAGAGTTCAATTCACAGTGAAAGCCAGTGGGAGAAGAGCAAGTTACACAGAATTTGAAACTCTCACACATACGTAATGGTGAAATAAATACCACCTAGATTTTAGAAGACCTTTTTTTAAAAAAAGAATTGAAAGCATTTACGAAATGTTTCAGATTTCATTAAAATTTTTTCTTTGAATCTTGCTGATGGAGAGACCAAGCCATTAGGTGCTGCTTTCAGTGACCTAAAATTGCATCCTTCTACCCAGTCCATGTTATAACAATAGTTCATGGACTAAAAAAAACAGTAATACTTGAGAGATGATCGGCATAAAATGATCAGTTAATCCTAAATCGTATCTTCTGATGTTGTTTAAGAAATCTCAGTATGTTCTGATTCTTTTGATGGTTCTTATACTTGAACCTGTCTGTTGAGAACTTCCTCTGTTTCAACTTCATTTTTAATATCTACAACTGAGGGGTGGCAGAACTTTTCTAATGTCATATGACAAGCAAACCTTATGGTGTTTTAACTAGAACAGGCTTGAGGTTCACTGGAAGATGACTTTTCCATTTAAAAGGTATTTTTAACATTTTAAAATGTATATTTATGGTGTACTGGTAAAAAAAAAAACTTGGAATAATAGTTTCATGAACATGTAATTGTGCTGAAACACGATTTGGGGGAAGGGAGGATCAAGAGATACCACCAGCTTAGGTGGATATGTGACTAAATTGTTATCTGGAATATAGCAGCAAGGTTTAAGTCCTTGTTTTGTCTACTGAAGAATTTTTTATTCAAGCATTTCATTTATTTCGTTTCATGCATTTAAAATTGAAGCAGATGCACAAAGCTGAGTTTCTTATGCTCCAGATTGAATTATTAAGCTCCCAAGCACAAGCACTGCTCTCTTCTCCCTGTTGGATGAAAACTTTCGGGTTTGACCTGAAGAGCAGACCTAAGTTCCACAATGCCAAACATTTGAGTTTTTGGTATCTGCCAACCCTACATACCACAGAACCCTCTCTACGCACTCAGGTTATTCATGCAGCACCTGGAGATTGCTGTAGATTGCACTCTGGAGTTGCGACTGGGTGGTATTCTTAACTACATCTTTCTAATAGCAAATGTTCCTGGAAAAGGTCATATTACTTCTTACTCTCTCCTCAGAACTCAGATGTCCATTCAGGAGGACTTGCCTGGAAAACTCTGCTCAAGATGGAGACCTCTTTTTTCGCTTTAAGAAATGGGGTATTTTTCTTCTAAAACATAGCTCTAGAAAGAAGTCCTCTCCGTTTTCAAATTTAAGCCCAGAACTATGTTGAGGCTGGTGCTCACACACCCTTGGGGTATTTTTTAGTCACAACTGTTTTGCAGGGTGTGCCTGCATGAATATGTGCAAGGACATAAGGTGGAGTTGATGTTCTGACTCTTCCGTATGTCCTTAAATGAAAATAGTTGTTACTACTGCATTTGTGATGAAGCTCAGTTTTTCATTAGACATCTTTAAAAAGCTAATGTGCTGTAGCCACGTGCTGCAAATCTGTTCATTCTTGAAAGTTGTAACTAGGTATGCTTAAAAGTCAATTTATGGATACCTGAGGAATCTTCTGATCCAAAAGGAGGTACCTATGGAGGTTGGATGCCTCCAGAGTTAGGCAGTAGTTGAGCTGGATTTTAGGGTTACAGTTAGGACTTAGGTGTCTAAATTTCATCTTTAGGCATCAAGTCCCTTCTTTAAGAAAATTACAATGTGGTCTAACCAGCCCTAGTTATAACAACAGAAAAGAATTTTATGGAGTGTGCCATCAGCAATGCAACCTTCAAATTTATAAATTTTCCTGATTGGCTTAGACAAAGGCTAGAACCATTTAAACCTAATGAGATAAATATTTGGTCTCATTCTGTCAGGTAAAAGCACATGTCATTGTAATTTTTACTTTCAGAACTACATATGGCTTAACTGTCCATGTTACAAGGTAGGTGTTATAGTACTATATTTCTGCAGACTCACCATCATGCATTTAATAGAAAGACGATGAAGGCACGGAAATTAGCAAATAAAACCTTTAATAACCACAGGTATCTACAGGGTCTTAAAGTGCTTAGCAACATAATGCATTTGGTGATATTGCCAAAACTATGAATGGCAAATGTAAGATTCACTATATTTTGAAATCCAGTACCAAGGCTTTCAACTTTTCAGTAGCTGCTACACTTTGATGTTTCTCCTTCTTCTTATTTTTAACCACCTAATATATAGCTTAATGAGTCATTTCACTATGATCTGATCCTGTTAGATAAAAGTGTTAGGATTTTCACAGCTGACAGATATTTCAGGCACAAAGGGCAACAGGTGCGAAACTCCTCTTGAAATTCTCTCCTATTGTCACAGGATGAGCTCTTAGGAAAAAAATACTATGGGACCAAGTATTCATAGGTGCCAAAGGCCTAGATTCTAAAAATCCCATATCTCAGTGATTGAGAACATAAATTTAAATTTCTAAAAATAATTCATGTTGCTGTTACTTTGAGTAGGTTAACGGATACGGCTACAAGGATAAGTACCAAGAGACCACAGCTCCCTCTCTGACCATTTTTTATGCTGATTGACCAYAAAGTAGCTCAGAATTGGAAGTCACAGGACTACCTGAGTGGTCATAGGACTATATTAGCATACTACTTGTCATCAAGCTAATTAGCTCTGCTAAGCACCTTGAGTATTGTCCTAACATAAGTTACTTCAAATATTTATTTTATATGAAAATATTACTACGTACAATGAAAACAAGAAACTCTTCAGTGCGCCCTGGAGTGTTCTTTTTTATAGACACCTCTATCTTTATCATTCAGTTTAGGGTCCTTTTGATGTAGATCATATCCATTATGTAAGTATAACTCCGGAGTGCCAGCTATTTCATGTATAAGTAGGAATCTAAGAAGTAATGCTCTTGTCAGTAGGAAGAGCAGCTCAATTCATCTTACTATGCCCATTCACAACCTTGTATAATAATGTTGTGCTCCCCCAGAGAGGAACAGAATGTTTCCTTTTGTCTTCATTTAGTGTTTGCCATTTGCCCTTTATAAATAATATGCTGCTGTTAGGAATCCTCATGCTGCTAAAATTAAAATTTTGTTTTCCTTTTGGCATCCAGGGATTTGCAAGACACGAAAAGCTGATGCATATGACCCTTTTCAACATGAAGAAGTTGAAAGGCTACATTTTAGGTTTGGCTCCTAATCTGCTTTTTAACAAATGATAAATTTGTCTTTTACTGGACATGCAGTATTCCTTGCTCTGATGATGTCCCTGCAATACCTGTGGGGAATTTGCAGCAAGGGAAGAGTGGACTTTACTACAATATATCTTACTCTGAGTATGCAAAGTTGTAGAGGAGGGCTGCTGCAACCCCGATAGCCTCCAAGGAAATATTATTCATTATGTATTTACAGTTATTGGATTAAAACTTTGTAATGTGCTCTGTTCAATTAATAATAATACAGAGCAGAATGAGCTATGAAATGCATCGTGCCTTTTAAAAGATCTAATACAAGAAAAGACAAGCAGTTTGTCCTAATGAATGCATCTAATTGGTGCACTTTATTATAAAACACTGGAACAGCATTTTTCACTAGGCAGTTCTATTTGTAACAGGCTGTCTTCAGCACGTCAGGGTGTAATAAATGTGCTGCTGCAGACTAGAACTGCTGATTAGCATTTCTGGAATCCCAGGAAGTTACTGCAAGTTGTTTGCCATTACAGAAAGACCTTTCAAATCCTTAGAGAGGGACCTGCAGCACTGTGGTCGGTTAGGATACACTTAAGTAACTCACTTTATATAGAGACCTCTGCTATCAGTCCATTATATGCACAGGCAACTCTGGTAAATGAATAGTCAAAACAACAAAAGAATTGCCACTACTTTGGTTGAACCCTTACTGACTTTCACAGTATTGATATACAAAAAGTGTTTTCAGTAAATACTGTCTTCAACAAAGCAGAGAGTTTTCATGGTAATAATTTGAGATATACGTTTGGTTTATGTATGACTGTAACTCACTGTCCACATCATCTTTTGTTCATTTTTGATGAAGATAAAGAAAGAAAGAACACACGTGCAAGATGCCTTTTGAGCTATAAGAAGAAACAGAAAACCCTAGAGGCACTTTGAAAACGTACCTTAAAGTCTTAGAGGAAAACCGTCAAGAGTCAATATTCTTTTGGCTGGACCCATATAGAGAATGACATGACAGCATTCAAGAAAAACAGTTTAGATAATATCAAATCTATGCAGAAATCAAATCTATACTGAAGAAATAAAAGACTATGAAAGAAGTGAGCTTTGACCCAGGATTCTTTTGTTTGGACTCTCAATACCTAAGAAATCGCTTTTCTGTCCTTTATTTCTATAAAGGCTGTACCAGTAAATACAGCCAATTTTGTTTTCTTGCTTTTGAAACAGGGTACAGTACACACAAGAAAGCTCCCTTGGAAAATAAACTTTATCTATTCGGGTTCTGAGGAGAGCCTTCAGTCCTTATATGAGGAAGTCTTTCAGTCACAGCAGTATCCTTCATTTTCCTTCATATTCACCACTGAAAGACATGACCTGCACTCCTGCCTGGCACTTGCAGCCCATTAGCCTGAACCTGGGAAACACGTCTCCCAACTTGATGGCATTATTTAGCCTAACTGTATTAATATCCCTTAATACATTTTCCTATAATAAGACTGATCCACCCCATTGCTTTTACTAATTTATCTGAAAGAACAGAGGYTGCCACAATGGCTGCTAGAGCGCTGCTCTGATATCTACAGCATTCAAAAACTTGCTGATTCTCTCTAATGTAAAGGGATAAAACATATGACAAGAGAGAGCAGGAATGACAAGGGAGAGTATGAATGCATATTTACATTCATTAATGCCCCAGGCCCTGAGAAAGGCAATTTTATGATCAAGAACAAGTGAAAATGAGGTCATGGGCTACAAGTAACACACTGTATACATACTGTACACTTTGAATATGCATTTCTGCTACAAGTCTAAGATATAGATGTTCAAATGAGGTAAAATAAAAAAAATATACATGAAGCAAGTATAATTAGTGTATCATATGCCTCTGTCAGACAGTACACAAATTGATTGGCCTCAATCACGTTATATTAAGTTTTCACATCAAGCAATGCTTGATCGAGCAAATTCCAAACCACAAGGAAGTGGAGTGGAAGTTTTGCACCTTATACATTGCAGGACTGGGCTCTGTTGCCCAGATCATGAGCGGTGGCTGAGGCACATACGTACAACATACATATGCCTTACAGGGGACGGTGCAAAGCCTGCCTTGGTATCACTCAGTCCTGGCCGTCCTTCTGGTCTCAGGATTACATCAAAGAAATGTAATGGATGGTCTTCGCTAGAAAAACAGCAAGGATTTACGTAATACACAGCATATTTGCTGTACTTTTGCCACAGTCCTACCCCTTCCTGCCCAAGGAAGTGTTGTGGCAATAGTTACATTGATTAAAGAAGTCTAAGCAACCCTGCATCAGTGAGCAACGTTGATTTTCTGCACAGTATCTGGGCCACCATCTTCATTATATTAATGTACTTTTATATGCTGGTGCTTCTGAATATTGATTTCCTGTCTTTTATGGTAGCCTGTTATCTACCATTCAGAATCCACTACTACTAGTGGCCCCAATCTGCATGCCGTTGTGTCCCTCACCGTCTACAGCTTTCTGCCCTTCCACTTCAAGCCCCGTTTAGGGGCAGCAGCTTGGACTCCGCAGGCCAGAGGATGAAATGGGAATGAGTCTGAAGACTGTTTCTATTCATAGCACTGCCCCTTCATGAAGCCTTGGGGCATACATTAACCTCCCAAGCATTATTTGGTGCTGTTCCAAACGCTCCAAACCCCTCCCATAAATTTGCTTGGAAGATAACAGCCCTTATGGATGGTTTGGCATCATGAGTCCCGCAGGAATCATGTTATCATGAGAGAAGTGGGTATTCTGAGAAATAAACCCTGAAATTCTTCAGAGACTTCAAAAGACATGACTGTACAACAGAAGTGTATAGCCTCTTGACATTCAATAGAGAGCATGAAAAAAAAAACCCAAAGCAAAGCAAAACAAAACAAAAACAAAAGTGTTCTTTTTGTGCCTTTGATGACAGGAAATAAAAGAAATCATGAATTTCCCTTTTAAAAACAGTGGTCCTAATTAGGATTTCATACACAGTGGAAACAATCTGATTATCGGATCATAAATAAATTATAATTATTCTACATACACAGTCAAAATATAAACCTGAATTAGCTAGGCTTGATGGAAAGTACATGTATTTGTGTATCTTGTAATACAAACTGTGTCATCTAAAGGCATATTCTGCCCTGCGTTTTCAATTGATTGAGCCTGAACTGCAGTGTTCCCTTTTGGGTCAGAGGCTGGTATTGGCCTTTTAACTTGCTGTGCCTATTTTTCTGTCTTTGAAAGGTTCATAATAATTTTTCTTTTAGTGTTCCTGAAGAAGAGTACGAGATGCAAAAAGATATTTGAAGTACACACATGAAGATAAAAATAAAATGTAAAAATACATACTAAAATTATTAGGTAAGAGTTTTTAGTATAGGAACTGTTACTTACATTTATGATGCCTTTTGGTCTGAGCTAAATCTCAGCTTGTTTCTGCATGCAGAAGGATTTTCAGAGGCTGTACAAAGTCTTCTCTAGCTGAACACAGGAAGAAATAAGTAACAGAGGTGAGTGTCTTTGCTCGCATTTCAAAGTCTCTTTCAGGCACCACTGTGCCCCAAAGCAAGTTTACTTAGTGACTCCCTATGCTCTTAAATTACCACTCATTAAGCTCGTATCACTGATTTACAATGCACCAGCTACTGTACATCAAATTGCTGAAGTAACTACTCTGACTGATTCCTATTCGCCTTAATAAGACATAGTAGCTACCCTTATGTTTTGGGAAGTGACTGCTCCACAGAGCAAGCCTCCCATTTTCTGAAATTGAGTGAAGTGTAAAAAAGCTAAAAGGTCTATTTCCTTTAAATTACGGGGGTTTATTATTTGTCGCTTCATGGGGTTTGGTGTTTGTTTTAAAAAATATCTAATAATAAATATTTATAAATATACATAAATGTAAATATTTATTAAAATATTTACATTTATTATAGATAAATTTATAAATATTCTTAATGTGTTCTAAATGGTGAATAACGATCTATTTTAGTCATATGCAGTTTGGTTCTGAAAATAAATGTATCCCTCGGAAGAATATCAATGTCCAAGTAGTCGAGYAGTGAGGATGTTAGCAAGTGAGACAGACAGAGAGAAACCAGCCAATAAATGCTCACGTTGCCAGCTGCTAATACAGACAAATGGAACCCAGAGGTAAACAAATATCCTTAGATGCAAGCTCTGTGGTGTCTGAGCCGTCCCAACTGAGGCACATTTGCCCATGAAGAAGTCTGGGCCTGTACGCCCAGGCAGACGAACGCACGTAACCATCATGCTTCCTAATACGCACTTGGGCTTCCTAGGCGTTATATTCCCCAACCGTTCAATGCCATAAGGTCAGGAATGGTCACACGTAGATATGCCAGGTGCCCTCGCGTGCTTTGAAGCCCTTAGTCCTTTAGGACTCAGACAGTTCAGAGAAATAAATCTCTCCATTAATGTATCTATATTCTTATTTATGCATGTGTATGTTCATGTGAAAACGTGTACACACAAAGCTTTTTTGTGGTACCAAACCATAAAGTTGCTAAATACATAGTGTAGAGCCTTGTAGAATCTAATGGACTTGTACTTGTTTCTTAGGAGTTCAGAAACTGAAATCACAAGACTGTGTCTTGTTCAATTATTTATTTCTCATAAATAATCACTTTATCTCCTAGAATATGAATATGATATTACTCAGCTGTTTATTCCTCATAAACCATTTTACTACACTTATGTATGTCAAAGCAACAGAGAAACCTGTAATAGGCTTATTAAAACCACTCATTACAGTCTTATTGCTCAGTATTGGTAACAGGACTGAAGATAATAAAACATGATGTTTCAAAAGTGAGTAATAAAAAAGTCACAAAAGAACAGAATAAAAATTTTATTATGCAATGCCAGGAATATAAATAGTTTCGCAAATCCTCAAGCCTTTTGGGACCCATATCRTGGCGGAATTGCTTCTCAAAAACTGAAAATAGAAATAACTTCACAATGCAGATTGATAGTGCATAAAATCAGTATAGACTACAGTATGCTCAAGGATCTATGTCAATTTACACCAGTGTAAATTTTGGCCACTAACTCTACCCACATACTGCACAACCAACATTTGACCTACTACAGGAATATGTACGATTTGGTAGTTTAGGAAGTAACAGTCTCCACAGTTACATCATCAGTCTGTCCATATATACTCTAAAATCATTTGGGGGGGGGCGGGTTTCAACTCTTTGGAAACATTCCTTATCTATAAAAGTAACATACCTCTTTTTTATTGCCTGATTGTGTTCCAAGCTTTATTTACGTGAAAGTCTTCCTGGCACAATATTAATGCATGAGATGATGAAATTCTGTTTCAAGAACATCTTCACAGGCGTCTTGGAAATGCACTTCTTGGGAAGATTTTAGGCAGCAGAATGCAGCTACTTAACTGCTGCATGCCCGCGACCTTTTAGGTACCTATGTATGTTTTCTGGCAAAAGGGAATGTGGAATTCAATGAAAATTCCAGTGGAAAGGGCTTTCAGTATCTTTTTTTTTTTTTTAAACTTAGTGTCACAATTGTACTTGGGTTGTATTTTAGTCACTAAGTCCCATTCAAAATGTGGCCCTGAAGTAACAGTCAAGGATGCCATTCTATTTCTAATACTTCATACATATTTCACATTCAGCTCTAAATAACAAACAAGTAAGATTTAAAAAAAAACCCAGTGAATTAGGTTCTGGGTTTAACAAGTATCTCCTGCTTTATCAGCAATAACAAAGCAATTGAACTATTGTCTTTTTGGCTGCTGAGCTGAACAACACTTTTTTTGTTTTGCAAATTTCTACATTAAAAAATGGGGGGGCTCTTAGGCAAAAAGTAGTTTCATTTAGTCAATAGACGTAGTATCCTGCAGCAAGGAAATGCAATTCCCATATCCCAATGAAATTTTGAAACTCGGCCAAGTATTCTAACAAATGTAAGAATTCTTTTGCAAAAGCATATTACTGTAATGAACAGACTTCTTGCTGTTTGTGCTGCCATCCTGCTTTCCTAACCTTCATAAGAATTGCTATAGCCAAAGAGGCTGTTCAGCTTTTTCAGCCATAACAATTCCTACAAAGGCTAAGAGATTTGAAAGCTGCAGCTTGATAACGTCCATAGATAAGATACTATATTTTTCCATCTTTGTCTCCCTCACTTCTTAATTTCATGTGTTGAACCTAGGAGGAAATAATTTCACTTTTAAGGAATAAATACTAAAGAATACTAAAAACCTCCCAAAAAGCAATCGATGTTCCAATCTGACGCTAAGCAAGTTGCTTTAAAACAAACTTTGTTTCCCTTGTCTTTGTTTTATGATGCCTGGTTGAAAGACGACATATCTAATTCCTGTTAAACATTGCTGGAAGTGCTGATGTATCACTGTTAGCTTAACACATGTTTCAGGAAGTAATCATGATACTGGACAGAGTGGAGATTGAATGATGAGACTTTGGTTCAACACAGTAAGTCTTCTGATTAACTAAAAAAGGGGAAAATGTATTTTCTTACAACACAGGAATTTAGGGAGTATTTTATCACTCAGAGGAGTCAACACTTTGCAGGATTAGGCAAATGCCTATTCTGCAGCTGTTATTCATCAATTTTTGAAGATACAAGATAAGGCTAAATCACGAGTCCCACAGTCTTAATTTTTCTCTAACTCGCAGGCCTTTCATTTTTCATCTTGACAATGTTTCTTTAGAGAAATGAKCCAGTATAAACACGCCTTCTGAGGGAATTAAGAGATACAGATACGTTGAAGTAATAAAGAATTCCTGCATTCTTGCCCGAAAGACCACATCCCACGAATGCAAAGAGAAGATGCTCTGCTGCATTAATCCAGGTTTGGATTTGCCAAGCTCCCTTACTCTGAGAAGCAAAGGGGCTGACAGACGGAGCAACGGAGGTGAGCATGTCACTGCCAATTAAAATACGAGGGAGCTGGACCCACATCAAAAGTGTTTTAACAGATGTCAGAACCATTTTCTTACGTTGTCATGTTTTGTGACCATAATTCAGATGCATACCACAATTCAGATACATCTGACGTTTTACCAGAAGTCAGCACAGGGTTTTTTTGATGGTTTTAGCATACTTTACACATTAAAAGTGCAATTAATAGAATACATATGAAGCAATTAGAAGACTTCTTGTGACCTTTCAATTTAAACTGCAAGAAAGACACACACTTGGAATTCACTAGTAAACCATTTTCTAGTTTCACACAGCTGTTTTAATGGAGTTTGGCAATATTTAAATCAAAAGGGGAAAGATGAAAGGTAAGTACAGCCAATATACTAATGCTCAAATAATTCATATTTATTATAAAGTGAAAACAAAGGGACAAAAAGGAGAAGGTATTACATGGAATGATCACATTTTTCTCTAGGGATTTAAACATCGCTATGGGATAATTTCTATGTTGATCTATCCTAATACTGCATACCTTTTACTAACTTCAGTGGGACCACTGAATTTATTTACAGTAAACTGGAACAGAATATCATGTTATTTTTGAACTATTGGTAGTAAATGTAAAACATGCAGGTTCTCCACATATATTTATGTTCCCCCCCTTGACACACAAGATTGCTATGCCTGTTCAATAGTCAGTTTAATCAAAATGTTTCATCTTGAAATCTACGGGTTGGTTTTTTTTTCAGGATGTATAGTCCGAAGTATATTCAAAATGTGTATGCCGTGTTGCCAGTCTCTGTTGGGGATAAAAAGAAATGTTCCACATTCCACTAATATTTGTTTGCAGACAGATCCTCTTTTCTTAACTAATTTGAAATATGAATTATTACAATGACACAAAAGAAACCTGCTCATTAGCACAGTTCTCTCCAGATCAGACCTCCATTTCAGCAAATAAAGACTGAGAAAACTTCTGGGTAACTCTGAAAAACCGAGGTCAGTTTTCATACTAATTTAAAAGGAGACTTCACCATCTAATTTTCAGACTTACAAATTCAGTGACATTTGCTTTCAGTCTTATTATAGTCTCTATACAAACCAGCCTATCTCTGAGGATGTACAATTGGCTAAAAAGACACCTTTTTTTCCCTTCCAAGAAACGTCTGCTCCTATTGAATATGGTTCATCATTTGTAAGCAGCATTTCAGTAGAAAAAGTCAGTGTGTTATTCCATAGGTCAAGGATGTTAACGATAATCTGATTTAGCCAAAATCATGACGTGAAAGCAGAATTACTAGAGGAACAATTACTGAAGACAGGCAGGTCCCACCTAGAAAACCAGCACCGAAACATACTGAGATTATGCGGCGTTTCCTTTTTTTTCCTTTCTCTATTTTTTTGTGCTGTTGAGTTTGCTCAGGGCTGGCTTATGCAAGCCCATACCAAAGCCACCCCTTGACTCGCGGGCAACACGCTCAGGCTGTGTAGGGTGTCCCGTTCCCCATGCTGCAGGGCTGGCTGGCACGCCAGCGGCGCTGCCCAGGCACACGCGGAGCGGTGGCTCCCAACCACAAGGAGGTCRTTGGGCTTTTAGGAGCATCAAATAATCAAGCGTGAAGCATTTCCACAGGCCAGTTACGCTTCTCACCAAACTCTGGTTACAGCAGGATGGCACAAACTGTTTTTGTTTTAAGATGAAGATCAGGCCAAATATTTCTTGTCCTCCTCTCTAATAAAAAGACCTCTTCACAGACAGATCGTCTGTCTTTAAAGGCAACACTGTAAGAGCCAACCCCACGTGAATTTAACTGATTGTGCCGTGTTATTTATCTGTATGTGTTTATTAATAGTGCTCTTTGGAAGCCAAAGCTCACATGCCACAGACTTAGGATAATGGTAGTTGTTATTGATTTCTTTTTTTCGACCCTAGGGAGAAGTCAAGGAACTAGTAATTATTATTGTCTTCTAGGATCTATATTTGCCATCTGTGTCTTGAGGAGTTGCATACAAGGTTATCTCATTGTACTGTTTGAAATACAGCTTGTTCTTTCGTAACCTTGCTTTTTTTCCCATGAAATATTAAAATTAAAGTTGTGCAAAGAATTGATCTCTCAGTAGCTGCCAGAATTAAAAAAAAAAAGTATATTCTGTTATCCTATAACATTACTCATCCCCCCAGGAAAAAACATTCTATCTTGAGTGAAATGTTTTATTTTAATTGCAAGTTAACCCTTTAAATTCTCCTAAAATTATGTCCATCTTTTTAATTTTTAAATCAAAATATAACTTCACAATGAGAAACTTTGTACTGCACATTTCACAGGCAAACAAATGTTTTGACTTTTTCATCTTTTCTTGGACAGTATAGAGTGGACTTATAGAAGAATCCAGAGCAGAACAACAAAACTTACAGAAACCTTGAAAAACAATGAGAAACAAGAAACAGAATTGCATTTGCTTGGTCGACACTGTAACAGTCTACAGCTATTTAAAAAGAGAAGGTGGTAATGTAATGCTGTGCTTGTCCACTATGTAGAAGAGAATCTGCTATCTGGAAGCAAATACAATGAATTTGAACTGCAGAGTGATAACTCAGCAAGACATTAGAGAAACATCTCCTTAGGGGTTAAGACACTAAGACACTGGAATAGATTCCAGGAGACATTATTGCAGGAATTATGGAATATTCCTGCAAATATTCCATTACTTTGCAATCTCTGAAACTGAAGTTTTTTTAAAAAAAGAGTTAGAAAAAACATCTTCCAGTAGTCTGTCTCTTTAGGTAATGGATTAGATGATCCTATGACATCCCTTGTGGCTTTATTTTCTATCCTTCCCTAAGAACAGTATCCATCTTGCATTAAGATTTGTAGGAAACAAAGTTGTTCCTAGTCCAAACAAGTTATTATCTAAAACTATTTCTAGCTCTTTAGAAATGCTTTAAATGCTCTTTTAGAGCAAGAAATGGTTCTGATTTTTAAAAATACACCTCTGTTATTATTCCTCTCATTTCAGTAATTGGCCATAAGGTTCTGAGGATAAGCAGAAAGAYCAAAAATTCCTCTGGAAGTTTTCATCTGATACTTCTTTGATACTTCATTTTTTGAGTCCACCCAGTATTATGGAGGATCTAAAGGACTGTAGAGGGTTTAATATCTCTTTTTTTTTTTAATCCTGTGCTTCAAGGTTAATTGTATTTCCACCCAGAACTTGAAAACCTCTCAGACATTGGAATGAACTTTCTTTTTTCATACCAAAAAACCCTATGGTTTTTGGTAAATGGTAACATGGTAAAACAATGGTAAACAAAATGATCTCTTTCACTCTCAGGTAAACTCATGTTTTCTCTAGTTTTAGGTGGGTTTAAGAGCATTTCCTCTGCTCTTAATCTGCGTGGAATTTCTAGAAGTAGTCATTGGTGCTTTAACTCTGGTCAGCACACATCTCCCACCTGACTCTAATGACAATATTTTATTTTTAAAACAGTATGTAACATACATTCTTGGTCTTTGGTTGGAAAAAAAAAGAACAAATATGTATAATATTTAAAACAGACTCAGGATCCAATTACTATATGTAGTAAAAATTATTGAGCGTTTTTAAGGGGATGTGTTTTTTGTGGTTTTGTAGCCTGTTAATATTTTGTGTTTGGTTGTTTATAATTTGAACATGATAATGCAGTGATAACCAGCCTTTTCCCAGGAGCAAGTAACAAAGTGCTTCCTGTAGGTGCTGGATATATACCATCTATAATTAGTGATGGTTAAAGTGTAGAGACCCACTGACACATTTGTCTCCAGAAGGAAGATGATGCAGAAGATGATGCAGACTGGCAGAACAAGAAATGCAACCCGCAAGCAACGACCTGCTGGTTTGTGTCTAAAATGCCCTTGGGGAAGAGAGCCACGGGGAGCAGTTATGGATTTAATTAATCACTATGGTAAGCCCGACCAAGGATGCAGAGAGCAAGTTAGCCACATCTCCTCTTCCGTCTTCCCACAGGACGTCATCCCCACATACAAGAGACCTGAAAAGCCACACTGTGGTCTACATGGAAAAGACTGTCAAAACTGGCTTGGGCAAGAAACTTTTTTTTAATTTTTACTAGCCAGGCAGCAACCTTATTTTTCTGTCAAGGTGCCAAGGTGGCCTGAGGAACCAGCTGAGGTCTCTCAGGCACAAAGTTGCGCTGGCACCTGTAGGCACCTCTCCCTGGCCACTGCCAGCAGTGAGCACTCCTGAATTTGTGAGAGGGGGCACTGGATTACAGCATGCAACACTGAGACAATTCAAAATTGTACCAAGAAGTGACCAGTCTTGGAAGCCAGCAAGGTCAGCAGAGGGGAAAAATACCTTCCTTACTCTTTCTGCTGCTTTAAATGCCCCTTTGATTCTTATTTTCTCCAGAAACATATATTTTGTTGAAATATCCTGTGTTTATTTATCATGATTTCTACCGTTCTTCTCTCATCTCTAAATGCACACATATATGGAATCTGACACCGTGTCCAGAAGTACCAAGTCTGACTTTAAACCAGCTGTTGCCAAGTAAATGTTTCTAGAGATGGCATGCCTCAGAAGACACTATTGCTACTGCTAAAGGACTGGACATGATGGAGAACTTATCAGGAGGAAGAGATACTGCAACACTGCAAGATAAAAGGATTTCTTAGTTTTATATCTGGACAAAAATAAAATTAAACTTAACACTGATTATCGTATATTCCCATCTCCTTTCACAGAAATATCCTGCTGTTTTATCTTCTGCCATTTCATCCCCTCTCCTACTGATACTAAACACATAGCTTTTTACCATTCTCTCCCAATTCCTAAATGCAAATAATTTTAATTTAACCACGGTCTTGCATTATTTGAATTTCTCAGGTTAGCAGTTTACTGCAGTGATACTGTTGTGCTGAAAACACCAATGGCATGTTCGTTTGCTGTATAAGCTTTCCAACCCTCCTCAGGGAAACTGGGAAGGTTTAAACAGTCTTTTAGACTTGGCAGTTAAAGCTCTATGGGTCTTTTGCATGACAAACTTACTGTACCAGTGGAGGACATCAACCATCATCTGAGGCAGGATTTAGATCTATACCTATACTGATTAAGGTTTTGATATTCATACTGGTCTTTATAAGATTGTCTTCAAATATATATATTTATATATTTGGTGCACAGAATGATCTACTTCGTTTTCAACATGTTCAGAAGACCATATACAACCGAGCATTTCTCTTTACATGAGTAGTTAACACTGTCTTATAAAAGAACTTCTCTCGCCTCTTTTTTCCCCAAAGTCTCTGACCTAAAATGAGTCATATTCTTACAGGCTGTTCCTTTTGAGGTCCACAAAATTCGTGTTGGTTTATTTCAGTGGAAGCAGGATCAGGTCCATTTACTGAACCTCATAGTTTTCTTTTATTTCTTTTATTCATCTGTTAAATAGTTTGTAAGTGATATACGCCTACCAAACACCGCTTGTGGCAAGCTACATTTTCCTCTTTTTACCCTTTCTGATTCTGCGGTTTATTAAAAGCCTTGTACTGCCCAGGGACAGTAACTTCACTGGTGCAGATTAATTCTTTTTGGTCTTTAGCCAAATAACCAGCTAATTTTGTCACTTGGCTAATTTAGTGATGTGCCAGCAAAATTCATAATTACAGCTAAAAGTATTTGTACTACTATTGCTTGCTAAGCTAAGGTGACTTCATGAATACCATTTACTGCTTCTGCCCTTCAGAGCAGACAAACATATTTAATAAAAAATGTAGAAATAGAATCTATCAGCTATCCATTGAAGACATTTACTGCTTTTGTTTTTCTTAGCAAGATACTAGGTCATATCCTACTCTGAGTTACACAGGGAGATGTTCAAGAAAAGGATTCTTTTCCTTCTGGCCAGGAAATACAACTTGCAAGCAGAGCATTTTAAACAGAATTCAAATATCATGCAACTGAATATGTAAGTTAAAGCACTGTTAGATGAGGAGAAAAAAAGCCTGTACATATGGCGGCTTTACTGAGACATGTGATGCTCTGCTCTTCACAGGAAAAACAAAGCAAGCAATCCTAACAGAGAGCATGATTTAGGGGATGTTTTATTAGCCTGCTCTGTATTTTCGAATGGGTAAGAGTTTCTAATAAAATCTTCCATCAAAACAATGAAATGCCATCGCCTTCAGCAGTATTTCCATACAGAGCTTTATGGGGAAGACAGGATTTAAAAGACCACGGGCCCCATAGAGGCAGTCAGGGTCTGTTTTATATCAGGTTCACCACCCCCCTGGCCCACCTCCACCATCACCAGCCGTGGCTGCATCCTGGCAAGCGATTTTTTGCTAAATGCTATTACTGCGGGGTTTCTGAACAACAAGATTTGATAGGTGCTTTGGAGTCAGACCGGGAGCCCGGCTGTTTGCTTACACACTCTGCGAATTTCTGAGGACTTGATGCAACTGTTCRGTGCTTCAGTCTGGCACCTGCCAACTTGGCGCGTCCAAAATCAGGCCTTCAACAATATTAAGCTGCTTAAAACAGAGAAAAGGTGCCAGTCTCCGGGCTCTTCTTTTTCCTTCCTTGCGACTCTGTGAGAAGACTGCCTCTTTGCCCTTCCTCCCTACGTGCTAGTTCAACAGGCAGAAAGAGGGGAGCCGGCTGCTGCCAGAAGCAGCCGCTGCAGTGCCGGCCGCATTCCCACACGCCTTCTGCTGCCCCGGGGAGCACGCGCTCCCGGACCACCGAGGAGGGCAGAGAAACATTTATGCAGTGCGACGAGCTCCAACTCGCTCGCGTTGCTGACTGCGGGCTGACTGGGGAGCTCAGCTGTCATTATGAGAGCTGGATCAGAAGCAATTTAGGAAGACGATGCTATTTACTTGCCAAGCCAATCCCTATCACTTCATCTGAGCACCAGCTCCCCCGACTCTCAGAAATAGCCTTCTCTAATTTTCTTTAGGCTGGAAGCAAATACAGATTCAACGGGGGCTGTGGGTTCTCAGCACTTTGCAGGGCTAAGTATGAGACGCATGCTGCACTTAAAAACGGATACATAAATCACGTTGGTTTGCCTCGCCCTTCTCCCTCCTCTGGAAAACAAATTGTTGTAATGCAAAATTGCGCTTCCCGCTTMGAGAGCTTACGTTAGTCACTCATGTTGATGCTCTGGGCAGTTCAGACAGGCAGGAGTTGCCGGTGACAGACCGGGGACAGACCTCGCCCCCAGTGCCCACGAGCGCAGCTGGGGGCAGACATGCTGCGACACCACAAGCGCTCGTTCCCTCTCAACAAAGTCCCACCAGCTTTCCCTTTCCATTTCGGCCACTTAAGGATGCTGTACACGTCTCCGTACACTCATCGCCGGTGATAAAGATCCTCGTCACAGTAATGATGGTACATATGCAAAAAACAATAACTCTTGGGAAGTGTGCATGGGTCTGGTTTATGCTGCTGTCATCTGTCCCTACATTTGGTGCAAAGAAAAGGTAAAGTGCCAGCGTAACAGGCAACACACCTCACACCTGAGTGGACATTTTCACTCTTACTTATCAGCTGTTCCCTATGCTGAAGCTTTACGTTATTTATATTACCTGTTCATCTACTGCAGCACATGACTGTATTCATATATGATAACTGCTCTTGCTGCAATCACTGAAATTTACTGGATTTTACTGGTGGAGAATCAGAACAAGATCTTCTGATGGACAGCTCATCAGATTTACATCAGCAAAAAAAAGTGTTCTGAGTCTCAGCACATAGAGGGATATAGCCAATAATATTAATGTCTTAGTATATTTACTAAAGAACATGTTGGCTCTGAAATATGATTTAGTCCTTATCCTTAAGTATATGTTTTAGTGTTTAGCCCCACTGCCTTCAACAGCCCTGAGTCATGTATTTAAATTAAGCATATGCCTTGATCGAGAGAGTCCTACACTGTCAGGTATTTGAACTAATCACTGTTATTTCAATTAAATTAATGCACTAGTTAAACAGCACTTACCTTTATGTACATAATGATTATACTAAGCAATACATACTTGCCATAATAATTTGCTAGAAAACACAAACTGTGGGACAACTTTTGAATGAGGTCTCCAATTTTTTAACTATTAATTCAAATGCTTACCGTTGCTTTTGTTTTTTGTGTTCTTGAAAAATACGCTCTGTGTATTAGATAAGGCTAAGCATATATCTGGGAACGCAGTTTGTCAAGTTGGAAAGCAGAGTAAGAAAAGGGAAAAAGAAATTAATTCTATTGCCAACGTATTACTCCATATAATGCAACTGTTAACAAACCTAAATTACAGGTAAAGTATAACCAAAAACAATAGGGAAAATGAACTGTAAACTAAATACTTCTACAAGGAAGAAGAGTACTTTTACATCTTTTTAAACTATTTTTACACTGACATTAACATATCATTTCCCATATAACAAAAATAGGTATTGCTATTTTTCTTTTTCTCCATCTAAAGGCTTCACTGGATTTGCATATTTGATATAATTTATGAAACTAAGATTTCTCCAATAGTCAATACATTTTGCCTCCTGTGTGAGAAAACTTCCCAAAGTGGAATACTTCATAGCATAATCAATTAATATCCAGGCACAATATTTTAGGGAGTCTAATTAAGGATTTCTAACCCTACATTATTACCGCCAGCCAAGATCTGCCAACTAATAGCAACAGAACTTGGTTTCTATAAACTGACGGTTTACTACAAACAAGTAGAGTAGGCAGCAGTGAATTGCCATACGTAGCCAAGCCACATAAGTGTCCTAAAATGTACCAGTAAACTTCCAGTCTAGTAGAATTATCTATTTCCAGTGCTCAATCAAAGTCAGTGTCAGAAACAGCCTTCAGGATGCTTCACTACATTTTATGTTAATTTCCTTTTTCTTTTTTTAAAAAACCTTATGTTGCCTTTCCTTCCTCCATACGCATTTCTGTATTTGGTATAATGTGTTCCCTTAACTGTTGTCCTGATTCTGCAGTTATATCTCATGAAACCTGAGGTAAGTCAAGAGACCTTTATAAAAACTAGAAGACCAACCTTTGTGGTTCCAGTTTGGGGTGCAGGTTGACATTGTCTGTGGTACTTAAGAATTTGCTTCTTTAACCTTTCCTTAATACCTCACTTTCTTTTCCTGGTTTTTATTTCCTTTTTCTTTTTCTTTTCCAGTGTTATCATGCTGCCTCTCAGCTTCTCTATCATTCTCTCCCTCCCTTCTCTCTTCTCCCTTGCTCTGATGCCTTTGATCTCTCCTAAACCACCTTTCAGCTCTACAGTCCAGCTCTACCCCTCACCGTTCAATGCCGACTCTATCACTAACCTTTTTCTCAACTTGCTTTCACGGTCTCTTTGACTCTATCCCCTCTATCTATGCACTTGATTTTCAGTATTTCCTTGCCCTCACTCTCTGTCAGCCTTCACCCTTCGGCCACTATGCACCACTCGGTGCAGAGCTTAGCCGCCAGCATCCTCAGGGGCTAATCATGCCAGAGCGGATGTATTTCCCAGTCCTAATGGAAATCCCAGTGACTGCAATGTTTTTCTCTGCAAAATTCACAGTAGAGGCTCTCTTAGAGACAGAGAAAGTATGTATTGGTCTGCTTTTGCTCCAGAATGAGACAACTTCGAAATGAAACAACCTCATTTAATAGTTCTGATAAATCATAGAGAAATAAAACATGCAAGCAACTTGTGGCAATCAAAGACTTCACTTATATGCAAAAAACAGAAATGGGTACAACTGTGATCCCAAATTCTTTGTTTCATAGCCTTTTTCTAGTCAAACAATCCCTTAGTATAAAATCATATTCCCCTGGAAAGATTGTGGGTACAGAAAAAAAAATCAAGGAAGAAAAGAAAATATAAATACAAAAACAATAAAATAAACAATAAAATAATTTACAGATACCTGTCATTTTTTGTCTGCAAGAGGATTCTCTATAGAGAAGCAGAGGGAAAGGAAAGGGAAATTAATGAGAAACCTTGAAGGGCAGCTAAAGGAAAAATCTGAAGAAGGACAGAAGAAAAATATTGTTTCTAAAGAGAGAAAAGGGGGAAGAGCATCCTTCCAATAACTGAAGGTTCACTTAATCAAACTGTTACCCCTCACTGAAAGGGGCCTAGTCTGATGGCTAAATGAGCCTGTCCAGCCACTAGATAGGGGTTATAGCAACACTTATAACCATGAAGTATCTGGAGACACATTGGCGTGACCACCGACTCCCAAGCCCAGGGAGTGGGGGGGGCTCACGCACCAATGTTCACGCTCTTACCTGCTTACCCACTACCATTTTGCAGATCCTTCTTAATGCATGCAGCTAACAAGATGCTATTTGCAGGGCAGGCAAGCACAAAAACCCTGACTGGAAGTCCCAGTGCAGCGAGACAGCAAATATTGTGGCTTTTGGCCACAGAGATGAATGTTGCCGCTCCATTTCTGACCAAGCTCACAAAACCCAGTTGGTATTTGGACTGGAAGCAGCTTGTGCTGCAGGGAGCAGCGCTAGACAGACACCCGCAGTGCCGAGCTACCGCTAGTACTGTGCGAGCTGACACAGTACGGGTGGAGGTGTTGCCTTTCCAACAAAACACGAAACGGCAGTTCTTTTGGCAAATTTTTGTCATCCATTCTCACAAGACACCTTCTGGTAGCATAGAAGTTGCAACTTCGCTGTCTTGGCAATGGCCAACTCTGTTAATACCACCCACCCAGTTCAGTTTCCTCTGCAGTTTYGACTGGCAATGGCGTTCTTCATTTTCTGTCTTAAACTGTTAGGTGGCGGTGTTATGTGCTGTTAAATTGTTGTCACATCTCATCCCAAAGGTGGTGGTATTTCAGTGACTGATAAAGTGTGATCCTTTAAATTAAAACTAACAGGACAGGTATTGATAGCACTTTATCCCATAAGGGATCCTACCACTCAGAGGAAGATAGTGTTCACTATAAATCAGGCAATCAGAATCTAGCCCACATGGCATTGAGGTACAACATGTTAATATAGGAAAATGTTAGTTTTATTATCAATTTTATTACGTGGGTATTGACTGTGGCTATGTGACTATTGGCTGTGATAATATAAAAATCTCAGCACCTGACTAGAGAAAGGAAGAATTACAGAGTAGGTGAATATAACTATTACAGGGGTGGAGGAAACATGGTTGTAAAGAATTCAGGTAGAATCTTTATGTTGTTGGAAGAGATAAAGTCTTCAAAATGACAGAAAATAATTGCCTAATAAAGAGCTACAGTACTGCCCTAAGCTGCAGAACGAAACAATTATTTTCATGTAGCTCTTTGTCTTTAGAATCTTAAATTCTTTTTGCTGTTCTTCTGCTTTGTTTTTCCCTTGATCTGTGTGAAGATTTTTTCTCTGTACATTTAGCAAGTATCTTTTGTTTTCTTCCCTCTCACCCGCCCTGCGCAGGCTTATGTATAACGCTTCTCTGCAACTCACCTCTGCAGCACTGTTACCTTGCTGACCGCAACATCACATCATGGACCAGATCATTACAACCATCTGTTATCCAGCACAGTTGACATATTAACCTACAAATGCCCCCCGCTCTCTCCATTATCCTCCCAGGTCAGTTTGGTTCACTGGTACCCTGTGATAGATGATGCAAAAGGAGAGGAGATTAGAGCATCAGTGGCAGCAGACTGACTCTGAAGCTGATCAGTTTAGGCAGAAGGGATTTCTTGTGTTCCTATGATGCCGCTGCAGTATAAAACAAGAAATACTTCTTTATGCCTGTCACAGTGAGTGCAAAATGCCGAATGAGCGGAGACACTGTGGGCAGTTGCTCATTTAATTAACTTGCGCTGACTGTATCGGGTCCCAGGGTCTAATGTCATTTTGACAGAGTTTTCACTTGGCTTCTTAGATGAGATCACCTATTCTGCAGACAGTCTCTGAGGCTATACGTACGTTGTATTTCATGCATGAGCCCAAACTCATCTCACCTCCAAACTGTCTGGATACTCATACATAGCTGGAGGGCAGCACGGGATAAAGCTTCAGCTTTTCCTATCCTTCGCTCAGTATCATGGTTGCAGCCCAGATGAGCCAAATTTGGCTCAATATGCCAAATATTTCCAGGCATGCCCTACCAGGCTAAGGTGTCTCTAAAGCACACGGTGGTTAATATGGAGGTCAGGCAGCTGATGAAGCACTAGAGGCATAGCCTGACTGATATGTTCGAGGATAACTGTAGCTTCAGATTCCTAATTCCTTTTCATAGGGATTTTTAGTATACCGCCTTTTTAATAGTGATAAGATTCGTGTGCATGTATTTCATCCCATAAAACCTCTCGTGCTAATATTGAATCAGTACTTTCCTATTTTGTCAAGTTAACAGCTTGCAAGTTGCAATTCCTTGGTGCCATGCAGTAAAGCAGAATACCCAGTTCAATCCCTTCCCAGTCGCCACTGAAAAGCTTTAGAAGGCATAAGTGCTACTGAGTAGATGCAGCTACAGAGTATTTCATACACCCAAGCACCTATGAAAGTCTTAGTTAATATTTCCAATGTATGTTGAGCTCATATTGTGTCCCTTAGAAATTGATTCCACTGCAAACGGTATAGATTTTCAGTAACATTGTCACCTGCATGATTTCAGTGAGAGAGCTTTTTCTTCTCTTTCTTTCCTGATTAGAAAAAGGAAAATAATGCAGCTGAACAAAGACTACAAAATGGATAATTTAGCCTACAAATTTTACCCTAATTTACTTGATCCTAATTTTCTGCTTTTAGAATACTGGCAAGAAGATAATGATTTCCTGAATGTATTCATTATCATCTCTCCAGATCATTTCTTGAAGTATTTAAAATTCACTATACAAACTGTACAGTTTAGTTGCAACTGGTCAGTTAAATCACATGGCATTTTCTCTGTTCTCTGACTGGTGGATGAATACAGCAAAAAGTATGTGGCAATGTCAAAAATCTAGTTCTGCACATGGTCATGCCAACTTGATAGGTTCTTTGTAGGGATATTTATGAAAATAACATTTCTATTGCAATGTCAGTTGAAAAAAGAAAAAGACAGTCTAAAAATAAGAACCAAAATGCATTAGTTTTTGAACAAGTGTTCACTGAAAGTGGTTTTCAGTATTCCCTCAAGTTAAGCAACCAATCTATCATACTGAAAAGAGAGGTTTGGTAATTCGGGAAGCATAACATAACTCAGCGTTGGCTAATGATGTTCTGCGTTAAAGGCATTCACTGTGCCTGACTGCCAACCGCGCACTGAATTTTCCCAGTGATTAGTTAATGAACTAAATGTGGGTTGCAGCCTATTCAGAAGGTTTGAGGTGGAAGTTGATTGTCTTTTGCTGTCACCTGAAAAAACATTACATAGATTATAACTGGTGCTGGAAATTTTCCAGTCAGCCTTATCATGTTCCGCTACACTGTTTGTTAGAGACACATACTTCAACTCTTGCAAAGTGAAAAAAAAAACCCAAGTTAGGTAAACACAGTATCATATTAAGAAACAAGAAGTCCACATATTCATAAAAACAACAGAGAAAAACCTTTGTCTAAAATCTCAGTAATAGAATTCTGGGCTCATTGATTTTAACAGGCTTTGGATCAGGCCATTGTTTCTGTTTCAGCGACAATATCTGTATCATTTATTCATTTCTACAGGTGTTCCTAACCTTAAAGGAAAAAATTGTGCCATTTATTAAAGGCTACTCCTTGGCATTAATTTTATAAAGTGAGCTTTAGAGCTCTCTTTAAATTCAAGAAGTAAATCTATGCCAACAGAGTGCCAGCGAAGAGACCGTTACGAGTTAACAACACTGCATAATGCTGAATAGGAGACAGCTCAACTTCCCATTTAGTTTTGACTCTGCACTGATCAACCCTTTCTTAATAGCGCCATCTCAGCAATGTGCTCATCTAAAAATACCCTTCAGCTTCACTGCAATTTAGATTTTTTGGCTCTAACAATTTTTTGGTGTCAGGCTGATAGTACAAAGGACTAGTATGAAACCATTCACTCCTTTGCCCCCCACTTTAAACTGGCAATGATTGGAAAGGATTTTTTTGTTAACTTGTTTATTTTTACATGAATCTATATGTTGGAATTTGAACCATCTGATTCATTTTTGTGAAAGTAACTGAATTTCTTTTATCTCATTCCATAACTTCCATAAGGAACCAGTAGCACACCTTTCCTTCAACCAGAGTATCACTGAATGAAATGAGAGTTAAAACAAGAAAAAAAATGAAACCAAAAGAAGAACCTGAAGATACTTGCTCTTAAAAATATTAGTTCCAGAACAGAAGTCAGATAAATGAGTATGCAACTTGGAGAACTTGGCATTGTTGCTAATCATCCTAAACCTGTTTTGTAAAAGGAGAAAAGATACTGATCTACAATATTCAGTGGACTATAACAATTCTGTCATGGCATCCCTCAAAGGCAGGATTGAGATCAATTCACCCAAAATCCATTATCATCTCAGAGTGACTGGTTATCACAGCTTCTGGTCTTAAAAGAGAGCTGCATAACGTCTTGCAACTAATCCTAGTTATGGGATTGTACAAAGTAGGATTAGCAAGTTATAGCTTCAATTGGAATTTAAGATTTATGATATGCTGAAAGTCTGACTGGGATTAAAACGTTGCCCTGCCTGGCAGGAAACGGTGTCCTGCTTCACAACGCAGAGCTTAGCCAAGCAAGGGAGATGCAGTTTGCTTAGTCTGCTACCATCAGGCCCCAGGGATATTAGCTGGAGGGAATGGACAGTGATCTGGTAGCAGGAAGGTCAGTGGTCTTTCCTGATCAATTTAAAGACTGAGGAAGCCTCAGTCTCCTTTGAGGTGAGAGGAGAATCTGAATAAATCTCAAATGATAAGTCTGGCCTATAAAAGGAAACATAGGGCCCCAAATCCAGATGTTTTGGATTCAAAGACCATTGCCTGACAGCTGGGCCACAGTGAAAAGAACCTTTGGTGTTAATTAAATGATAGGAAGATATAATCCTGGTCTGCTTTTCATCTCTGTCTACCTGTTTCTGTAAAATTTCTGATCCTGTATTCAGGCAAAAAGTGTACGTATTCGGATAACCATTTTTATTACTACTGATACTTTGGCTTTTTTTTAAGGATGATTTCAAGGAAACTTGTACACATGAAAGCATACCATTCCTTTGGGTCTGGTGATCCTTCAACTCAGGCTGTTGAAGCAACTGCGTTGCTCATCCTCCTACTCTGTTTCTCCAGAGTATCCAAAGGGTAACATCTTTTTCCTGAGCTGCACATCCCTCTGTTTGAAAGTAGTTAGCACAGAAGACAATGTGAGAGAAATATGTTTTGGTAACCAAGGTAAAATCCCTCGCACCTGAAAGAGAACCCTAACCCTAAGGATTTAAGGCAGTTTTAACCAGCTTAATAAATGACAAAAAAGTCAAACACGACACAGAGAAAAATGCAGTCCTTGGGGGAAGACTGATACCATCTGGGGAAGTTGCTGAGAGTATGAACACATTTCATTAGCCGTAAAATGAAGTAACACAAATGCAGAAAATGCATAAGCATGGCAAGAGTCTGTCTTCACACTAATTTAATTTATCCACAGATACAAGGGATTTTGATAATGCCCCTTGTTCACATGAACAAAGATGCATATTTTTTGAACACATGCTATTAAAAAAAAAAAAGTTCGTTGTGTAGGCTTTAAACTAATACCCAGTTTTTAATAACCTCCAGTATCTTTGTGTGGTTTTAATCACTGCTGACTTCAATAATCCATAGCATACCCTGAAAGTTACTAGTTTTCTCTTGATCAAGTCCTAGAAACAGAGATTTCCACATTCATTGTTTATGCCTTTGTCCATGACAAGTATGATTTACATAGAAATTATACAGTCAAAAGAACAAGAACTATAACATACAGTATAAAACATATAAAATATCTTTCCTCTGCCTGAACAGATATGGTAATTTTCCACAGGAATTAGTGAACTAGWCTGATTTATTGATCTTTGAGGTCAAACTTAGATTTTGGTTGGTTGGTTGGTTGGTTAGTTGGTTGATTTTTGTTTTGCTCGTTTTGTTTTGCCTTGCCCTTTTGAATTTACTGAAGGTGAGGTCAAAGTGTTAATGCATTAATGCAGTATTAAAACGCCCCACTCACGACTGTCTGAATATCCTTCAAAGTTGACATCCTGTTTAATATCTGTATCCATCATCTCTGAAAAACAATGTCATGTTGGAACTTTAAACTGTCATATGAAAGTAGGCAATTGTGGTGCTGGTCCTTCTTTAGCTGAGTTTCACAAGGAAAGGCTAAGAGGGAAAAAACCCTTAAGCGAAGAGAGATAAGTTTACTTTCTTGAAAAATGTCCTTTATTAAAGACTCAAGCTCCAATGAATCTGATTGAATTAAACTTCAGAAGTGTGAGCAACACTATTTTTTATGGCTTGCAGCAATTTCTAACCGAAAGGCAGGTAACAAGTATAATAGGTTTACATCTGATATTCTGGCTTTTTGCACACCAAGGACTTAATTCTCAGAGGACGTGTAATTTTGAGCTCCATTTTCCTACAACTGTAGTCCTCTCATGCCCAAATCTCTATGTCCTTTCAGAACAGTTGCATGGCATTACTGTATTCTAATCTTTAGGTACAGAATTAAAGCTGGACCAATATCATTGGTGCTTTGTGGTTAGTAAAACAAGATGCTGTCCATGTTTCCAAAATATTCTGTTCTCTTTGGCACATGATTTGCAAAATTATCCACAAAAAGAAGAAAAAAGTATAGCAACTGTAAACCTCCCTGTTGACATAAGGACCTACACTAAAATGTGTGTATGTCATACTGTTCATATTCTGTGTTTGTGTTTATTTATTTATTTATATACACACTGTGTACACATAGATTTATACATCAGTGTTATTTAGACTTTGCTGTGCTTCCTAGATCATTTATTTAGATTGAAAAATACCACTTGATATTTCTTAGGGTGAAATTCATCCTTGTGCAACGGCCTACAAGCTACTCGAGGCCCACTTATTTCAGGGTTTAAGTAGTACTTCAGTGATGTATAGCCTTGTACAGATAGAGTTTTACCCATAAGGAGCATCTCACTTCTTTTCTCTTGATACTTTTAATTGCGCAGTAGGACAATAAATGTGTTTTGTAAAATATTGTAAAATTTGACGTTTCCCTCCCTCTTAGTAATTTGTATTCTTATTTCTAGTGGATTTTTTTCCTATTTGAAGAAAGGAAGAAAAAGGGATTTTAAAGCAAAACCTATGTCTTCTTTTTTTCTTAACATCACCATTAYTGGTCATAATACAAATACCATGAGGAGAAGTGAGGTGAAATTTGATGTACACAGCAGAAGAGAATCAGCTTCACTTTGCCTTAACCATGTTATTGTTCACCCCTGACAGTAGTAAAAATATCATTTTTCAGCAAGCAAACAAGCATAGGAACACTTTGGAGGAGAATTGGTGCATACAAACTTTTTATTGCCATAGCTGTGCATGGCACTTTGAACCCAGGCTAGTCAGATACGTTCCTTTTCCTCAGAAAAACAAACCAGGTCTTATCTACCATATACTGGAGTCAGTGGAAGTCCTTCCATCAGCTTCAAAGAAAATTGAATAAAGCCTGCAGTGCAAAGGCTAAAAGATGAAATAAGATTAGAGAGATGTGTGTGAAAAAGCACTAATTGAAGAACAGAGGCATTAAGAAGAAAGGATTAGATAGATTATAAATCCAATGTATAGGGAATTGTTTCATGCATGATCATGAGGTGGCTGAAGCCAATTGTTACGTTGAGCAGAGGCTTCTGTTCCCTAGCGCTCACTAGGGACAACTCTCAAGACAAAGACAGCAAGCCTTTTTTCAAATTTCTTGGCCCTGAATGAATGCCATGCTACAGACAGACATAAGCGGAAACTGGGTGAAGAGAATTTTAAGTAACATGTCAGAATTTATTCTCATAAATATATGACAAATAGCTTCAAATCCAGATGTATACGAATATAGTATACAGTACGCATATAGTTTTCTGTTTAATGATCTGCTAAGATCTATAGCTTTTCATTCTTGTAGCTTTTCTTAGATATCAATTCATTCATAGCTTTTCTTAGATATCAATAAAATATCTTGTACTAGTTCCAAGGTTCTTGGACATATTAATAATTACAGGCACAAGACCTAGATAAAAACAGATTTCAGAAGCCGACAATGAGAGAAGATTCTGAGAAATTGTTCATGAATGTCTAAATGCCTACTACCTTAATAAAAATCAATTGCTGGAGCTAAATAAATGACCTGGGAAACATAGTGAAATCTAAATACTACTTATGTACATATTCACACTTGCAGATTATATAAGCAGTATTTACTCACACTTACATATAAATTTTAGATAAGGAATATCCAACAGCTAATAATATCACAATATGCACTAAACACTAAATTTCATGACACTTTTTAGTGTCAGAGGTTTCTTCGTTAAGCCATGCACTGATTTAAAAAAATTATGACCTAATCAAAACAGAAAATAAAGACGGCAGTCTTCACAAGTTCAATGCAACAAGAAGGGTTAGCATTAATCAATGGCAATCATTGATTTTTATAGAAACTGCTAATTATGAGCTACACTGAAAAAGACAAGTTCATTCATTCTTATGACTGCAATGTTGCTGCCAGTCCAATAAGGCTATCAGAAAGCCATATCATGATAATATACCAAAGAGAAACATGGCATACTAATCATTTTCATACTGGGTAGCAGTAACTCTAGACATTAGCACTCTGTGACTTTTGCAGTTATTTACCATTTTGGTTGAGAATAATTGCTTAATTTGTGCAACTGTAAGACTAAAAATTGCATTCAAGGAATGGAGAAAGACAGAAAGCTGTCTCAGTGATGACCAGGGCCACTTTTAAGATAACGCTCGTCTAAAATACTCTGGTCAAAACTTTTTTTTCTGAGTCAAAAGACATTTTTGGCACGCTTTCTATTCCTTTTGTTTAACTGTAGAATCAAAACAAGAAGTGTAAGGAGCAAGTATCCAGCCTTTGGCTCATGTTTAGGTCACTGAGGTAGACGATACTGGTTCAAATGTTACGAAAAACTAAAAAGTTAATTGCGCTACTGGAAAACAGATTCATGAATTTACTTTCTGGAAGCATTATTACATTGTTTGTCCAAATTATTCCCGAACCTTTAGCACAAACCTGGCCATTTAATTACATGGAGGATAAAAATTAAATTCCATGAAAAACTGGAAGGCCTCCCCTCCAGTACCACATATATCTTAGCAGGAAGACGGTCTTCAGTGAGGATATTTCTTATGCCAAGAAAGTGAAAGCAGGCAATTGCCCCTAAGCCATATCTGTGATGCTGCTTACTTATAAAGGGAAAGCCTTTAACATGTTTTGCTTTCGTCATAGGTCTAGTCTTGCACGCGGGTAACAATCAGACTGTCAGGCGTAATTCTATATACACCTGCACCTGCCACAGCTAAAGATGGGACTCAGCAAGTCCTTCCAAAGCTGCAAATTGTAACTGTGCAGCCAGGACATCAGCAAACATGCATTACGCGTGATGTGCCTTGCTTGTAAGTTCACCACGGAGCTTGGCACTAGCCGGGTTATCATCCGTTTCTTTAGAGTTTTACGGAGAAGTTTCAAGAGTTGATTTTTCCAATTTCTAAAATAGATACACTTCCTCACGTGAGGCAAGTTTCTGTACCATTGCCAGAGATTATATCTAAAGGCGTAATAATATACAGGCGATACTGTAAACCTCTAGCCTTCCTTTTGGGGGTCAGAGAGTGGTGCAACAAACAAATTGTTTCAGGTCCTCCCCATCTTAGATAGGAAAAACAAAAACCCTAAACAAATAATACACTTGCACACATAGCACCAGGCAAGCTCTGCTGCAAATTTTAAAATTTTGCTGCAGAAATATTCCCTCTTTCCTCAAGAGACAGAGAAAGCCTAAACTCCCTGCAGGTATGGCTCCTCTGCAGGGAAATGTTTCATTGTGCGGGTAYACAGAGAGCACCAATACACATCTTGGGCCATATATAGTTATGAGAACAGCTCCCTTTATGACTGGAATAAGGATCCCCCAAAATATTTCAAGATGTTGGCTAGACATTGGTCTCCCACTGCTCCTAACAGATTAGCAAACTACTTGTGCAAATCAAGGTTAAAATCCAGAGTGAATTAATGTTTCCACCACAGTATGCTGAACGTGCAATTGCTGCTGGGTGACTTTGGAGGAAATAAGGAGGAAGCACGTGGCAAAAAACTTCTGCTTCCTAATTTTAACGCCCGCCTTTGTGCCCTCCAAAGGGTTAAGAATACCAGAGCGCTCTCCTTAGCACAGGAGGGGTAAAGGGGCACCTCGAAAATAAAAGGCAGCTCCGACTACTGCCAAGCTTCAAAACAACTCCCAACTTGCTTGGTGATTCAGAGCRCTGCTGCTCCCCGTCTGTCTGTTTTTAAACATGCCTGTGCCCATGCGCTTGCTGGGAGAAGTCAGAAGGAGAGGTAGAAATAACACGGCAACGTGAGAAAGGTCACCCTGCCGACAGGCCCAGCCCGAGCTGCAGCTCAGAGCAGCCAGGGAGGGATAAGCCCTGCCTAAGCACCTGAACCCAGGGATGTCTCAGACCTTTCCACGTTTGCCGAGCAGCACCCGCAAAATTCCAGAGACAAAAGGCTAACACTCTTATAAACTGTGATTTTTGCCTTGTTTTCACAGGTGAGTGTCATTTCAGGGGTGATGTAAACAAGTAAACAAACAAAGAAGCACAGTGACAAAATCTAGGTCCCAAATGTTCTTCTCCAGCTTGCGGCATTCTTCACACATGAAACTGTCTCCTTAGGATGGGGTTATAAGTGGGGCTTTATCCCTGTCCCGTCTTGCGTACAGACTAGAGTGCACATTTACGTACTTGAGGGCACTGGAAAAAATCGCTTTACTTCTCCGTATAATCACATTCTTGCTGGAAAATACACTTGACTATATCCCTATATTATTCATTGTTTCTAAAGATTTTGAAGATCTAAAGGCTATAAATTACTCAAGCGTGAGGAGGCAATTTCACTTGCATTAGTAATTTTTAAATATTTTAGAAAGTTAGATTTTGCAGGCCTAAATTTTCTGTCATTCACATTATTAGTCATTTCTGAATAAGCCTCGGACAAGGAAGAATTAACTCTAATGAAAGCACACTGCCCTATCTGAACCAAAAATCCACCCATTAATTAGCTTAAACACATAATAAAGAATTTAATTGTATGAGTCACAAACCAATTTTCTGTGGTGAAAACTTTCCAAATTTCATACAACAAAGCCTAGTACCAAGTGAGCATCCTCTAGAAATAAAGGTATTGCCTTAACAAAACTGGGGTTTTAGCTTAATTCCCTAAATAATAGCGGTTCAAGGAGTTTTTTAAAATACATCTACAACAAAGAAGTGTTGAGGAGAGAAGAAACTTATATTGAGATACTGGTGTATGGGAGAGGGCAGGGGAACAGTGTGTGGGGAGACAGACAATTGTTAGCCTCCCTACACTTTACCGAACAGATTTTACTAACCTGAAAAATGTCCAATTTAATTCATGCTGTGCAAAAGCAGAACAAAACAAGAGAGAAGCCGCTCCACAAATGCGATTTTGTATATTTGCACCTTGCCACGGGCCCCCCGCCCCTGTCCCTCAAAGTTTGTTTTGTTTGTTTGGGTTTGCTGGTTGTTTTTTAGAAAGAGCAATAAAAGACATAATCGCCACAGTGACACTAACCAATGCTATTAACTGTGCTTTTGTACACCGGCGCCATAGCTCTGACACTCAGTCTTACTAACTACATAGTAGAATTTAAGCAGGATCATTTAAATAATGATAAAGCTGTCAAGACTCTGATGTGATTTTCTTCTTGAGCAATTCACCTTCTATTACAGGTTTTATTGTACTTTATAGYGGGCATCTGTAAATCTGTGGATCAGCTTAGCTCCCTAATTTACACCCATTGCACGTACTACATGGTTTTAACTGACTTACTTTAGAAGGATTCACAGTAGTTGCTAGGAAACCTTTCTGTGTTCTTTTCACTTCTTATACAGCATTAGCTTTTCAATTGATAAGGCTGTACCTTTAGGTACAGAGGGATTTAAGCAGAATCAAACAATGACAGTAGGACTGCAGCACAGATAAGCAAAAAAAAAGAGTGGGGGGGCATAAATCCTTCTTCTTTGTACAGGTAATACAGAGGATCAGAGCAAACGAAAGGACACAGCATTTTCCATGAATATTTTTAAAAGATGTTCTGCAACATATTAGGAAAAGCAGCAAAAAAACAAGACCATACTATAGCTTAAAGTTTATAAATTTGTAAATGACTGTAGCGGAGGAGTCACTTCCTTGTGCCGCTTCTATTACATGGCATGGTCTTCCTGGGGATAATTTGCAGTGCTAATGTTGCAAGGCATTTTTCTCTACGAAGTAAGGATAACTAGCAACTTCCACTGGGGCTTTAAGGAAGCAAATGTTCTTGCCAAAAGCATCTCTATTGTAAATCCATTCCCACCAAGATCGCACTCAGGTTAAGAGTCATACTTTTTTTCCTGTTGAATAGTCGGATTGGTGCCCTCAGGTTCGCAGACACATAGCATACGGGAGAACAACACAGAGCCACAGAGAGAGTGAGGAGATAAAAGAAAAAATTGTTCTTCTCTACTGTAAACTACATCGTCTTACTGTTTGTAACCTCTGCTGGGATAAAATACTCTGCTCCTTTATTAGAAAGCAACCTTTTCCCAACCAATCCAAGATATACAAATGCATACTTGATGCACCGCCATTATATTATTTTCTAAAGAAGATTTTCTAATGTGCCATTTTTTCCCTCCCCCAAAATTCCTGGTGCTTTTCAAAAGTTTCAGATGGGAGAAGGGTGAAGAGCCGACTGAAGCTCTTCCATCTGCAAATCTTCCCTCACCCCAAGGTGCTTCCCAGTCCTCCAAGCCTTCAGCCCGGACCACAATACACACCCAGCATTGCAACTCATTAGCTCCACCAGCACCACAACTGTCTTTTAGCATGCCTCATAGTTAACTTGCATGTGAATGTACAGTAGTAAGGTGGCTATAATAACTAATTTCTAATATATCTTGGCAAAATAAATTGTTCAATTCATAAGACAAAAACACGAATAATAATGGATACACCAGTAACACTACATGGCAGTGATTAGGTGTCTGTAGAAAGGGAGAGAGTTTAAGGTTCATGAAGTTTAAAGGCAAACAGACCACTGAAAGAAATACTGGCTACCTACCATAGATCATTAATTTCAACCAATAATCTCTGTGCCAAATCTGTATCAACGCCTGCTTCAAGGTGCATTCATCTGAAGCAACTGTCCTCTCGCATGGATTTGAAAACACCTTGAGATAAAAGAGAATCCACCAAATCCACTCACTAAAAATAGCCGTGCCATTAAAAACACTTGCCAAATTCTAACTGTAGTTTGCCTGGTTTAATCTTTTAGCTTTTCTTTTATTATCCATTTTTCCCACTAGGGTTAAATTTGTAAAACTGGTCAAAACTGTCTTACCATCAAAGCATTCATATATATACTGCAATTAAATCATCTCTCAATCTTTTTGATAAGCTCAACAGATTGACTTCTTTAAGTCTCTCACTGAAAGGCACTTTATCCAGTCTTTCCTTTTTTGTAACTATTTTCTACAACCACTTCTTTAAACAACCTGTAAAACAGGGACAATAGTCTTATGTGCAAAATGGTAATATCAGTCTCTTCAGTGATGTATACAAGGTAAAGTCGTTTTCCTATTCCTAAGAAATCCTCCCCATTTAGGCATCGCAGTCTTGCATAAGCTTCTTTAGCCACAAAATCAGATACAGACCTTGATATTGTCATTGTGAAAGGAAGGCTAAATTTTAAAAGAACTTGTAGAAGTAGAGGGTTATGTAAGGGATCTTCATTATTATGGAGTCAAGTATTCAAAAGCGTCAATCAGTGTTACACTGGCTACAAGTTCTCATTGAGGTATATCTTTCTCCTCAAGAGCATCCTTCGAAACCAGAGAAGCAATCGAAAAGATACCAAAGTAACAAAAGACCCCCAAAGGAAACAAAAAACAACAACACAACTGCCAGATCTTCAAAAACAACAGTTCAGATCTTCACATTGACCATATTCTATTAATACTCTTAAGGGTCACTCTGAGAGAGGCAAAACAAGCCTTACCCCGCACTGGCTGAACTTCTCCAGCACCGTCACAACCGAGCCTGCATTGTATCCCTCTTGTTATTCTTCTGTGCTTTTCCTAAAACATCATCTGAAGTAAGTTACATGCTTTATGTCGCTAAAAGAAAAATGGAAAAGGAGTAGGAGGAACAGAAACTTAAAGGTATTTCAGATGGATCAAAATAACTTCGCTTGAAAAGAAAACCTTTACTTAACAACCACAGATGGAAATTTAGAAAAGGAAATTCCTAAGAACAACTCCTAAAACATACTTTCATCTTTTGGGTTAAATATTTTGGATCCCTTTGATCTGACTAGATTGCTAAAGAAATACATAGATAAATCTACATTTGAAATATTGTGGAAAGCCAGCAAGAAAAGAAGGCTGCAAAGCAAAACACAGAGGTTGAATTATAATAAAAGGAGTTTCACATTAGGAAATATGAACTAATATACCTACAGAAAAATTAAACTTTTTCTACTGCTGAGAAAAGACAATAATTACTAAAAATCGTACTAGCTAAGACTGCTTTCACTCAAAACTGTATCTGAAAAAGCTGTCTGAGAAAGTATCCAGAACTAGACTAATTAGCTCTAATTTATTCCCTTCTTCCTTAGAAGGAGATATGTGAGCCTGCAGAGTACAGTACTCTTCCAAGAGGAAATGCCTGAAGAACGTTGCTATACATCTCAAACTAGCAATGATGGACAGAGTACTACACTTTCATATGGAACTAGCTTATATTATGTAGGTAAATAATACAGCAAAAATCCGGTGTCTTTTCTATGCAGTGGGCTTTGTTATTTGGTCTACAATTCAAGTCTTAGGGTTAAAATACTAACGGTGAAGAATGAGTCTCCTATTTACCTTTTGTATACCAAAACCAAATCATGCATTTTGTACAATGTTATTTCTTCTATCTGAAGAATATCCTGTAGAAAAGAGGAATAGCTTAATTCATTTTTAAAATTAGACTCTTGCAGAATATGACTATTAGATTATTCTCAATTGTGAGTTCTCTACTTCACCTAGCATGAAAAGTGGCTGCATGACATATGATGAAAATAATACATAAATTGTATGCTTAGGTATGAGGACTACTCTCACTTTGCAGAGGGAACCAAAAAGCTGTCATTCAGCCAATCACGCTATTTGTATCAATACACACACAGATTAGTGCATTAACTCTGCATGGAGATACATCCGAAATGCCCAAAGGTGAGCAATCCCTGCATCAGTACAACCTATCCACTAACAGGTTCACTAACTCATCAGTAGGATCCGTTTGCTACCAAATACCTAGCCACCTTCTTAGAAGTACAAATTATGATTTTTGGACTATGATTAATTCTGTTTGTTTTTTTTTAAATCACAGATAACTGGGGAACACCATAACTTTATGTATCGTAACTCTTGATTCCTCCTGTTTTACCTTTTAAATAACTAGCAGTTTGTCAGAGTACTTCTCTTCTTTTACAACTTCTACCATCCCAGTGAAGATAGAGCAGGACTTGGCTTCTACTGCATACTGCTAGAGTCCTGATGGGCAATACTGCATTCATGACAGTGCAAGCGTGTCTGATGTTAAAAAATACTCTGGTCCTTTACAGAAAGGCTAATCATACACACAAGACAAAGAAAGGTTTCCGTAGAAGTAGATTGGTGGTATCTCCTTCATACATAGGTTATCTTTACACCGTAAATGCAGTGGTGTCGGTATGTCTCAGTTCCTTCCATCGCTGTCTGGCCAATGCTGCCACACTTCACTGCCTAGCTATCAGCTTACTGGTATCTCCATCTCCAGTCACCTCCCAACTGTGGTCTGACTTCCCTGTATTTAACTACAGTTCCAGATCAAGTCCGGTCTAAGTCTTTCTTAAGTTTTCAGAGAGGCCAAGAGAATCAGACAACCACGTATATTGCAAAAATAGATACGGTCCTCATATCCTGCTAACGCCTGTTTATAATCAGGCTGTCCTTCAGCTTGTGAGCTTTTTTTTTTTTATCAGTTCAACATAGCAATATTCTCATTGTTAAATAATACTAATAACTTCCTCAGTTTTTCCTCTAACTTTTAGCTACTATTCCCTTATCCAGGAATATAAGGCTCTCTAATATCCGTTTAACTATAGCTGAGCTGAAGGTTTCCCATCCTAAACAGAGTAAACTGTCAAAAGACAGCACCTAAGCTTATTTCACGCTCCTATGCAGTTTGGGTATTTGTAACTAAAAGAGGAATCTAAAGCTAAACCTAGACRCTCTTTTCCATCTTCCTCCCCCTCTCGCTCCCCCAAGAACCAGCAGGCCAACAGCTTCGTCCCCAAAGCCTGAGCGCGTCCCTTCCTCTCCCGCAATGCTGGAAGGATTAATGCCTGCCACAGCAAGTCAGGGGGAATCAATCCGCATTGCTCTATAAATTAAAAAACCTGCATGTCTTTTACGACAGTTGCAAAGACGCAAGTGTGGAAGCATTGCCGGCTCTCTTCTCTCTGGGCTGCTGAGCAAGGCAGCCTTCCCGCAGCTGGGCTCGTGCACGGCAGAAAGGTGCACACGGCATTTCTGAGGGGGGAAAAGCCCTCCAGAATCTGCTAATGCAGTTCCCCACATAATATCGCTGTCACGAGTCCTAACCATTACAACTAGCTCTAGTGATGTATGTGGTAAGCATTTGAAAACTGATGATTAAACAAGTTTGTTTTCTTTACCTATGCCAAATGTAGACTTGAGAAGGAAACAGCCTACACGAGTAGTGTTGTTTGTTTTGGATCGATACACAGTAGATTGCCCAGTGCTGATTATTCTGAACAAATGCACAACTATAGCCCACGTAATAAAAATCTGGCTGCCCTTTGTTACTCATGAAACTCATAAAGGTTAAACCTGCAGCCTGAAGGAAAAAAAGATCCTTTTCATCCAATGAAAATTAATAGGACTGAGCATCCCTCCCCTTGCAGGCAGCTGTAATTTTTCAGCTAAGAGGCACGGAGGCTTAAGAAAAATTGATGATGGAAAGTTTTTTGTCACCAACATAAACACATTTGAGAAGCGGCTAGCGGTAGGCTCACACTGAGAACTGCGCGTCTGAGGTGATGCCAGTGGTACTTAGCGCAGCTGCTCGTGGCGGTGCGCCTAATTGAATGTTGTTTGTCTCAAGATTTTCCAGTGGACCATTTCAAGTGGCAGCGCACAGCTGATGTGCCATCTAACCCGCATTAACACCTCACCTGCACAATACATAATTACATCCAAATCTGCTGATGAGATGCAAAATCCAAACACATGCCAGTGGTTGCATTTCAGAAGTAGCCATGGCCAATCACAGTGAAGAAAACGAAGGGACTGTTATCTACAACTAGTCTTGCATCCTGTTATCAGCTGTTATAGATTACTGATAGCATATGCAGGAATCACACTTTCATATGATTGTTTTTTGATGATGAAATGGCTCCTTAAGGGTGGATAAATCTAATTCTCTTTGCTTCCCGTACATTTATTTTGCATCCTACCTCTTATGTAAAGGTCTGTAAAAAACTTTTTTGTAATGCTAAAAGAAGGAATCTTCTGATAAATTACTTACATAGAGTGAGCTGTCAAATTGTGTGACTTATAAAATTAGAGGCTTTTAACCTAATATCTCTCAATATAACTACTGCTGTTATTTCAATCTTTTTTACTGGAGCATTTTTATGTTCCAGATTTATTTATTTTTTAATAACTAGTGTTCACTTCACAGTGAAGTTTATGTTGGTATTAAACTAATTTACATCCATTTGAAAATGCTGAATCCAAGCCATTTCTTTTTTCTACTGGGAATGCAGTCAGGAACTGTTGCTGCCTAATACCTATTTGGAAAATATGTTTTTCTTATTGATGTATTTGGAGGTGATGAAATGCAATGGCTGATCTGATAGGTCATCACAGTCACCATGAATGTAGTGGACTAAGCTTTGCTCTACCAGACTAGCGGACAGTTGAAAAACCCCATACAGAACCGAAGCCTTGAATTTAGGAATAATTTCTTCAGACTTATTTAAAATAGTACATTTATGTAGCATAACCAATTAAATTCATTTCCATAATGAGATATGAGTCATGCTTTATTTTCTCATCTTACCTTAAAAAGTACAAGTAGATAGTGGAAGAAGGCCAATGTCACCCCAGTCTTCAAAAAGGGCAAGAAGGAGGACCCAGGGAACTACAGGCCAGTCAGCCTCACCTGGAAAGGTGATGGAGCAGCTCATGCTGGAGGCCATCTCCACGCATGTGGAGGAAAAGAAGGTGATCAGGAGTAGTCAGCATGGCTTCACCAAGGGGAAATCATGCCTAACCAATCTGATAGCCTTCTCTGATGGAATGACTGGCTGGGTAGACGAGGGGAGAGCAGTGGATGTTGTCTACCTTGACTTCAGCAAGGCTTTTGACACTGTCTCCCATAGCATCCTCATAGACAAGCTCAGGAAGTGTGGGTTAGATGAGTGGACAGTGAGGTGGATTGAGAACTGGCTGAATGGCAGAGCTCAGAGAGTTGTGATCAGTGGCGCAGAGTCTAGTTGGAGGCCTGTAGCTAGCGGTGTCCCCCAGGGGTCAGTCCTGGGTCCAGTCTTGTTCAACTTCTTCATCAATGACCTGGATGAAGGCACAGAGTGCACCCTCAGCAAGTTTGCTGACGATACAAAACTGGGAGGAGTGGCTGATACACCAGAGGGCTGTGCTGCCATTCAGAGAGACCTGGAGAGGCTGGAGAGGTGGGCAGAGAGGAACCTCATGAAGTTCAACAAAGGSAAGTGCAGGGTCCTGCACCTGGGGAGGAACAACCTCATGCACCAGTACAGGTTGGGGGTTGACCTGCTGGAAAGCAGCTCTGCGGAGAAGGACCTGGGAGTGCTGGTGGACACCAAGTTAAGCATGAGGCAGCAATGTGCCCTTGTGGCCAAGAAGGCCAATGGTATCCTGGGGTGCATCAGGAAGAGTGTTGCCAGCAGGTCGAGGGAGGTGATTCTCCCCCACTACTCAGCCCTGGTGAGGCCCCATCTGGAGTACTGCGTCCAGTTCTGGGCTCCCCAGTACAAGAGGGATGTGGCACTCCTGGAGCAAGTCCAGCGAAGGGCTACAAAGATGATTAGGGGACTGGAGCATCTCTCTTATGAGGAAAGGCKGAGAGAGCTGGGCCTGTTTAGCCTGGAGAAGAGAAGGCTGAGAGGAGATCTTATCAACATGTACAAGTATCTGAAGGGAGGGTGTCAAGAGGATGGAGCCAGACTCCTTTCAGTGGTGCCCAGCGACAGGACACGAGGCAACGGGCACAAACTGAAACACAGACACTTCCATCTGAACATGAGGAAAAACTTCTTCACTGTGAGGGTGACAGAGCACTGGAACAGGTTGCCCAGAGAAGTTGTGGAGTCTCCTTCTCTGTAGATATTCAAAACGCGCCTGGATGCAATCCTGTGCAATGTGCTCTAGGTGACCCTGCTTGAGCAGGGGGGTTGGACTAGATGATCTCCAGAGGTCCCTTCCAACCTCAGCGATTCTGTGATTCTGTGATAGTAGATAGTCTAGTAGTATGTTGTCTTGCTAAATTCTATGTTTTCTGAGGATATCTTCATTAAAATAATGGCTTCTTATATGAAAAACTATTATAGTTGTTTCAGATTTGCTACCCCTAAAAAGAAAGAACTCTGAAAACCTACATTATGTTAAAATGATACTGCATGAATAAAACCAATGTCTTGAAAGAGATTTATGACAAAGGAAAAATTTAGGGAAACAGATTTAAAATGAGTGTGAAAACTTAAGTCTGTCCCTTTGAGTCTTCAGCCTCTGTGTGTTTTGTGAAGACTGGTCCCTGTGAGGGAAGTGGTGATCTGAACATCTAATTAAAGTCTATCCTATATTCTGTAAAATGGCAAAGAATGAAGCTTGTGTAAACAATCCTAAAGTGGGTGCTTCCTAATTTTAGGACATGCATAATGTACCTCTAACCTAGCTTTTCAYGTAGATTCCTTAGTGTGAGGTCCTTGCTAGAGAAAAAGGTAGCAATACACTGTTACCTGAATACTTCCTATAATGAATCAGCTGAAGCGTCTGAACCTTTCTGCCTTCGGTATCGAAAACAGGCTGCTGTTACTGGAATTTCCTGGCTCACAGTAACTCCTTGGCATCCCACTGGGATGGTTATGCTGCCATCAGTACTTTGTTTGAGGTATGTTCTTTACTCCATGGGCATGAGCTTGTTCACTTCCCTTTTTTAATTTTCATAACATTAATGGATCTCTTAGAGGTTTTCCACATTTAAATCTCTTCCTTTGTCACACTAATTAGTGTTGTTTTAATCACTTTGCTATCTCAGAGCATTCATATCCTGATAGCTGCTTAAGAGAGAAGAATAAAGGAAGGGTTCCTTCCCTGAAGAGCTTGAAGTCATTCTCACTGCAACAGCTTAACAGATCAGCTATTCTTAAAACAGACTTTACAACATATTCTTTAAGAGCCTCTAAATGCAATATGTTGATTTGTTAACTCTTACATTGCACCCACTATGATTTATATATCAAATCTTTCTTTTTTCAACTGATCATCAACATTTCCTTTTTAATAAACTCTCTTCTTGATTACCTTGACCAAATAATTGACATGTATTAAGGAGTATAGGTGTCTAACACAATTTGTATATTTTTCCTAATTTTCCTAAATATTATATCACAAGGAAAAAGAGATTGAGAATGACTTTGGTAAACAAAACAAAAAAACCTGTTCCAAGGAACTGTGACCACAAATAGCAGCCTTTTGTATAGAAATCAGATTTGAGTAAAATTAAAATTTAGTGAACCAATATGATATACACTGATAATGCACAATGTTAAAGCCTTAGAGAACAAATGACTGGAAGGTTGCATCTTCATAAGATGCAACCTTAGAAGGACATTTTAAATTTCTTATTGCTGGACCTGAATTTGAAGAGGGAATCTGATCAAGAATTAAGGCTCAGACCTTTGAGAGACCTTTGCGTGTCTTCTCTTTATAGGCAAATTTTGAATTCTTGGTCTAGTCTCTGTCACCCAAATTCCATTAACAAAATAAAAAACAAACTACATATTTTTTTTACATTTCATCTATTATTATCAACTCTCGTATGTCTTTTTAATTTTAAAATTAAATATTCCAGATATTAAGTTGCAAAGTACTGTCTTTAAAAACTCATTTCAATGTATTAATAAGATACGCTACTGATTATACTAGCCCAGGTGTTCAGAGCTAGCTTAGATATCTCTGTGGAGCACTGCGCTGTGCCATGTCATCATATTCTACCTTTTGTCTGGCTCATTTTGTTAGCAGAGCATTTCAATAACGTACCAAAAAAAAGGCTTCTATGTTTCACTGTATTTCATTCACTTGTTCTTATCCAAATCAGAATTACAGTTTTTACTTGAAGGTGTTATGATGAAGAGCCCAATGAACCTGCTTTATTCCTTTCCTTCCCACTTGTGGTAACAGGTCATTTTGGGGTTTAGCTACAAGAAGGATTTGACTAGCCTAGCTTTAACAAAATAATTACAGTGCTATAGCTATGCTGATATAACTCCCCCATGTGGATACTCTATTCCAAGGAAAAAAAATATTTTATTCTAAAATAATCACTCTGCTTTGTAATTATATCTGAACGACGTTACTTTCCTTCCAAAGGGAGCGATTGCGGGGGTAAGCAGATCACGACAGAGTTTCGTTTCTCCTTGTGGACCAACCCTGAGAGGGGATCTTGGCTCCACTGAGGCTCCTGCGCAGGGCAGTCAGAGACAAGAGCACGATCTGCCACGCAGGCTGGTCAAGTAGCCCTCTCCATAGAGCAGGCGACAGAAAACCAGATACCATAAGGCACCTCAGCAGTACGGGGTGAAGTAGTTCATTTGGACTTTAATATCAGCCTGAACTGAATCAAAAAATTTGATTTGGTTAAATGCTTTGATTAAGGTCAAAACATTCGCTTATTGCATTTTCTGATAGAAAGTTGAAAATTACGGTTTTCTTCGACAAAAATAATTGATAGGAAAACTATAATCGGTCCCAATCAGGGACTAAACTAATAGGCATTAAATGCTTGAATAACATTTAGTTCAGGGATAGAAGTGAGGTTACTAGCTTCATAGAAACGATTCATGTTTTAACGTATACCAATGTTTAAGTTCACCCTCAAAATGGATCTAAGAGGTTCTTTACAGACACAGATAGATAAAAGAACAGCCTGTATGCATTTCCTGTGCAGATCGTCTTCTAGACTTGCAAGTAGTTTCCACGTTTTCATTTCATGTATCATGTTTTTCCATGTTTCACTTCATGTATTCAAAATGCCAAAGAAACATTAGGTTATTCAATAGCAGTGAAAAGAAATAGGTATGATGTTCTTTTCATTATTGATTTCAGCCTTTCTTTTCCTCTTTGAAAGAATGAAGTATCTTTTTCTCAGTTGGTTCAAATCAGCACAGCTCTGCAGTGCTGTTAGATAGCAAACCAGACCCCAACTGATCTAGTAATAGAATAAAAGGCTTCATTTTGTTGCTATGATAAACAGTGTGGATTATCTGGAGCTGCCTGATCATAAGTAGCATGAAAAATACCTTACACTTCATCAACATGGAGAGCAAATCTCATTGTTACTAGCAGAATCTCTACCACAGCCTGAATACAAACAGTTAAGTTCACAGCATCTGAACTTTCAAAATCACCAAGACAGAACTATCTTTAGCTATAAAGCTATTTTGCAGCATTTCATTTCTCTTAAGAGTGCAATTTTTAAAAAGTAAGTGCCTCAGTTACTGCTTTGCAGCTTTACACTTCAGTCAGTAAAGTGTTACAGGTTTTAAAGACCATCTGAACTCCCCCTTGAAAGGTAGGAAAATACTGCTGGATGACTTCTAAACAATAGACTTAAGGGCAGACACTTAGCTAGTGTAAATCAGTATCACTCCATTTAAGTTAATGGAACTATGCCAAGATACCAACTTTCATCTGACATGGTCTATTTTTTGCTTCTAACTATTCTTCCATGGATTTAGAGAACAAAAGAGTTTTAGAAGAGATCTTTCTGGATACTGAATGACCTCCTTACGCCTGGCTGACACAATAAAATGGAAGTAGCTGATGAACCAAACACTGCATGGCATTTCCTCAGATCCAACAGCAATAATCTGAAATAATGACCTATAGGCGCCTATTGTTGCCAGCACTTTTCAAATGTTTCCCCCCGTGCCTCAACAGCTGAAAATCCCAGGAAGTTAAATAAGCTTACAAATTTGACTGACTCAACACCTGCTCATCCAAAACACATTTTAACTACAGGAAGAAATTTTTCACTCTTCATTTGGAGCAGCAAAAAATGAAACACAGAAATCATGGCCAAACAGCTTCAAGGCTCTGCTGGAATACAGAATTAAGCCACAATATGTTCTTACTGTTCCCTTCGGTTTTCCATACGTTCCAGTGCAGAAGCAGTCTCAAGACTAGAAGTACATTTATCATGCTTCTACTGAAAGACAGACAAACAGATAGACAAATATAGCCATGTATTTTCTCTCATACAATGTGAAAGCATTCAGAAATGGGAATTAACCTCACAGCACCATTAATAGGTTATGCTTCCCTTTGTTTTCTTACACACTTAAACATACATAAACATAATAGTGTGATATACTGAAGGTTTTGGTAGCATGCATGGAAAACACAAAGCAGTTTCTTCTGATGATATGAATTCTGACAAAAATKTTTTTTCTGACCTTGCAATCATAATTGTATCCATTTTCATATATAAGATACACCAGCATTAAAATTGTTCTAGAGAGTTTAAGAATATTTAATTTTTATTGTATACTTATTTACCTGAAAATCTGTCTCATTTGCCACCAATGGAATTGATAAGAATTTTTTTTAAGTCACTACAGATATGTTTAATTTTTATTGTTAGTTTATTGCATCTTTGAAAAGAAAGGAAAAATTTTTAATGAATATATTCACTTTGTTCAGAAGAGCCAAAATCTAGACTAAAATCTAGACATTTGATGACTTAGGAACTCATGAGAGAAGTGGAAAAATCCAGATTCACCAGCCTGCAGTGAAGCTGATGCTGTGACTCCCTCCAGTTACTCTGCTGGGGTTGTTATCCCAGGATGGCAGCTGATGGACCACAAGACCATGTCTGGAAACAGGGTGAGAATGAATTAGCACTGGTGTCTCCTACATACTTAGGAACTGCCACAGTAAATGGGATTGTGGCAGTTTTAATATGAATCTCTCATGAGCACGGTTTTTTCCATTATGAACATTTCAAGAAGAGAAATAAACTGAATTCCCAACTACAACATCCAGGAAACAGATTTCCTGTTTGCCCTAACTGACAAATGCTTCTTATTTAAGATAATTCTTGAGCAGCTGGATTTGAAACGCCAGAGTAAACCCTAGGAAAGAGACTAAATAGGCGGCAAATAGGGACAATAGTTTTAAGTGCACTGTGTATTTGTTTACCCCTCAGCAGTGAGATATTTGTGTGGGCACGCAGTCCATACTTATGAAATCAGATGGTGTTCCTGTAAATCCACACTTCGTTGCGGACAGTTGTGCCCCAACGAGTGCACATTCATTCCTCTGCTCTTCAGTGTCACAACCACAGACGTCAGGACCACCTCCGCCACTGAACCCCTGTCCTCATAACAGCCAGCACACCTCTAATTGGATTCACAGTAGCACCTGATCTTAAAAACAGCAATTTTAAAGTGATTCACTGTTGTGAACATGGCTATTAGTCTTTATCTTACTATCTCTAAATTAGCAACAGAGAGGCGACCCTCCCTGGAAACCAAGGAGAGGAATGAAGGAAACATTCATACACACAGAGAAATAGCAAAGTAAAAAGAGGATGTAAAAGGATAAAGGGGCTTAAATGAAGTTGACTTTTAGGTATTGATAATAAATATCTCAAGTTACTTTACTGAAGTTGTATCAAGGGAGCGACACATCTATAAATATGCTGCCTATATGCTCTATGCTTATGCATAGCTTATGCAATATTTTTACTGGAAATTTCTCCTTATTCTTTAATTTTGTGCCAGCTCTTTATGAAGCCCTGTACTAACTATTGTCAAGGGAACTGTTTGTTCCCCATAGGAAAGGGTGAGGATTACATTAAGACTTTAAGAAGAGGAGAGATAACAAAGAAAAAAGGCAATAAGGAAGAGAAGAGACATGAGAAAAAATGGAACGTCCATAATCTTATAGTTCTCAACCTTTTAAATTAGTCATAAGGATGAACAGTAATTTAATATATTCTAAAAACAACAAGTCAATTTTGGAAGGCAGCAAACTGGAGAACTGGAACCACCACTTTTTGTGAAAAATTCTTCAGTCCATGGCAAGTTTCTGAAACAATTTAAGAGTTCAAGAAGTAAAAATGTTTCTGAGTTTTGGACCGCATCATAGTAACTAAAATTATGTTAGATGCTGTGATGCTTGGTCATGACATAGACATGGTACTAGTGCAACCTCTCACTATGAAGAGGTAATTCCTTTTTACATAAACAAGTAATTACTAGGCCCATGTTGAATATGCCTGTATGAAGTGGAGAATTACCAGCTGGAGTGAACAGTAATTGCTATAGATAGTGGTAGCATATTTCTACAGTAGTGGAAATCCTGGGGGGAAGGAGGTGCCTTCATTGCTTCAGGCCATCACTCCAACTAGTAAGAGGAGTACTAGTTACTGGATAGTTTTGAACAAATGCAGGAGATCCAAGCTGGAATTAGACTTGCAGTGCTTGAGGTTAAAGAAGACTAAAGCTTGAACAACTGTTCCAGTCACAGAAATAGAGGAGGAAAGATGGAGCTATACAGAGAAAAATGACATGATGGAGTGACAACTTAAATGTGGAAAAAGGAAAGAGGGATGTCAAAATTGACATAGAAGTTGTAAGCCTGAATGACAGGGAAGACGATGAAACTGTTGATAGACATGTAAGAGGAGATGCCAGAAAAAACAGAGGTGCACCTGTGAAGAAGAGGTAGATTTAAACCAGCATATCAAATGCAGCTGAAACAGAACGAGCGAATGAGAAAAGTAAGCATTTGTCAAGATCTAAGGCAAGAAGGCCTTCTACTGTAACTAAGGAAGCATGGGAAAGGTACAGAAACAGAAGAAGTAAGAGCAAAATTTTGATCTCTATTCAGAGAATAAGAGTGCTAAAAAGACAGAAATTATATTTTTCTGTCCTGAATCATTAAATCCAYTGTACGTAATGGTATATGATCATGAATGTAGTTTTGTCATGTACTGAATTCCTATCTAAATTATTCTCAGGACAGTCAGGCATCAGGCAAATCATACAGAAATGCTATCCAGAAATGTGCTGACATCTTAAGGTATTATCACGGAGAAACCATCTAGATGGCAGTCTAGGGGCATTGACCTTGGATGAGTCTTGGCTGCTACTCCAGAGACCCGGGTCGATGACATTGAGTTTGACCTTGGGAGACCTGAAGCCTGCCGTGGTGGACAGCTGGCAAAAAAGAGACAGCTTTTGCATCTATACTATACATTGGAGATGTGATTGAAATATAGATGACAGTAATGACATTCAAGCATTATGTGATGCAGTGTCCTCTGTCATTGCGGATACAAGCTTTGAGAATAGAGGTTTGTTCAGCTGTAGACTTACTGCTAGACAAGCAAGAGAAAAGGAGGAGGAATCCCAGGGAACGTGAATCACAGCCCCGCTGAGATCGCACTGGGGGAGGAAGCAGCTCAGGAAAATTGTTGTTTCCAATATACATACCTTTCAGACGTGAATAAATTCCTTTCTAACCTATATTCATCGCTTGCCTGCCAAGTGTTTAGTTTTAGTTTTTGTTTTATTCTTTTTCAAGAATGTTAAAAGGAAAAAAGGTAAGACTACCTGAAGTCCGGTGAACATGAACTGTGATATGCAAATTAGTTCAAGGCCTTAGTTTCAATGACTAGATAAGCAGAAGAGTAATACGGATAATCTGGAAAAGTGTTGAAGGAGTAAGATAAGTGGATGCTGTGTTCTGGAATAAAGGGAGCCACATCAAAACCTATCTTAAATTTCATTAGGATTTTTTTCTTCCTTTTATCACTGAATAGTATTTCAGAATCTTTGACCGCTAGAAGCCTTCTTTGAATGTCCACTTTTAAGTTACTCAAGGCCTTTAAGATCTTAATATCCTTTATGAAGTCTAATACAGATTAAACATTAAAAGTTCTCGCTTCATCCCTACATTTTCTAACCTCCAAGATGTGGCTGTCTTTGCCTGTTAGTCTATTTTTCCTTTTCAGATATTGCTCTAATAGTGTCTTTTAAAGTTATTATTTATCTATGAAGCTTGAGGGTCCTCCTAATAACTTTTCCTCTTACATGGAAATAATTTCTAGATATGCAACCAAACAATATTTCCAGTTAATTTCACCAACCAGATTCCTAAACATCTCATTTTTTGCATGTTTTTAAGTGGAGAAATGGTATTAAGAGATTCCATTCTAATGTCCTGTTTAATTTAAGTCATAATCAGGCTATCCAAGTTGTTTGACTGTTCTTTGTGCATTGCACTTTTAATGACTGGATCTCATTACTTTCACAAACCTTACTTATTATGTAATGATCTGCTAAGGAAACCTATGCAAATAATAAGYCTGGGTCCCATCATTATTGGTAGTATTTTTCTTCCAATAAACATCTGGAAATTACATAATAATGCAATTCCTGGGAGCAGTTATTCCTCTAATAACATTACAGAGACTTTACACATCCATGCCTGATACCTGACATATGGTGGCTGGAAAGCTGAAATGAGATTTTTACAAGGATTTACAAAATATTTGAAGGGAAAAAAGGAAGAGAAGAAAAAAAGAGAAGGGAAGAGTGAAGGAAGGAAGATGTCAGAACAGCTGCTGAGAAAAACAGGCAGAGATTTTTCTCTCAGAGGAAGAAAACACACAAACCGAAGATAAGAAAGATGCTGGGCAAGATTTCTACCTAGTCTCTATTTCACAGATGGGAGGGAGAGTTCTTTTCCTGTAATTCTCTGTAGTTAAAAAGCTGTTGGAACAGAAAACACAGGGAAAGAGAGGGTATCTCAAATGAGTACTTAGACCAAGTACTGTACAAAGTCTCAGTCCATTTTATAAATGCATACTAAGGCACAGTCTTTAGGCAAGCCTAAAGGTCAGACTTACTCCACATTGCAGTGCTGGCCCAGGAAGATGACAGTCCTACAGGTCGGATGAACACAGCTCTCCCTGAGTGGCTTCTACTATACACCCCATCTGCCCTCAAGGAGACTTCAGATAACCTTTTCTAGAGGGTTTCAGCACCATTTGCTACAAGGACAGCTAGGTTTTTTAGGCACTGTGAGACTACTAAATACAGGGACACCTGCAGCCAAGTATCCTACCAGCCATATGGATATTTGGGCCATGAAGAGCTTTGGCTTTAGCCCATTACCTGGCTTAGCCCCTAGGGTATAAACATTATCTTATAGTAGAAGGTAGGAAATGAGAGAAGATCTTATATAGACAAATTGAAAGTTGTGGAAGTATGAGAAAAGACAGAGAGCTCAATAAGAGAGTGATGTAAAACAAAGTAAGCTGCTTATTAAAAAAGAGATATTTGTAGCTAGGAGACCATGAAGAAAAAATGGGTCAGGTAAGTACCACATCAAGAAAAGATGATGACCAGGACCGTAAGTCAGGGAACTGATCCAGAGCTACAAATAAAAACAGGAATGTCAATGAAAAGGAGCAAAATGAGGCAAGGTACAAAGCTAAATAAAAGCTAAGTAACAAAAAGTGAAGAAAATGACAAGGAAAGGAGAGCTCAAAGAGCCAAACTCATTGAAGAAAGAAACAAAAATATAGCTAGAGTTACTGTGAAGGACCCTGAAATATAAAAAAGACATCATTAGCTACCACTATCTGAAAAGGGATAGAAAAAGAAATTAAAATGATGTCTGACTCACTAGTAAAAATAAAGACAGTATTAATTTAAAAGAAAGGAATTATCTGGCTGCAGATAGCCAGTGTACTAATAGGACTGGTACCACTTATTTTATATATCCATCATGATAGCTTCAAGGCAAATTAAAACTTACATATATTTTTTGCACAGAACTCTTCATGTTACCTCCTCTGTACATGTATGACTCATATTTGTACTCTTCATAAATCATATGCATAATAACTTATGTATATTGCTATGACTCATAACATGGTAGCCCAAGAGCTACACAGGTATTTAAAAACCTAATTAATTTTAAATAAGAGTCAATATATGTCTGAGAGTACCTGTGGCAGACTTACTCAGGAAGCTGTGCAAAACTGTACTCCCTTTGTGCCAGGTCCTGCTATAGACATCTGTAATTTATCTGTCTGTTCTGTGGTGCAGCACAATGACAACTCTTTGTGTGGCTGCAACAGCCCCAAGGAGTTAAAAGCAGCCATGACCAGAATGAGGTCAGGCTTGCCACATCCCTCTTCTCTAGTATGGCAGCAGCAGGCAAAACATATGGCATAACAGACATTAAGTCATACTGCTCATTCTAAACTTAGTCTTCTATTTCTGCCACATGTGGAAAGTTCCATGTGTAATAAATGTCAAGAGCCTTTGTATTGCCCCAATTTTTCTGAGACTTTTTCCATTTGTTCAGGCAGCTGAAGCAGGAAGGATATAGACTGCAGCCTTTGCACCCTGACACGAAAGCACTGAAAGACTTGCATTTTTCTTCAGGCTGCACAGAAATTAATTTACTTGCTCCTGCATCCCAGAGAACAGAACTATGATCAGATGTGAAGTGCTGTAGTTCTTTATTGACACCATTGATCACATACCCATAATAAGCTAAGACCACCACATTCGGGCTGCTTTTCTCACTGCGTATCACGAACTAACCCCGAAGTCATTGTTAAGATCACACTTGCTGCTAATAGAGCCGGGAAGCGTTCAAAGCCAGGCTCGGGACCAGGCAGTAATTACACGTTCTCCCAAGCACCGTGTGCCTGGTTGCCTGGGGAGGTAGCGCACGTCCAGGCAACCTCACCACGAGCCAGGGGCTTCTCTGCACAACCTGCGGGGGCGGGAAACAGGCAGCAGGTGGATTCTGCAGTTCGTATAGATCCTCTGGACGTACAATGAAGAGACACGTCTTTCAGGTCCATTACGGCAGACGCTATATGGATTGATAAGAGAGAGGGTGGGAAAATTCTCTGCAGCATTCACGCACTGAACTTACAGGCAACTTCTAAGCTTGAACTAAAAACTGCTTATACAGAGCGAGGACCGCAAGCCCATTTAACACTATACTGGCAGGCACGCCCTGTGCATTCAAAGGGAATGGGGTACTCTCAYCAGAAAATATGCTGTGCCTTCTGCAGGATCCTCTGGGACAGCATGGTCCTTTACTCTTACTCAGAAAATGCCTTAAAACCCTTTCACATTATGTACACTTCACTGGGAGTGTTACATAGTCATTCATGAGGAACAGAAAAAAAATAAGGACAATTAAAAAGACATTCATATCTAACTTTATATATATTCACATATATATATATATATTTACATGTCTGTCGTCGGAGTATTTTTATTAGAAATATCATTAATAAAACCATATCCTACTGATGTAGCTCCATCCTAAGGTGAAATTGTCATTGATTTCAATGGAATATTTGCCTGAGTAGAGCCTGGAGAATTACATTCAACACGATTAAAGCTATAAAGTATTCCCTCATCAAAATAAAACTGTAGAAATGCTGCTACCACTACCATAATGCTGTATTATTACGAGTGTGTGCTACTGGACTGTTATTATGTCTGAGTAGCTAGTTGCAGGGGAAACAGTACTCTACATTCCCTCCTACCAAAGCAGTTCACCGCAGGTAATTTTAATGGGGCTGTTAATAACCTGGCAACAGTCCCAGCCAGATGTAGCACATTTAAACATTGTCCTTATAGCTTTGTCAGAACTGTTGACATTGCATGTCAGTAATGGAAAATTGCCACTGCACCAAACAACCATCTTCATTATATGGAATCACATTGTTAATCTACAGCCAAATGCAACTTGAGGCGGAAAGAGAGTTTAGATTGCACCCATCTGTATACTATCACTCCAGGTGGCAGGTCGTTCTTCAGGATTAGAGATTGAATCAGTCTTTCCATCATCAATAAGCCCTCCTCCACAACGAGTGCCTGTCAATCCAATATTTTACTTTCAGCACCATGAGGACCGCACAGCATGGTAATGAAATTTCTCTGTAAGTAGACCACGGGGATCTATACCAGAGAGATACATCTCTTTAAAAAGCTCAGGGAAATCAGACAGCGTACTGCACAATCTGGACAGTAACTTGGTTTCAAGCATCACCCTAACTGCTTTATCTGTTTAGAGACGAGATCTACCAGATAATACAACACTTTAATGCAGGGTTATTTCATTTTTTGTGGTAATTAGTACTGGGTGATTATTTCCCATTGTTTGACAGCCTCAGAAAAGAAATCTATTTCGGAAACAAAACAAGCTTAGCCCCGGTATAAAGCTTCTCCATTTTAACATTCTGCTTCACATATTACAAGTATGACCTTGACTGAACAAACTATTTTAAATTGCCCATGATTAAAACTTACTAAAGGATGGATATTATTTATTCTTATCATTTCAAGATGCAACTCAGCCTCTCTCAGCAGCAACTGGAATTTCTTCAAAGCCTTCCTGCCATCTGCAGTAGGCATTTTGTCACACTGAGATCTTCTGCCTCCATAAATTACCTGTCTGCCTTGTTCTTACTCATTTATAATATGATGCTAACTATGGTACCTAGTCACCATTAGCAGAACTTTCCTGAATCAGTTAAAATGATTATTTCAATACTTCATTTTGATATTTTGATGATAGGTTTATTATAAAAATGTATGTAATATAAAAAGGTACACAGACATACTAGCTGCAACTCATGTACTTGAATTATTACAAATGAAATTACTTTTTGTAACAAAATGCCGTAAGTGCAAAATACTCCAGATACTGTAACAGGCACCTAGCTTTATAAAAATATATGTATTGCATTCATTCCCATTTGGTTACATTATCAGCTTTAAATTCAGCTTTTTTTCTAGGTATTCATGCTTTAACTGAAAATGGATAGTTGCAGCATGTTTTTTCAAGACATATAGGAATAAGAATATACGCATTGTTCAGTTTTTCGCAATGTATTGTTAAGTGTGCTGGGTTATACAAGAAATGTTCGAGCATTTGCTAAACACCTAACAAGCTCAAGCTAACAATTATGATCATTTAACAGAAATGACTATGTGACATTGTCACAGGAACTGTTGAAAACAGAAAAGCAAATGAAACAGAAGACATTTCAACTATGGAGCAACAGAAACAAAAGAAAGACTCTAAAAAAAGAATCTCTGGAGCAGTAAGACTGGTAGAAATACATCCTGGAAAGCATCTGATGCCTCAGTAAATTATTTGGCTTTGATTTGTCACATTTGCAAATACAGCAAATGTATTTGTTATCAAATATAGTTTCTTAGGAGGTATACAATTCATTATTATCAAACTATTACTGTTTCATTGCCCAGCATAACAAAGGAAATAATCCCACTGACAGCGGTCAGCAGAGAATGTTTTTCTGATAGATCTCCTTTCCACTACAGTGACAGCAGGTCTGATTTATGATGCTATTTCCTTTCCCACCACATGGAATCTATTCCAGTACTTATGGAGGGGCCCTGCCCATAGAACCACACACCAGTGCAGTAAGTTACAGATCCCTACRTGGGCTAGACTGTAGCTCATAGAATTGAGCTACTCCCCTTTAATAGCACCTACTGAGCCCATCCTGCATTGAGATGAATATTCATTTCCTCATTCTGTGATTTTTTTTATCAGAAATATCAGATTCAGTAAATTATCAGCACGGACCTGAACTTTATCTGAAGAATAAAATCCAAAATGTGGAACTTTTCTTCCATATTCTTCAGTTATTTTATMATTTATAAAGTATTAAGACCTTTTCCTTTACTGTATCTTCTTATTTTTTCCTGGAGGTAGACTAAATTGGTGTCATGAAAGGAAACTCTAATTCAGAAAAAGGAAAGAATAGTTTTGTGACTAGAACTCAGAAACTCTTCCATCTATTGTCAGTCCCAAAATGGACCTTTTTAATGACCTTGGCCTTGCTTGGTAACATTTATAAGAAGAAAAAGGCTACATCTACACTACTAAAGAAATTCTCCTCTGGCTCCAGACCACCTGGTACAGTGAGCTTGCATCTCTATTACCTTGGGGTTTCACTCCACCAGTAAAGGACTAATTGCATCCAAAGTGCATTGCAGTCCGCATGGTGCTGCACTTGGCCTAGATCCCTCTAGCACTATTTGTTGCTTCAACAGCTGCCCCAAAATACATTTTTTTTGTGGAAGGGTTTGCTTTTGCTGTTCAAAATACACAAAATAATGACCTTAATACAACCTGCCAGAAGGGTATTTTAAAACAGGATGCCAAGAGTCTACAGTGCGTGTGTTGGGCATAGCACATGACACATGGAGGTATTCCAGGGCGCAAGGTTTGCTGAGACAGTGTGGGAGGACTGTGCAAACAAATGTCCCACAGTCTCATACAGAGGTCTGAAAGAGAGCTCTCCCCGGAGTGAGCTACCCACAGATTTACATCCAGGTTTTATTTTAAAAGGAACTAGCGCACTCTAGAAGAAAGCCTGTAAGTAAACTACCACGTATGCATTGTGGATGATCAGGAAACCAGGTCCCAACGGCAAACTAGAGAACTGATTTAACTGAAAGTGTAGATACACTCTGACACTTCCAGTTTCTTGGCTCTGCACTGAAAGCAGTCAACCTACTGCATCTGAGCACCAAGTGAGAAGGCTGCAAGGATTCCCTCTGCTCCCCTCCAGAGCATTTTCAACTACTAGTACCTCCTCCTGTGACCTTCTCAGATGCTTACAGACATGCCTGTAGAAACAGCTGGAACAATTTAAGATACTACTTTTCCCCAAGTGCTTGCTACCACTCCCTTGTGCCAGCAGCCAAGCAGGATTTGTGAGACCAACACCTCCCTCAGCTTAGCTGGGGGTGCTCTGAGGCAGAGGCGGGTTATTTGCAGAGCACACAGAGCCGTCTGAACAGCAACAGCAAGGAGAAGCACAGAACATGTTACGTGATCAGAGCTACCTTTTCACTGAACATATCCATTTGACTTCACTCTCCCTTTGCAATGGTAATTTCACCCAGCAGAAGGACGACCAAAGATTAGCGCTGTGGCACCTATGTCTCTCCTGTGTCCTTTTTGGCCAGTCTGTGAAATGGGAATATTATGCCACACCCCATCGGTGTGTTGTAAAACAATCGATCAATGTCTGAAGCACATTTTTGTGTCTGTGGATGGACATTAGGATTCTAATACTGTTCTTAGTGCAAATGGACATTCTATTAAAGACAAAGAAATAGCAGAAGGAATGAAACTTGCCAAATATGAAATTGAAATAAACAGGCCATATGTCATACCCCAAGGGTTGCTGGTTCAGCGCTGCAAGTATCTTCCAAGAGGACTAAATGCCAACCATTAAATCTGGCCTCCATTTCTGCCACCCTCACAGTCGGTGCGAATTTTGTTATGGAATTMCAGGGGGGCAAAATTTACTATCAAGTGTTCTGGATCACCTTTGCATTCCCTGTATTTTCAGGTTGGCTGCGAACCTGTTGCGCTCCCAGCATCAATTAGAGAAGGTTTCAAGCTACTCCAATTCATATTCTGGCTGCGAGGATCCCTTAGGAGCYATCCGCCTGTCCAGAAGAGCCAGCTAATTGACCATTCCGGACCTCTCCGTAACCCCGGAACACCTCCGAAGCAGGGAGTATTTCCAAAGGCTGTTTTACCCTTTTATGACAACTTGGTATTGCCCAAGTGATGTAACTTTGATGAGTCCAATGGAGATTCAGTTCTTCCATATGCATATGAAGCTGCTGGGTGCTAAAAAGCACCACACTCTGCTCTGTGAAGGATTCACCAGTCACTCAGACCTGATAAATGACTCCTTTCATTAAGGGATATCACAGTAAAATTTTCTAGCTATAGAACTGAAAACAGACTTTACAACGTACGATGCAGAGTTGAAGTAATTTAGTGAACATACCTGTTCAAGATAAAGATAGAGGAAAGGTGGATAATTTGTATAGAAAGGAGCAACATCTGAGAAATAATTGTAAGAGGATGATTACAGCTGTGATATGCATAGAGGTGGAAGGAGGCATAACGAAAGAAATTGACTTATGTGGACAGTTACAATACATTTCATATAATGCAGAAAGAGTTGAGCCAAAGAACAATTTTGTATCACTGRTACTGTGAAATGATTATACTCCCCTTTATCACAGCTCTACAATATGCTGACTGAACAGGAAAACATGGAGTACACACAATGCAGTGATTTCTACCACTGTACAAGTAAATGTCAGAGTTGTTACATGTATTCAGTGATTTTCTTAATGAAATTGTCAGCACAACCCTGGCATTTTCCTCTTTTCATTTAATTCCTGCACTCCCCTTTCACCCGCTAGCTGACCTTTGCATGCACTTGGTAGCTTGCCCACGGTGCTGTCACACCTTCACTGCTGCTCTCTAATGATGCTCTTTTGCTGCCAGATTCAAACAGAATCTTTGGGAAGGAGTTGCAGGGCCCTGTTCCCAGTTCAGTCCCATGCCGAAAACCTGAAAACTTCACCACTTTATATGACTCTTTGTTTCTTTCTGAAAAGAATAACTGATGACTGTATACAAGAATTCATCTGCTCAAACACTGCCATCCTATAGCATTCTAGGACTCAAGCAGTTACTAAAGAAACAACTGTTGCACCAGCATCATAAAAACACCGAAAACTAATAACTGTTGAATGAGTCAGACAGTTAATGGAGCACATTTTCTCAGCACAAAAGGAAAGGGATGACACACAATTAGAATGAGGGGAGTCTTACAAGAGACAATGACAGACAGAAGAAGTAACTTGCGTTTTAGAAAATAGGGACAATTACATAAAATAGGTCCATGTCTATATGTTGCAGAGAAAAAAGACTTAATAATACTGTGTTGACCCAGCAGTTGCACAGAAAGGTCAACGCTTCATCTGGATACCTATTTTTCCTACTATAAACACAAATAAACCCTAATTCAAGTTGCTGAAATAGAAAGCAAGATGAAAATCTTTTTCTAATACATATCCTGATTGTGCACCTTTTATACTGCTGGTTTGAGATTTGTCTCTACGGTACTGTATAACAGACCATCGCATACGTTAGCCAACCTCTGACCCCACAGTGGTGCCTGCAGAAAAGGGCAAGGTGTATGATAAATTCTGTATTGATTTGAAGAGAGAAGTAGCACAATCTGGGAGAATATCCTCTCTCTGCAACCAGTAGCAGTTGGCTCAAAAGGAGACTTGAAGTTCAAAGCTTCCTTCCTGAGCAAGGCCATTTTTGAGGTTTTGCTCTATCCTTCCAGGGTCACTCGGTTCTCTAAGACTAACTTCCCGCCACTGAAGCTCCTGTTCTGCCTTCTGAGCCTCTGGGAATGAGTGGGACAGATGCAGTTACCTTTCCTACGTCATCTTCCCATTGCTTTATGATACTCTTCTATTCTCCCTGTGGGTTAAGAAAGGAACAGGCTTGCTAYGGGAACAAATAGATCCTGGCTCATGGATTTCATAAGGTTCAACAAAAGCCAAACCCTGTACAAATTTAGTCAGCTTTGCTGATATCATGCTAAGTCAAAACCTTGATTTATCCCTAACGAACATCATTTACTGCATACTGAAATGCAAGGAATTCCTTTCAACTGAATTCCTGTCTAAAACATAAAGCAGGTAAACTACTGCTACCAGCAACAGTTAACTCTAATAGAAAGGTGACCTATTTGGGGAAAATAATGATCCGTTATTTAAATCTTCTTCTACATCGCATAACAAAACATATCTCATAAAAATAACTAGGTTATGAATTTGACAGGTTTTCTTCTATGCCACAACTCTCTTACTGTTAATCAGTTCTCTACCTGTAATACCTATAATCATTTTTTTCTCATGAAAATGTGGATCAAAAGAAGTCGAAATGAAGCACACAGCAAGGTGTTGAACGTAATAAGTAGGCTAAAGTAATTAAAGCTTTAGCTAAATATTTTTCACTTTTATCAGTTCAGTGCATGCTGAGAACAATAACTTAGAAAAGAAATATTTCATGTGCCTTAGGAGAATGCTCATAACCTGAAAAGCAGTAAAGCAAAAGGATCAGAAGTCTGCAAATGTTGTCCTCTCTAATGGGCACTGCTCTGCCACAGGGGTTCACGCTTGGGCACCTCCGCGCAGAACCAGCATCTCTCAAGTTCTCAACACCGACAACTTCTTTAACCAACTTCAGACATTTGTGATTGAGATTTTTGACCATGTGTTCTATATAAAAGCATAACTGAATGACAAAGTTCTGTTGTAATAAATGACTCCTTGTAATGGCAAGTGCTAGAAAGCAGATTGCTTATTTCTAGGAGTGAAAGGTATAGTACTCTTTCAAGGATAATCTTATAATAGATCACAAGGATTTTCACTGCCACAAAAGACTAAGCAGAACCTTGGGAAAACTCTCACTGAGAAAGGGGACATAACTAGCCCAACATAATCTTTTCTCTGATGAAGAATTAGAGATTCACTGCATGCCGATACACTCAGTTACACAAACATCAAGCCAATAGGTTCTACTTTATAGGAAAGAAATCCACACACGCACTCTCAGACCACCAAAAGCCTACTTCTTTAAACTAAATAAAATTAGCACACCAAAATACATTTCCTGTACTCTGCACAAGAAAACATTCCTTCCCAAACTCTGCAAACATGAACATATGACCTGAAAAAGTGATCTGGTTGTAACATACGCTGCCAAACTATCAGTCTGACTAGTAACTACTGTTTTGTTAGGTGGTATTTGTTTGGGAGGGCAGGGAGGGGAGATCTGAAAGGTGAAGGTCGGGCTGTTGTAGTGAATTCCATAGATTGGAGATTTTTTACGTGAAATAATTCGTTTTTTTACATTGGTAAAACTGAGTTAATGGTTGATGAATTTGGGTCAATGATAGCAGTATTACCTGCAGTGTCATTGCAGTTGCGCTAAATAAATTGATCTCTCTCTCTCTCTCTGGACTGCTAACCATAGCAGTGCATGAGAAACATACTCCACCTATTTAGCATTCCACAGCTTTCTTGTTTTCTTACACACATACGCAACCAAGATGATACTTGACTAAATAATATATGAGGAAAGGCAAAAGGTGTAGGTCTTAGCATCACTGGAAAAGAGACTTTGAGCCAGCTTTCTGCATGTTCCAAAATATTAAATGCTTGAAAAGTTGATATACAATTTTGAGTTAAGAAAACAAATAAAAATAATAAAACCCTACTAAATATAGAGTGAAGCTGAATTATTTTCACAACTGTTATATATATGGGAAGTTCTTGAAGGAAAAAACAGTAAGATTTGAACATATATTCTTTTTTTCTTTTTTTTTTTCTCTCACTCTGCAGAGCTGGGGCTACATAATGAACAGCGGAAAAGCAGAAAGCTGAAATTAATATAAACCAGTAAGTATCACCCTACTGGTCTGGACAGCCTTTCTTCTTAGCAACAGGTGTTGTCACTAGATAAAATCTGCACCACATTTCATTGAAGACAAGCAAGCTTGCTTCGGACTTCCAGCAGAATCTTCCATTTGCACATTTACCAGAAAGTCTATAACCTTAGATTGATGGATGAGCTTTTTAAAACCACATACTTGGCACTGTCACCCATGTAAAGTATCATTGACAGAGTTTTTCAAGATCTAGTGGAGTATTACCAAACTTTTGTACTGGCAGATGGAAAGTTTTTCGTGTGCTGGTACCCAGCGGGCTTCTGTAATAGTCAATCCTTCCTCTGCCTTGCAAAGTAGGTAACTACTGGGATTATATTTTTAATTCAAGCTAGCCTCTTCACATCTGTCTGTCATCCTGTGATATAGCTAATCAAGACTAGCTGGATGTGTTTTGCTATGGAGTCTTAAGAGGCTGAGAAACTTGAATGGAAAAAAAAAATTTATCAAAAAATTTATTATTATTTTCATTCAATTCGAGCTGCACATATTTTAGTTTTACATCCTTGCCCTCCTCCACTCTCCTCTTCCCTCCGCCCAAAAACTTCACATGTTTTTATAGACTAAGAGAGAGGGTAGGATTTGAAGAGTTTTAGTGATCRAGAAATTGTTGAAATAGCTGTTTCCACAGCAGCATATTAATGAAGCTTGCCTATGATATTTTTTCTCTACACTAATTGTTAACCTAACAGCTTGCTTGTTAATTTAAATAGCTCATTCTGTTTCGTAACACTTAAGAAAGTTCCAAATTCTCTTTTAAGATGTTCTTCTAGAATTACCTACCAGCAATCCTGTAAAGTTTCAAACATAGAGCTCATTACCATTTTAAGTAGATAACCTTAGGTAGTTAGAAGAAGTGATTTATGGCATAAGTCAAGTAATTTTAGCAAAGATTAAGGAAAGAGAATTCTTGAAGTAACATAATTTTCAAGAAAATTCCCCATCTTTGAAGGAGCTATTGTACGTGACTGAGATCTACTCCTCATACAATCTTTTCTACTTGCTTAAGAGGTTGTGCCTTATCCATTTATGATAATAGGCCACTTTACATAAAAGAGCCTCATTATTCTGAGTGAGTAATTTTGAAGGAGAGCATTTGCAGTGACCTAGCAAACCACAAGTTCAGAATTTGAGAATTAGAGGGGAAACTTAAGGTAAAAATATTTCTTAACCAAAAGAAAATCTGAAGTACTGCTTTTAGAACTTCCTTGATCACCAGATTCTCAGCTCCGCAGCACATTCAGCTTCATGGCTAACTCTGTGCCCAAATAGTCTCACTGGCAGCTCATGCTAAATGTTAAAGTAGCACTGAAGTGTTTTAAAGTAGGACGTGAATATTTCACACAGATACAAACAGAAGCGTGTATTCATCTTGCACTGAGAATCCATTAGATTTAGATACCTCCCTGTCTTTGAGAATCTGGTCTGAAGTTCAGAGCCTTAAAATATCACATTGATGTCAAAAGGCACTGGATCTGACATTAATAAATAACTCTAGCTGCACTGATATGCTATTTGAATATATTTAAATAACTTCCTAAAACTCCATGGAATATCAGAGCAATTTTCAGCTAAGTCCAGTTTGACTAAATTCAATAGCAAAACTTTAAAATGGTGAGGAACAAACCTTAAAAGAGCCCAAACTAGAAGACATGATGGCATAAACCCCTAGTGCAAGAAAATGAAGGGCTGGACTGTATCTACATGGTCTCTATAAAGTCATTCATTCCAGTCTTATGACTTCTGCCTGAACACAGTCAATGAATTTGTTGGCTAGAAAGCAAATAATGGCAATAAACAACACTGGCACAGTACTGCAAGTTTTCAAAACTAATTGAATCACCATATAAAAATGTTTTCCCTGTGTAATAAATCTCATTATTATCAACCTCTCTATGGCAGACACTTCCTTACGATATGCAAATTTAAATTATTTATTTAGAATATATTTAGCATTTCCACAGGACTCCATTTTCTATTTAAAAAATTTGAGAGTTGTATTAAATGCCCAGCTCTCCCTTGAAAGCTGCTATTAGCAACAATGTATGCCAACATAATAATGCAGCTTTTCAAAAATATTTGGACTAGGAATATAATTTAGAATATGAACAAAAAGGGTTTCGCTCAAATTTCATTTTAAGAGTTCCTTGATCAAATCAATTATGTTGAGTTCTTTACGATATGGAACACGAAAGATATCAAGGTTTTTATATATATGTTACCTATTTTATCCAAACACAAAAAAGTAAGCTTCATAACGTAATCATCCTACATTTTTATACTGAATTTCAGTTCAGTCTCAATAAACTTATGCTGGATTTCCAAGTGCAAAGAAAAATCTTACAGCAATATCTATTGAGGGAGAAACAAAGACTGCTGGCAAAAATATGCTGGAGTGATCCACTGATGCTATGAATCTCTGTTTCAATGAGTATTGTTAAACATTCCTGGGAATAGCTAGATATAGTTTGGCATTTCTGAAATCCTCGCACAAGAAAAATGACCTTATTCAAGACAAAAATGTTGATTGTCTGAGCATAAAATAATGATATGTGTCGGGAAAATTCAAGCAGGCAACATCACTTCAAATTCAAAAGCCTTCTTGCCTAAACATACCCCATCACTTTGATCTGCTGGGGGCAAGAAGGGGAATGGGAAGCAGAAGACTACAGGTATCGTCCAGTGGTACTGAGTTTCTTATTGCTTCTTATAAGACATGAAGAGCATGGACAAAATGTCATATATAAACAGCACACTGGGATTAAAAGCTAAAGAGAGATATGAAGTTTTTTTTTTCCCCCCAAGTAGCAAAAGCTTCCCCTACATCATAGTTACTGTGAATACAGAACAATAAAATGAGACCAGAACTTATCCCATAGATAATTACTTATTCGATTTTGTATTAAGCATCTTTTCTCCTGCGATTCTGATCAGGTAATCTGCCATAAGTATTGGACACCGAAGCAGTTTCATGATGCGACCTTCTCAAGACGGCAAAATCCAATTTATGTAGCCATGTGGCTTTTTATTCTTCTTCCTTCTTACCATTTTTGCAGAATAATTACACAGAATAATATGTTATTTCAACATACAGACTAGGCTGTCATTAATAATGATTTCCAAAGAAGCACCAACATTTAACAAGCATTTCATGTTTGTTTGTTTTTTGGGGAAAGTTAAATTCATACCAAAGAAATACCTAAAATATGCGTATCTCAGGCCCAAAGAACTGATCAGCAACACGTGCACTATAACCTAATGACAGCAGGCAAAAAGCAATTCATTATTAGAAGTGTATCAAATCCTATGTTATATCAAGATGATGCAGTTATGGGAGGGGCAGGGATCAAAAGCACTTGTATGGAGACCTCGTGTATCTTTTCTGCTAGACGAAGCATCTCTAGGTATCAGAGTAAGTTTTGATCATAGACACTTAAATGATGATCCCTGAGCTGTGACAGAAGGACACATCATGGAAAGTCCCTAAACAAACCCAGGCTCCAGAGCTGCTTGATGCTAGATTCAAATGAATGTAAGAGTGTGAATGAACTAAGGTTGCATCTATCCATGGTGAATTCCCATACCAGATATTCCTCTTCTTTCTTCCTTTTTCACTCCCTGAATATTTAATTACTTGAGGCAAAACAAAAAAACTCAACAGGAGAGACTGAGATAACAAAATTTTAGAAAACCTACTGGCCAACTACAGCCTTTACAGAGAAGAGATAGATTTAAATCCCCCCCCAACTCCACCTCTCTAGCTATATTTTATGTGAGAGGCCTAGATTAAATAGCTAATTGCAGAAAAGGAAAGAGCTTGGTAGAAGATAAAATGACTCCCAAAGCTGGTTACATATTCCCGTATCTTCAGTGTATCCTAGGAACTGGATGTAGTTACTCCATATTCAACACACAGGTTTTCTGGACCCCATTCTGATGCACCTAACTCTTCCTGTATACCATATAAGGAAAGAAAGAAGAATCGGGGATTTTAGGCATAAGGACCGATTTTGAGCATAGCTACTACAGTGGTTAATGGCATTCTGCTTCAATGCCTTTTGGATACGGGCCTGGCTGCCCACCTTGGAAATACAGGCTCTATCAAACAGGAACACACTTCAGCTGTAGGAAATAAGATGCTGAACCTCTTCTGTGGATCTAGCCCTAACAAACTATTTCCAGTAAAATAAAAATGTTCAAATCTAACTGCTACGTTCTGTTAGAGTAGTAACTGGTAYGTAGTGTTAGTAGATACGCCTTTCTTAATAGACGGAAGCTAAGAGGAACTTTTGATTGTTGCTATAAACACATATTCTGGCAACATCGGCTCACCTCTTAGTCACTGTGAATTGTCTCATATACTTTTTTCTGAATACGATCCCAAAATTCAGTTTGACAAAGCCAACAATACACTTGGGATTCTAGTTTAGGCTTGTATAGTAATAATATCTCTTTCCTTGCAGATGAATGTATTGTCTGTGATTTTGCTTGGTAGAATAAAGGAAGTGAGCAGTTACTCTTACTTTGCAGTTCTGAGGTCTGCCTGTTCTCTTTCCAAACTGTTAAAATAAAAAGTGCTCTGGAAAGCATGACTCCCAATAGAGAGACACTCTCTGACTTTAAAAGAAGAAAAATGTCTACATTAGGATGATAAATGACAGACTATAATTAATTAATCAATTACTTGTTTTTACAACAAAACCCAATATTGGAAATAGTTGCTTTAAATGCATCATGACCTGCAATTTTATCAAACAAATTATGCTCCATCAAAATCCACAGTCAGCAGTTATTTACTGTGCTAAGTTCCAAATGGGCTCTTCTACTTCCGAATTAATTTTGATCCTAAGTATTTTGCATTTGTATTGCCACCCAAAAGTGCTCTTGTAAAAATCATGTTTGAAAAAGGGATATACAGTATTTACAATAGGAACATGCTTGACTTTCTATGATATTAAAAAAGCTTAGTGAAAGGGAACAATGCTCATTATCTAAAACGCCTGGTCTCAAAAAAATTACTCCGGGGGTAATTTTAGGATGCTGCTCTCCCTGGATTCAGTTTGTGTTCTGCATCTACAGTAAAGGGCAAATGTCTCTGCAGTTCCCTGCTGAAATCAGTGTTGGGCTTGTACTGACTTCTCAGTCTCACAGCTTGGAAGAAGGCCATTACAAAGAAGTACAGAAAAGGGAAATGAGCCACTGCAGAGAAAGTCAAGAGTGAAGATATACTTCAAATCAATTTTGGCATGAAGTTGAGCTCTTGTTATGTCTGGTAGGAATGGATTTTAACAGATAGGAGAGAATAACCTTAGGGCTACTATTCTCCAGATTTATTTTTTTTTCTGAAAGACCAAAGTATTATAGATTTTTTTTAAATATTTATTTTGAGGATGCTAGATGTCTAATGAAATCTCAGAAAAGTGGTTGTGTTTTGGAAAAAAACTTATTTGCCCCTGTTGAGACTTATAAAAAAAGATGTTTAAAGTGGGACTTCGTTATTCTGTTATGTTGTCATGTTCTTATGCAAGCTATTTTCCCAAAGCTGATGGAGAAACAGACAAAAGAAATGTCAGTCTGATGAAGTATTGAAAAGAATTTAAAAATGTTATTTGACAATATATCAAAAAAGGGCAGAATTCAATAGTGGATCATGATTCAAACACCCAGTACTATTTCAAAGACTTAACTTTAAATCCCACTAAAACATGTATTTATAATACCATCCTAATGCACAGAACATATAAATTGAGGAATAAGATTTCAGAATAGCTGAAAAGTCAGAGGATTGTTCATAACCGCTTCAGTGCTTTACTCTTCTAACTGAAATACAGGTCATAAGTCTCACAAAAATCCAGTTTCAAAYACTTACCAGAAACCCATCGCTACAGCACACATAAGCATCTTTGTGTTCAACTTGCACCAATATACAGTTAGTTTTAGGCATAGTTGGGAAAAAGAGAAAGTGATGTTTGTTGCTCCTAATTCCTGGATTATCTCTAAAGTATCCTGGTCTATGGAGCAGGTGCAGCTCCAYGGGCAGTTATGTACTTGGGCTCTGTTATCCTTGGGGTAAGCATGATTAGACAAGATCTTAACTACTGTCTTCCAAACATACATGGATTTGTTTACACTGCATACAGGCTGCCCTGATTCCTAAGTCTATGACATTTTTCTGGGTTATTTCACTAACAAAATGGTCACAACAACAAATGTACACAACATGCATAAGGCTACAGATGTTCAGACATTGCCCCCAAGAAAGTCTTTCTATAACTGAAAATTTGGGGTGGTTGCTTTTGGCTTAGGTACATTTTTTACATTGCTAAAAGAGAGCCTTCATAGAATATAATTACAGTGAACTGCAACTTATTCACGTTGCTCCCAGATAGTTCTCAAATTCACTTCATCTATTTTTAGAGACAGATAATAAACATTTATGCTATTAAAATAAATAATAAAGGATCACTGAAACCTCTCAGCCGTTTTGCTGCTCAGAATGATATCAACTCCCGCCAGTGAAGCACACTCAGCACTAGCCACAGTTTAGCTTTCAGCCAGTCGTTTATTTTTGACATAAATAAAAATGCCTTTCCTCTGAGTACATGGCTTCTCTTCTTCTCTCACGTCAGAGCCTACAAGCCACAGAGGGTAAAAGATGCATGAGTCCGTTCAGACTAAGAGAGCCAGCAACTTGGTGAATACATTTCTTTTCTGAGTATTTAATGCCTTTCCTGACTGTGGTGGATTTAGTGCTCCTGAAAGTTAACACTGGGACATCTGGCCAGCCACTGTGTGTGGGACAGGGACCACTGAGATACGACAGAGTCCAAATTTCTGCTTGTCCTGCTTTTAAATACCTCCTTAAAGAGATAGCATAAATATTTTTTTTAAAACTTCACACACCAGGCAGTGCCGCTGCGAACCCCGCGTTGCTGCTCACTGGGTAGGTTTCTGCAACTGCAGCTGCTCACACTCTTCTGTGCGTGCTTACAGCCTGCAAACTGAAAATCCTGAAGTGAAGAGGAAAGGAAAAACTGGATTACAGATGATCTGACCGGATTCAGACGGAAGAATCTGAGGAGGCAGCTGCTTAAAGTCTCTGCAGGAGTTATCTAACTAAACTGCAGGGATTAACACATGGCTCTATCCCCAGATAACCTGTCACTGGAGGCATTAACTAGGAATTTGTAACACAAGTAAACGCATTCACCACTTCCACATTAGCAGCTCTTAAAATTACAGCCAAGCACCATTAGAGTGCATACTGATATCACAGCAGCCCTTTCTAAAGATTTATATATATACAGAATTGCATTGTCTCCTACAAATCAGCAGTTTTAGGCCAAATTCTACGAATCCCAGCGACCTTGCCTTTCATCAAATAAAATGTGAAGCACTGGTGAACTGAAAGGAGATTTTAACCAAGCTGAATAAAAGTTTAAGCAGGTCATGCTGGGATATGCAAAAGAACAGGCTATTTTGTAAAAGTACAAGCACCCGTGTAGTAGATTAGATTGTCTGTACCAGCATCTCTGAAATTCAGTCCTTTCTTAAATCATTCCCAAGGCAGATGGACATTGTTTTGCCAAGTCTGCAATTTGGCGGTGATGGAATTACGTCATGAATATGATGGAAGTTAGATGACGACTACGAATTTCATTTTTTTGTGAGAGAACAGAGGAAGAATTATCTGAGGTCTTCTAAACTGCAAGAAAAGAGAGAAAATTGGCTACATGCTGAAGCATCGGCAAAAGGACAAGCTGAATCTGTTTATAAGAATGCTGGCAAAAGTGGAAGTGGCTTACAATTTCAAATCAAAGGCCTGCTAATGGAGAAAAGCTGGAGAATGAAAAGACAAATCTGCAAATACATTTATACTTTGCTTCTGATACGAGATAGGAAATAAGAACAGAGGAATTAAGATAGCGAGAAGAATTTAAGCAATTTTTATGTAAGGTAAGTATTTCTGAGCTCAAAATTGCAGTCAAGGTATCAGAGATATTCAGCCAAAAAAAAAACCACCACACAGCAAAAAATATTTGAAAGAATCAACCAGTACAAAAGAAATTGTACTGACTACTTAGTTTCATATGACAGCAAGGATATTTAAACATTTAGTAGTTATATTGTATTTGCATATGTTTGTTAGAATAGATGCAGAATAAACACTGCAAACTGCTTCCAGTACACTTTGCCACAGCACAATTCAGTTGTTTTCAATTATATTTACGTGGGAGGTTATAGCTCATTTCAGTATACTTGTTTATCCTTTATGTAGAGTGTACATGTGCAAAATATGATAATATTGGTAGCTAATAATATGTATTTAAAATGTATCCATATCTACCTAGACCAATAAAAATGTTGTTATTCACAATATTCTCTATCAGATACTTTCCTACAATGGAGAGAGAAAAGGAAGGGCATTTCCAGCCATTTCCTTGTTTGGAATATTTGCGCCCCTACAGTTACTAAACATTAATAATAAGAGAACACAATCATGGCAGATTTATTCTGTAAAGGATGAAGAGAAAAGCCTAAAGACCGGGTCCGTAAAATGACTCAAACTTCTAAAATAGACATGACTTTACGTGATCCAAATAGCTTCAGCTCATTGTTTCCCTGAACACAAACGCATTGCAAAGACTGCATGTCTGGTTTTCATCTGAAATATCATTTCCACTTTTATTTATTCCAATTCTGCCCTGCCTAAGCCCCCACAGAATGCACCTATGGGGCAGAGTAGCATTTATGTCCTTTAGGATCTCATTTCAGCATACGTTCAGGGCACATCCCTATACATTCTCAGGGCATGTTTAATCCACTGGAAACCCTCTCTTTTTAAAAGGCAGTCTCAGGTGGTTTGTGCTTATCTTGTAGAACAGCCTCATGCAGAAAGATTTGGGTTCAGACCCACCCGAACCAAAGCTTTTCTTCACTCTGCGATGCCTCAACCAGAAAACAGGCCCATCTGGGTCAGAGTAGGACAGACAAGCATAGGAAAGCCATGATTCAGCTTTCCCTGCCACAGCTGGCCCTATTTCAGCATCTGCAGCAGGCAGAAAGATGTCTATCCAGTGATTCAAGAAAGATCCACAGCATAATTTTAGAACTTATCTGAGCCCTCTCTCTTTGCCTTCACCGCTAACTTTTGTCTTTCCTCCCTGCTACCTACTTTCTTCTCCCCTATCACAAACGTGAAATGGTAACTGCAGATTTCGCTCGTGTCTGTTCTCATTCCCCCTTTTAATCTTTGCCTTACTTTCACTCTTTCATATCCTTTCACATCACAGTACAAACATGCTTTGCGCCTTTAACTACCATTTCTCCCATCTCTTTTATCTCTTTATGCTCAGAAATAGGCACTTCATATCCTGCCTTGAACTGCCAACTCCCTTCAATACAACTGACTAAGCTCTTCTCAAAATCACGTCCCTCTTGGCTCCTCTGGCTCGGCGCACTGGAGTCATTCTTTCAATGTGTTTTTTCACAGTCTTTCAGATTTTATTGCAATTCTGTCCACAAATGCAAATACAACTACCATCTTGCCGTGACTTACTGCTCAACCTCACTGCTCCAGACCTGCTGTCTTCTCAGCCTCTCTTTGACACCTCCTTATGAGTGATTAGCCATCAATTTTTCAAGCTCAGCAAAACTGAGAACAGCTATCTTAATATCTCCTTGCTAAATTCTTCCACTACTTTCTTAATCGCTACGGATAACGTTACCATTCTAACACTTGAGCAACAACCTGAAGATCAGTTTTTCACTTGTATCTCTCACTAACCCCTCTCAGTCTTGGAGCAAGTTTTACACTCTTCCTGCTTAGTATCTCCTAGCTATAGTATTCCTCTTCATTCTCACAGTGAAACCTCTTTTTCTGTGTCTGACCATCCAGCATCTCACTATTATATATATTTACAAATGTGTGATATATTTGGTCTTCCCCCACTTATTCAAAACGCTGCTGCAAAGACGGCTCTTCTACCCCAATGTTTTGTCCATGTCRCCCCTCTCTTTTCATTCTTTCACTAGCTCACTTTCCTTTTTTGCATAAAACATGATGTATTTGTCTTTATTTTTAATGCTCAATAGAGAATATCCCCATCCTAGTGAGTCCCATCACTTCAACACCAGGAACTCCAAACAACTCCATCTCCATATTTTAATCACTAGCTTTTCTACCTCTCACACATTACTGGCCTCAGAGAGAAGGGCAAGAAGTCACTCTGCATCTTCCCTTTGCCCTTGTCCCCGTCCCAGGCTGACTGGCATGAATATTTCTGGGAGACGAGGTCCCATTCGCGCTCACAGGTTCCAAACAATGAAATCAGAGAAGAACCTTCTACAATGCAGAGGAGAGAGCAGCAAGGAGAGAGCTGAAGAGCTAATGGCCCTACTTCTGTTCTATACCTGGGTGGACATGTAACTTAGCTTGTTTGAATGGTTTTATCCTAAACTGATGCTTGTATCAATACTGCTGTGGGAGCTGCGAGCAATTACAGAATCTGTCCAATTCTCTTCAGTGTAGATTTTTATGATTTTTTTTCAGTTGGATTTGCACACTTGATTTTACCTCTTGAGTTGCTGTCTATTTTGAACTAAAAGCTTAATTTATCTTTTAATATTCCTCATTGGAAAGTATTTGCAGTAAAATATTATGTGGAAAAATACTTGGAATATCTAACGTAAAAAGCAAGTACATTTATACTGAATTACCTGATTTCTGTTTTCTGTGTTTCTGCATATTTAACATCATTTTGTTTAGGATTAGAGACCAGCAGAAATGATTGATGAAGATCTATAAGTATACTTAATCCTATTTTATACTAAAGCCTTTATTAAATTATGTATTTTAAGTTACACTCACATGAAGTACAAGGAAAGGCATACTGAACTGGTCTTATATAGCAATTAAAAGCCTTCTTCAAATGCTAATCATTTGCAATTAGTCTACTTCAATTACTTATGAAGCCATAAATTGCCCTCTCCAAGAAAACAGAATATATTCCATGCACTGATTAAAAGGGAACAGTGATCTTCAAATTGTGAAGCAAATGACTGATGTGAAGTAAAACTCTCTCACAATTCTGTTCTTTTAACTCTTTGATGAACTATCAACAAAAGCAAGTTTCTCAAAAGTCTCAAAAGCATTATTACCAATTCACATAAAGAAAAGCACATCTGYGTTCATGTGTTCCCACTTTAAATACATCTTTACTTCAGTGGTGTAACGTGCAATTTACTAAGCAGGTGTTTCCTTCCCCCTCTTTCTTGCTGGAAATCAGATTTTAATTGGCTACTTTCTAACCTGCAAAATAACCAAAAAGCAGCTGACCTGTTGGTAGTTCTGAAAACTTTTTGTTAGGGAACAGTTCTATTTGCGTTATTCCCCAAAAAAGCTTTGGACAGGAACAAAAGTATCTATTTAATTTAGTATAACCTTGATCACTACAGAGTACTACAGCATGACATAATTTCTGAAAAAATACCCAAGTTAGATTTAGATACAAAGCTTTTTTAAAATTTCATCTTCAATATTCACTTACTCAGTGTGGGTATTCTAAGTCACCAAGAACAGGTTTCCTGGATGAGTGTTTCTGCTCAATTTTAACATACATCTTGTCTGGGCAGTAGCATACTTCATGCTCAAAGCATATGCAAATAAACAGCACTGAATCAGCTAGAATGAAATGGGGCATGGACAAGGGAAAGAAAATTAGATAATTAATTCAGAAAGTAAGTTTCTACTTTCTATTGCTATCCCAACCAGTGGATTACAGGAAATCAATGTCCTATTCTTTATGCTCTGTTATGTTCTGTTTTCAGATGTTTTGAGGGATTCTATATAACTGCGCTTTTGCTGGTTTTGTTGGCATTTTTATTTTTTCAGGAGTATGTGTAGGATATTAAGTGACAATATACAGGACAATATATCTGTTGCAGTAAGAAAAATAGAGAAAATCCACATCATTCATATCAGTGTGTGGGCGAATGCTTTAAGACCAGTAAGTAATGTATTAACTAAAAGATTACACATGTAAAAAATATGGACTTGACAAAACGTGATAAAATTTCTTCAACTACAAATCTGTCTCAGCAGGAGCAGCTGACCTAGGTAGAGCGCTTTTCTAACAGAATTTAACAGAGATTTACAGTAGTTCATTTTTGCTCCAAACTTGTTTCTGAAATGGAAGCTTGTAGGCAATTCTTCCAGAAAGGACCTCTACATGGTCTCTGAAGAAGGAGGTGGTATCTCCTTCCAGCCATCATCTATCGGCACTGATTGCCCTTCATTTGGGGAGGCAGAGGAAGGCATACATGCATAGCTTGTAAACTGCTGTAAACAGTAAATTATTCCAATATTACAGCATCATTTGAAAATGTGTAGACATGTATATAATTGTAATTACTCCCTGTATTTGTAAATAGGGAGAAGGGCCATTTTCTTACRTTACATGAATATAGAGTGACAGCACTGATTAATTTCCTGATTAAGGTCTATAGGCTTTGGGGGGGAGGGGTGGAAAAAAAGGCTATAGGCTTTGTAAAAAAAAATCAGGTATAGCTTCATAAATCATTTGCCAAATATCTAGAATTCAGACAGTAAACTGAAGTTTCTCTAACCAAACGGTTGCTTGCCCTCTTAGCCTGTTTCTTCTTTCACTATCAACTACATTGATAATATTACGGTAAGCCCACAGCAGTTCCATAAACATACTATCAGATCTGAATAATCATCACGATCCCCCCAAAATGTTAGTGTAAGTATCTGCCTGATTTCATACAGTTAACCCTTCGTCTCAGCTCAGATGACAGCCTTCTGGTTCTGGAAAAGTTATCTGYGGTGTATAACAACAATAAAAAACATTCAAAGGATTTGCCTTTTCATTGAAAATGATATCATGACCCTATTAAGATACTAGGATCAATATGATCAAAAGTAGATTGTATTTTTCTTTCTTTSTTTTAAAGTTTCCAGATACATTGCAACAAAAAAAAATCAACATAGCATTGTGCACGACACACCCAAAATAGCTTTAAGTGAAAAAATATATATAACTTAGCTAGTTGTATTTTGTCATATAGCATACTTTATAGGACCACTATTTATTGAGGGATTATTCAGGAAACGATTAGTTAGGCATAGCCCATGGGTCAAATGACTTAATTTTCTCTCATGGAATTAATTTTAAGGTTAACTGTAGACAGTTTTATATCCGACTTACCTAAACAGAGAAGCTTATGCTGTTACGAAAACAAGATATGTATGCTACGTCCTCCTCTTTTTGCAGCACAACAATGAAATGAGGAACTGAAGGTATAATCTATTTAAAGAAATAATCTATATTGTTCTACCACTTACATTCTCTTTGGTCTTGTGATGTGGATATTGTTTTGTTTGGTAGAAAATGTATTATTATCATCAACCTATTGACAGACCTAAAGAATTGTCAGTACTACTAATTCTACAGAAATGAAAAATAATTTCCCAAGACTCATTCAATTCACCATCTATAATGCATAAAGGACTCTAAAGAAAAACAGGAAAAACTGCTTTGCAAAATGAAAGTTTATCACAAAAAATAAATATCTTCTTTAATGAAGGGACTTTCATATAATAAAAGTTCTCACAGCACCAGCTTCAGAGTCCACATCTTGTTTCGAAAAAATATACAAGAACAAACTGTGCATATGTGAAATACCTAGTAGACACTAACTTTGTATGTTCTGTGAATACCAGTYAGGACAGAGACATAATCCAGCAAACTAGTAAAAATATATGGGTAAAATAGGAATCTGGTTGCTGGTGAACTCAACCAGTAACTCAAAATACCTTTATGGCTGATCCAAGTTATAACTGGGTAGCAATGGCTATCAGGCACTTTTCTGGCAGGAAGGTACATGCACTGCAACCATAAATAACTTGAACGGTTGTATCAACAGTTCTCTTATGTTGGGAAAATTCTTATGAAATCCTTAATGGATTCTTTCTGTGGCAAAGCATCACAGAATATCCTAATGCAGTTGAACAATTTGCCTTCATCTCTGAACCACAGAGAAGCAGATACTTAAGAAACTCAGAAAAATGCAACATAAAAAGCCAGCAGCTGGATTTTTGTAAGGAGCAGAAAGCATGACCAAAGGATGGCATAGGAATGAAGAAAACTTCACTTACATGTACTTTCAAGAGAGCTACCGCAAAGACAAATATTATTTATTTGGGAATGATATCCAAAATTACAGCTAAGGGTAGCAGATTGAAAAGAAAATGAAAACACAGAGATGATTTTTTTCCGATATTGAGTTCTTCTGGGTTATGGAATAACCTTTGGTGGCACTCACATCTCTTGGAATTTAAACAAAATCCAATAAAATGCATTATAGGAAATATTGATGCATTGGCAGGACAAGAGCTGGAAGAGCTATTAGGATTTCTCCTCTGCTTTAACTCTTTATTCTTACCATTGACAGCATTAAATATTTCTAATATTTTTGTCACCACTTCTATTGTAATAAYGATTATGTTAATTCCACATTTTAAGTGAAGAGACTCATATAATTTCTGTGGTATCATTTTGCAAGGAGCTGTGATCTGTGAACCTCGATAATAATAGATATAAAAAGGTGAGATCTACCACCATTTAGTTAAGCACCTACATATGCATCTGTATCGTCTCCCTTTATAAACAGGGAGAGAGAAAGAAGCACTCCTAGAGCATACATCATTTTACATTGCCAACAACGTATTTATGAGTTAGCTCCTAAGAGGTCAATAGAAGAGCTCACAGACGTTGATAATAAACACTAAGGAAAAGTGATGCAAGCAGGTGCAACACTGATAAGGTTATAAAGATGTAATGAAGTTAAATGGACATCAAATGCTTAGTTCATTTGTTTTGTTTTGGGGTTTTTTTGGAGCGGAGCAAATGGATAAAGCGAGAAGCAGAACATAGCGGCCGACTTCCCTGCTGAAGGGAGAGCTGGAAAGGGTTTTTCTGCTTTTGCACAAATAAACGTCACTGTTGGCAGTAATGGAGMCTTCTGGAGACGTTCAGAGACTAGGAAGCTTCTTGCAAAAGATGCAGGAGCTGTCGTAAAGAGCTGTGCTTCCCAGATGGAGGTACTTTGTACCTCCTATGCTCTTGTTAATAGTCTGTGATTTAGAGCATATTTCTGCRTTACAGTTACAAGAAGAATCAAACTTCCTAATCTGTCTCCTATTTGTTCTTCAGCTACACCCAGCTGTGTATCACGCTCGCAAGCAGGCTCTGCCGTAAAGGAACTGTCTGCTCTTTGCATAAACTGGGATTGATGATTCCTAATAAACCAGTGTTTTGAATTGTACCTATTCAGATTCAAATATGCATACAGAGAATGCTGACTGTGAGCCCATCGTACACTAGGATGCTTGTCTTCTGCCAGTAAGGCACACATTTTATGTAGTTGCCATTTCTTGTCACAAGCAAAACTGAAACTGTAAAGTAAACAAATGTAGTATACACGGGTTTTACTAACTTTTTGTGGCACTCAAAAGTCTTGATTATACAGCAGTGAATGTAGGTATGTTACGGAGCTGTCAGAAACACATAAAGACAAACATGGCGTAAAGTCAATCTTTGAGACAGGCAAGGTCTGATTTGTCCCTGATCTGAATTACACAAGACTTGAGGCTGCTCTAATCTAGTCTCAAAGTTGCATATTCTTAGGATCCATTTTGTAGCCCCAGATTCACACAGAATCAAGCTCTTCTTCCTGTAATACTTCTGCACTTCAATATTGAATATAAGTGATTTTTCACCTGTTGTTTTTCTGTTTATTTATTTGGATGATCAGACATCAACTACGGTATATGGTACRTTAAGTGAGAATAAGTATCTTTTTATCTCTATATAAGTGTGCAATATAAAAATGAGCTCAAAATTTATGGAAAATGACAGCTAACTCCTCCCCAACCACATATTTTAAGTCAGTATCATTAAACTTAAGATGCAAAAGAAAGTTCCAGTTTACCACCGTGAACTCAACACTTTTCTCACTGAAAAAGATCAGCTCATCGGCACTGGTCCAGGCGGTCGAGGATCCCAAAATGACGCTTACGTCACACCACCTCTTGGCCACCAACATAGGGGATGAGGCTGGGCGACGGGCAGCCCCGAATCGGGACGACCCATGACCTGCGGAGGCGATGCCCATGGCTGTGGGCATATGCGCGGGCAGCCTTCACACGGCTCGAACTCGCAGGAGGGATCTGCCTGGATCCTGGCCAGCATCAGGACTGCAGCGGTGAAAAGCTTGTTTTGTTCCCAGTCCCTTTTCGGGGTCTTGCCAAATAAAGTTTGCACACGCTGTCAGCCCTGCTTTTCTATTTCCAGCCCYGTTTGGAGGCGTATCAATAACGCAGCAAGCCTTTCGGAGAGCTCCGACAGCCTGCATGGACCACAGGGAAGCCCAGCTCCCCAGCGTGCCCCATGTCCTCCTCCCCCAAACACGTGGACTGGGGGCCAGGCAGCCCTCCTCCAGCTGGAGCAGCTCTCTTGCCTTCCCACGAAAATGAAGCCGGAGCGCGGACAAGGGGAAATGACATGAGGTTGGGTCTTAACTTCTCCTGGAGTTTGTGCAGAGGGAAGGACACACGCAGAGCTGCAAGGCATGAAGCGCTCATGTGCTGTGGGTTAGACGTTGTCACAGGCACCCTACTTCATAAAGTTACATGAACACATTTTACCCTTGAAACCTACCGTTTACAGGGTTAGAAGTGATAAAATAATAACAAGCCTGGAAAAAAGAGCAGAGCTCACATTCAAGATACGATTTTTCTTCCTCTAATGGGTAGATCTTCATAATTTACTAACCCTGCAACGATAATGAGGATAACCTGACGAAGTGAAATAATCTCTCTGATTTAGTCTTCTGTTTGCTCAGTTAAGTTAGCGCATTTGCAGGCAAAGTGAACATATAATTCACTCAATGGGCTGCTCAGCACGGCAACTTTGGTCCCTGGGAGCTTCTCGGTGGTCAGAGTGGGGGACGGTGAGGCCCCTGCCAGGTCACTGCTGGCACCCGGGGTACACGCCGTGCACTGGACACCACCAAGGGAGCTGCAGGGGCTCCTGGCCTCCCAGGTGCCTCCTGGCTTGTACCTCTGCTGCGCGGCATTGCCTGCGGCACCCATCCCCAGAACAGCTCTGAGAGCCAGTGCGCCGGGAAGGCACAGTGCTGCTGACGGTACATCCAGACTAGCAATAGCCATTCGCTTACTCAACTCAGCRGCATATCCATGCAGTCGTACTGCATCCTTAAAGCTACCTCCATCTCCRGTGGCATGGAGACATCTGAATGCTGCTTCAGTACCTGTGGTGGAGAAACAACCAGCACTAGAGGGAAGCTGTCGTTATCTCAGATGCTGTCAGTGCAAAAGTCCTACGTTTCTTTCCTCCCCCCCCCCCCAGATTTTTAAATAATAGCCTAAACAGGGCCACAAAAGGCAAAATTTGAAAACTAAAGGGCTTGTTTTGTTTTGGAGGTGGGAGCGTCATCCTGTTGCTGTATGCTACTACACAAGATAATCTGGCTTTTCCCATAGCTATACTAGAATCACTCAAAAAGACCCCTAAACCAAACATTTCAATGTCTTTATGTGCGTACTATTCACTGTATTTTAAAAAGAAAATAAACCTCTAATCTGGACTACACTTCTAAGATTTCACTGTGTCCAAACAATCAACACTCCCAGAATAATTAGTACCTTGATATCAACTAAATCTCTAAGGTATCTTTTCGTGGACCTTTCATAGCATGCACTGATTTATTTAACCAATGAATAGCTTTGTATGTGCTTATTTTTAATCCTACCCRTTAATCTTATGAATAATTGCTATGTTTGTAATTATTCCAAAGAAATAATACCAATATTTTTAATGTTAATAATGAATGAAAAGGCTTTAGCAAGCTTTTTTAATGCTTGTAAAACAATGCAGTGATTAATCAGAATGAAATATTTGCTCAGACAGTATGTAAGAGCTTGATTTTTCAGTTGATCTCAAGTCAATACAGTGATATTCATTGAATCCAACAAATTGAGTTCCTCTTTTAAATCCGCAGGCAGTTTTTTTCATCATACTGTCGCACCTTAAAATCTGCAGAACACTCTTGAAGACCTATGTTACTAGATAAAGGGACACACGATATACTACCAGAAAGAGCACTGTAGCATTTTACTTGTTCTCTCACCTTCTGTATCCAGCTGTTGTGTCCCCAAGTTGAGTATTTACATYGGGAGCTCTGTGCCAGTGAGAGGAGCTGCTGAGCCAAGCACAAGGGCTTCGGAACCCAGCACTGAGCTTCCTCATGGCAAGGCAGTGCAAAGAACAGTTATTATTCCATTAATACATACCTTAGTCTCTAGGAGGGTTCACTGAGGTTTTCATTATTATTTTCCAAACTTATATTAGAAATTACAGGAATAACTATCTCCTCATTCAGTAAAGAGAGTATACAGGCTTTTGCTCCTTAAACAAGCCGTATGCATCAATCCACAGTTGTAGCCTCAAGAGCTCTTAAAAATAGCAGAGAAGGCATCTTTGGATGCCTGGCCTTCAGTCTTTGCCTGTGAACCAAAATTCATTTTTAGGCCCTTAAATAGGCAGAGTATTTTATAAAAGTGCTCATTATCGAGTCACGTTACACAAGTCATGGGCTGCCAATGAAATCCATCAGCCCTGTGTCACTGAAGAAGTCGCTTCTTTTTTGCCAAGTTCACAGACTACAGAAGCTATTTTGATAGTAGGTGTTCAGGCATTTCTATATTGACATCCAAAGTTTTTCAGAAGACTTCTGAACACTTTCAGAAGATGTCGAAACCACTCAACCTTAAATATAAATAGTGAGGCCCAAATTTAGCAAAATGTAGAATAGAATTTGCATCTTTGAACTATTTGACAAATCTTATTGATTTAAGAGAGACTATAAGGCATGATTTTAACAGTATCTAATCAAGTAATATTTACAGTACTTTAATTTATTAAATTTTTATTATTTACTTTCAGCACTCCTCAGAAAATACCAGAATTAGAAAAAAAAAAACCCTTGATATATATGAAGTTCAACAAACTTTTTGAAAACTTTTTCCAAGTTTTGAAAAATTCACCTGCTTCACTACCCGCACCCTCCTTCCCACAGCACTGTGAACAGTTTCCTCCTTATTAAGGAAATTAACCCGCAGCTGATATCTCCCTCATTAATCTCATTACGGAGGCTTTTCTGAACAAGCAATGAACACTGTTTCTGTTTTGCCTGAACAAAGCAAATGAGGACTAAACACATTTGTTATAATTTTCTCTATTGCATGAATGCTAGGTACTAACTTAGAGTAAGAATTGAAGTCTTCTGAACATCACTGTGTAATGAAAAGATAAAAGCAATACAAAAGCTCTTTCAGACCGTGGAAAAACATTAAGCAAATATTTCATTGTGAAAAAGCGTTGTAAAGTTTTCCTCAAATTTTCAAAGACTTAGTATACTGGGGAACTTTGCTACCTTGTTTTCTGTTGTCTTCTTAATGTGTACACACATATAAGCAGAGAACATACAAGTATGTGGCTTAAACAGAACAGCAAATATCAGGAAGTTATTTCAGTTTAAACCAGATGAGATTTCAAATTATTGTGTCTCCTGAATAAAACTCCAACCAACTTTTGCTTATTCTGAGCTTTGTATCTAACTCTATACCTTCCCATAAAGCTCTTAGGTGGAAACACCACTACCTTATTTTCTAGGTTATGAGAACTTCTTCCAGTCTCTTCCACTAAAAAGGAAAATACTGAAAAGTCATAACTATTCATCAAATTCATTGTGCTGGAAGTCCCCTACATTTCATTTTTCAGTGAGGTTTTTATTGGTTAAAAAAACCTACTCAAGCTCTACTCATGAATTATTTATTCAAGAACTGAGGACAGATAATATCTTATAATCCATAATTACAAATCAAGCCTCATAGGAGAGTGTCTTCCTATATCATTTTGGTATTCTCTCAGCAATAAAAGTATAGTTTTGTTCAAGTTTTGTATCTCCAATATTAGTTTTTTATTGCCCTAGGGATTGCATATTGTCAACCAAAAATCACTTAAAATATTCTCACAACAAACTCTTGTTGGCGCTGCTGCAGAGGCATCCCCATAGATACACTGCCACGGCTTCATTACGCTAAGGAGCGTGCTTCTATTATCAGCAGTGTATCGTAAGCCACAAACACTACTGATACTGCTACAGCTTTTAGGTTTGCACACTTGAACTAGATGCTATTAYGATAAAGGATATATTATCTGTCCTTCTGAAAGGCCAGTGTTTCACCTCCTCATAGCCTACAGTGTTTGTACAAATCCGTAACATGTAGTACCTGTAGTACCTAGACACAGCACCCCACACACACAAGCAAAGAATAGTAAAAAAGGCAGAGAAAAGTCATAGTCCTGCAGCCTTAAGAGTCTACTTAGCCCTGGAATTGCCGGAAAAATGCCTTCCTGCACATAACCTAACCTAGCCACTATGAAGGCAGACTCCCCACGCACTTCAGACAGTGACAAGCAATCCTTGCTCTGAATGATCCCCTGGAGCAGCATCCCRGTCTTGGTGGGCTATATTAAAACCCCGAAAAGGACAAACTTCCCAACACAGGCATTGAAGCTCGAACCTGAAAGCAGGTACTGTGAGTGCTCACCTTGCCTTCTGCAGAGTGGGGGAAAACTGAAAGCCCCAGGACCTTACCGTGTTAAAGCAGGAGCTCTTGAGTTATAAACGTCTTATTCTACATCATATGCTGGGCATCTCAAACAGATCAGCAGCYGTTCAGAAGAGATCAATTAAAAGATCAGGTGAAGGAGACATCCCCTTCAAACACGTCAGATTTTATAGGCTAGTCTATACTGCTCCAAGTTACAGTCTGCCTCTGAACAATGAATGAAATGAGTCTATGGCCATATATTCCAGTCCACATGTACCAACCAAAGGTAGGACGTAGAAAAGCTTCCTACCTTTGAAGCTCATTAAATTATAAATTTCAAAAGATGCTGGAAGCCCATTTACTTTAGTTTTTCAGAGCTAAGTTACCAAACACAATAAAACACAGTATTGGGAACAGATCTCTATTAGCAGTGATGTAGTCTACAATTATATTATCTAATAAATAAAAAAGAGAAATATGGCAAATGTAATGTGACATATTGTTAGGTACAGGATAGAGAACATATAAATATTTTTCCCTGGCTTCAAAAAGATAGAATAAAGAAACAAATATTGACCTTGAAAGGATTCAACACAAAAATTATTAAAAGAGCAGCCTGTGTTCCTGAACATCCTATAATTGGAATGCCTAGTGGTTTTATGTAATTAATTGCCAACATACCAAAAATATTTTCCATAAAATATTTTTTTTTTCCATACTRTGTGTGTTTCATGTAAAACTATGTTTGGGGAACACTAAGAAATACAGCTGAAACAGAATGAGGAACAGGCAAAAAGAGAGGACAAGGTGGCGTGAACAGCAACAGGAAAGTATCAGGGCTGACTACTTGCTGTGGGCTCAGCCACACTCAACCATAAAAATATTGCATATCTGCCCTCAGAGCTTTTTCAAGTTTAGGAATTTTCTCTTTAGGGGTTAATAGAAGTGAGATCCAATAACCTCCCGCTTTTGTGCAGAACACCCTCCTATTCTAGTCCTTTAATCTCTTACTACGTAATATCCTTAAATTTGCATTTGCATTCAGATGGAATGGAATTCTTGGACTTACAATCTCCATCATCTGTTTGACACAATATGTCCTTTTAATCTTGATTTTTTTTTTAATTTTTAGCAAAGAAAACACATAAATTAAATCCAAAAGAAGATTCTAAAATCAGACCAGTACTCCAAGAACACCCCCAAAACTTTCCTTCAGCTTACGATTTCTTTCATTGCCCTATAATGTTCATCTTCATTCCCTATATCTAAACAATGCCATGACCTTAAAAGTTCAAACAAATGGTTAATTTTGCTCTTTGCATGTCTTATTTCAGTTCTTCCATAGGAAAAGCCTGCAGCCATAAAAAATACATCTTAACTGTTATGTACAGATAAAGCACCCATTATACAACAATGTATTCCTTACAGGAATTTAACGTGTTCCTCTTCTCATGAAGAGGGACTTCATCAAGGTGTTTAAAACATTATAGCTCTGTAGAAAAACAGAGGCCCAAGTCTTGTACCAGGCCCTGTTCAAAGGAGGAGGAAATATAGCAGTTCCTGCTCAAAACTAATTACAGTAGCTAGAGAAATAACCAAAAAAGTGAATATGTATTTCTATTATTTTATATGCAATTTATTTTCAAATCCTAGACCCTCGCATATGTGGAGAGAAAATGAATGCAAGTCTGTTGTTATGGTTATATTATTATTTTACCGTAATGATTGAAGGTATTTATGACTGTTTCAAAAATAGAAAGTACAACTCAATCTTTCAGATCTATGAAAAGTGATTAAAAGCTATCTGATTGAATGTTAGACACAAATTTATGACTTTTTTTGAAAAAGCTTTGAATATTACTGAACAGTCTCTAAAAATATATATTTAAAACCTTATGAAATGGTAACTCCAATCACAATATTAACAAATTTGCTCGAGTTCTCAGTAACAATAAGAAAGCAGTAATTCCGTCAGAGGATTTAGTATACTTCTGAAGGAGAAAAAACTGAAACACTCTTTTACCCAAAAGTAAAGCTAGTGCGATGCCACTCAGGATCAATGTACTTTTAGATAACGAAATACCAAGCAAGCACAAGATTTGCATCTTCAGTTCAGATTTCTCACACATGAACTTCTTTCCACCTTATCAATGCAGCTCCGGCAAGGCTAAGCAACTGCAGCCCGAGCGGAGTCTTCTCTCACTGCAGCTCCGACTCAACCCTTAATTGTTCAGGTCCATTCCCAGCAGTCCGRCGTGCCTGTGGGCTTGTGATAAATTCAGCTGCAGAACAGGACAAACTAGGGCATATATGCAAATAAAATATTAACCTACATCTGTAAGAGTTAATGTGCCAAATTATATCACACATATTATGCACATAATTTCATTTAGACTTTAAATCAAATGGCCTGATCAAAAGGAGAAACACTACCTGCATTTCAAGCAATATGGGTCGGTTTAAACATGCTTAATGTTACCATGTCCTTAGCAAATTTATTTCTGTCATTTAGATCAAAGGCATGTATCTGCAGCATTTTCCATGCCTGCTCTATTGATACAGATACATTACTTTCATAAGAACCTGGTACTAATGCCATGGTAATTGTTCAGAAAACACTAAAGTCACAGAATTTAATGTTGCGAAAGATTCTCTTTAATAAAATATTGCTGTTTTTCCCTCGCGACTATGCTATTATTTATTCTTTTCATGCAGTTCATTTCAGAAGTTTCAAAGTGTTTGACAACAACAAAAAATCAATTAAAAGCCCAAAGACAATAGTGCAGTAACATGAAAAGACAAATAATAAAATTAAATGCAAAGTTCTGAATTATTCCAATTAAAAGTTTTTATAGGTGTCCATAATAATAAAAAATAATAAAAAGACTTCAAAGGAAGAAAAAAGGCAAAGGGTTTAAACACTGATATTTGTGTTAATACCTGTAATAAGTTTAACAATTTGGCAATACTTTTGCCTTCACAGGATGACAGTAGTTCACTACAGAAACTGCATATGCACTTAGTTAAAATTCTCTGTTTTTCTTTTAACTATGTGTGCACCATTTTACAGATCCCTGACTCTGCACTCTGAGTGCAGTAATATTTTGTGCTTTTATGATGCCTTTGATCTATAAATCCCAAAGCATTTTAAGAGAGTTCAACACCCCACAGCATCCCGGAAAATAAAATTATTCTTACTTTATAACTAGGAAAACTGAGGCACAAAGGCCCCTGTCTTCAGGCATTTTACATACTCCTGAATAAAAATTACAACAGCAATAAATGCAGAGGTGCCAAGCATCCACAACTTGCAGTGATGTATGTATGAGTTATCAAGTCTCGCTGTGTCAGGAGCATCAGTCAAGCTACACTTATTTAGGCTGCAAAGTGTGAACCTAAAGTTCTTTGCTTTAGGCACCTGAGTTTATAAATGTTGGTCTGCATGATTTATTCCCTGATTATATAAGAAGACACATCTAGAAACCCGTGGTACAGAGAATCCTTCTCTCTCATTTGCTGGCCTTTATTGTAACACCAGCTGTGTGACTCTCACAGCTGGTGTATAAGCCATCATTACCTCTAGTAACAGCATCCCCATTTTACCAACAGAGGACCTAAGAACAAAAGATTTAAGGGCTGAATATAGGACTTATCTACATTTACCTGGAGCAAGTTGATGCACTACCCTAGAGATAACGGGGGAATTAGCATAATGAGGCAAAGAAATGCTCCAAGGGCAGCCCTTGCTCTCCAAGGCCGCTTCCTCTGCTCGGTGGAGTACTTGTGCCACCCCGGTGCTGCTCACAAGCAAGGGAAAGACTAAAATGCTGTCAACATTGCCTATTTCCTTCCTGCTTTCCACACACGTGGTCCAGGCCAGGGGAGAGAAACAGAAATCGCCATCCTGGGTTAGATCAAAATGGCTAAATCCTGCCTCCAACTGCAGCCCATAGCTGATGCTTAGGGGATCAGTAAAAGAAATAAGGTAAGGGCACGAAAGACTGATCTGTCTTGTCAAGTATCACAGCTTTGGGCAGTCACAGGTCTAAGGACTTTCCTGAATCACCTATCCTCCACAAATTATCCTCTCATCTGACACCACAATTCATTTACGATTTTTGTGAAAAAAATAGTCTCTTGCTTGTTTTAGACCTGTTACTTGAAAACAGACTGGTCACCTCTAACTCTTCTGTCATAAGTGAACTGCTGTTCACCAAAACCTGAGTGCTCACATTCTTAATGGCCTGTGTTGCTACTCATCACTCTCTGTAATCTCACTCCATCCCGTATTTCTCAGGCACATCCTCATCTACTTGGTAACATTCATCTGTAGTAAAAACACCCGTTATTTCTAAACCTTTGTTTAAATTTTTAATATGTCATTAATCCCCATAATTGAAAATTATTATGATTAAAAACCAACAATACTTGCACAAAAGCATCTCCTCTCATTTCACAACAGCTTCAGCTCCTRAAGCATCTTTTGGTGAGGGACACAGTCAAAAATCCTAGTTCACTAGGGTCTGCAGCGCATTCGTGCAAGACTGTTCCCAACAGGCAGTTTGGATGCAGCCCTCCAGCTCTGGCAGCGAAGAGATTTAATAGTACGGACATGGCCAGCTCACGCCCACTGGCCAAGCGGCCAGGGAATATGCCCTGGCACTGTCCGGTGTGCTGGCATAGATGTAGCCTAAATCAACAACGTTATCTAAAACACAGCATGAGGTATGATTTAGCTTTCACATCAGCTCCCACTCACGAGAAGGGGTTAGATATGACCGGCGTCTCCCCATATGAAAGAAACCTCAGATTCTGGATGTTCTTGAAGGTACAGAAGCTTTTGCATCCTTTTGTGGACATCTAGGGTGTGCACGTGCTATCCATAAATGATTAACATAAAGAGGGCAAACCACAAAATGAGAGCAGCTTTCCTACATCTCAGTCCCCTGCCGGAGTCGCATCTTCCCTCTGTTTTGTGTTTAAGCTGTACAGAAAAAAAATCACTGTTTTTTTTAATTATAACAATTAAGTCATTTAATCATAGTTTAGAAACTCTACAGGTGGGATGCTTATTCCTGTAATAAATGGTATCTTATTCCCTACCAAGATCATTTTAATCCTATTAAYAAGGCAGCATTTTGGTCATTAATTTACCTTATTTATAAAATAATTTCTTAATTTCTCTTTTTTTCCAGGAAAGAGGTCAACACCAGTAAACTATTTCTTGTACTTTTGAACAATAAAATCTAAAAAACTTCCTTCCTATTTGTTTTACTCTTCATTAAAGATATGTTTTAGCATGGCATACTTTTCCTTGGTTAGTTGTTATACTACCCATCTGATTATCTATATTTTCAATTGTTTCCTTAAAGTCACACAAAACCTTATACATTTAAATTATCATTTTCGTAATGAACACTCATCTGAGACACTGATTCTTCTGATCAAGCATAATTATAACTTTGCCTGGTTCCATTTAGAAAACTCAATCACCTCCTTTTTGAAACACAAGCTTTTATGTAGTTTTTATGCATTAGTCAGTCTCACTACACGTTCACACTCCCTTTTGTTTCTTGTGTTCACTGGTTTTTGCAGTGTGAACACCTGGGTTTGACTGTGGCACTGCTCCAACTGGAAGCAGAAAAAGAACCAATTTGGTTAACCTTTGTAGAAAGAACATTTGCTCGCTATAATTTCAGGTGAGATTCATCTCACTAACTTTGGATAGCTACAACATAGATAACTGAGTCTGTGCTAGTAGATTCCCCCCACAGTCAGTGGAGAGTAAAAGGTGTTTCACAAGACACAACTTTGAGCTAGGGAAATCCTAATAACTAGCTCGGATCCAGACATTTAAACCATAGCCATCTAAAATTGGCTGAGGCAATTCTACTCCATTTACGTATTTTTTCATGTACCACCTCCCTCATAAGTACATGAGGAAAGCTAATTCATTGATCCATTGTCCTGGGAAACAACAGAGGAACAGCACTTAAGAAAGCAATGTGTTATATTTTCCCAAGTGATTACCAGTCAAAGAGTGCCAACATGCAAGCACAAACCATATTCAATTACTCTTAATCTAGAGCAGAAAACAAGAGTGTGATTGTTCAGAGGTTTAGTGGGTWATTCTGTCCGTTTCAATGTTTTTTCCAGAACACATTACATACCCAATGAAAATCTTCCAGGGACTTAATTTATAGCGTGGTCTAAAGCATAGAATTGTCCTCTCTGATGAGTTACGATCAAATACATTGTCAGCCTAAGACAGAGTGAATGTGAACCAGCAGTGTGCTTACTTGAGGCATAAAGAAGTGGTAATATGAGATAGTGAGGTTTATGTGCTCCATTTCACTACATTCACATTCAACAAATCATTTAACTGTTCTGTGACTCGATTTACCTTCATGTAGAATGAACAGAGTATATTCATATTTTCTGAAAAAGCAGTTGCAAGGTTTTACAGATCAGGATTAAACTTTGCTCTCAAATACATACGAACTTTTGTTTGCTTCACATCTGGATCTGAAATCAGAGTTCAGACCCTGCGATCCATATAAATAATTTGAGATTCTCGGCTGAAAGTGTGTATTAATATTAGAACTCGCTTTGCATGGCATTTTCTGGAACATGTTTTCTAATCACTGACATTATCCAAACATGCCACATTTCATCTTTAACAAGGTTTTACTGTGGGATTATCTTGATTGATGTGGATAACAGCACTGCTGTGAAGTGTGGTCTTTTATGCATGTACTGCAGCTCCTGCTAACAACTGTAAAGATTAGGGGTTTATATAGCAGGTATTAACAGACTTCTGTTATTAACCATTTAKGTCAATATTTTGCTTTATATTTTCTGCATGAATGCTTTATGCTTAAGTCATTAAAACACAACTGTATTTCATGATTCTGCATACTTTTTCTTGTTTGATTGTTGGACAAGCTCACTTAAGTCTTGGCTCACCTTTGCATATTTGAGGAATTCAAAAGATCTTCAGGCTCAAGGAAGTATATCATATAGTATATCATACATTATGGATGAACATACAATGAATTTCCACATTAATTTATGTGACTAAAACAAGCTTTCCACTGAAGTCACAACTTTATTAAAATCATCTGTAAAATGACATATGCCACATCTTGGACATAATCCTCACCAGTGTCACAACAAGATGTTCCCAGATGAATGTACAGTTCTCTGCTCACTGCTGTGAACAGCACTGTGTGATAGGAGGAAAGGTAAGTGCTACTCCCAAATAAATGATTAAATATAATTCTAAGATTTATAGCTGGTTCTGTCTTGGATCCCAGTTTATAGCATTCCTCTCTCACTCCTCTTTCCCCCAAAAGTCTCTTGCAAGTTTTTAATTTTTATTTTTGTCAGACAGCTCACAAACTTGTCTTGAAGTAAATCTATTCCAGCATCTGTCCCCTACTGTCTATGCATTTGAAATGTAAGGGTATGCAGATCTTTTTCTTCATGACTATACCAATATCAGAGGGTTAAAATTACAAATAAAAAAAATTAGAGGAATAAAATTAGGCTGAAATAAGTGTATTCATTCCACTTCTTCAGCAAGCTTGTAGCTTCCAAAAAACCTTGGCTTTTGCATAATAAAAGGAATGCTCAAATGAGAAATTTTACATGTAAATAGGTTTCTTACAAATCACATATGTATATGGCTTATAGAGCATCCCAGAATCTTTATGGCTGTGAAATGTTTAGTTGTTGACCTCACTTCATTCTTCCTAAGGAGAAACAGATGGCTGTGATTGAAATTATACGTGATTTTTAAGTTGTGCCTAATTTATACACTTTGATACATCTCTTGGTTATTATACAATAAAAGAGAGGGGGKTTTTTTTTTGGTGGTGGTGAAGGTGGTTTTTTGCTTGTTTGTTTTTCAAAGTCTGGCCACTGCCATAGGCAAGCGCTCAGTTCTGGCAGCAGTCTCCGCTCTGGAATACATCTACCCGGCGTGCTTGGCCCAGACCCAGCCCGGGGACATCATAAACCACTAGCTCCACAATTAACCCAAAATCCACGCCATGCTGCTTCCCCTCTTGTTTTGGGGTACCATAACCCGGTGTAGGTCTCTGCCCCAGGCCTGGGCAAGCAGCAGCTCCCTTCCACAAGCAAGCCGGGGGAAAGGGGGCCGGGACGCAGCAGGGCGCTATGCTCCTATCAAGAAGGCAAGAATACTTAAAAGGAAGGAGAAATCACTGATGATTTTATGCAGAGAAGAGACAGTCCCAAAAGATACTAAATAATAAATGACAGATGAATAAAAGGGAACTAGAACCTCTTCTAAGAAAATAATGGTATGTATTTAAGAACTAAGATGAAAAAAAAATTTTTTTTTAAAGCTATGTCAACAAAGCTTCGCAGCATCAGAAGCTACTGCTGTTCGGTGGCCTCACACTACGACATCGAGGGGAGCAAGATCAGGTTGAACTTAGCTTCTACAACTGTCCTACTATCTCATTTGAAAGTACTGGGGAGGAAAGGTTTCCCTATACTGCTACAATTCTGGTTAACATATTGTTCCAGAAACATGTTTCCATTACACGACAACAGGGCAATACTCTCCACTGATGCAGAACCATTATTTTGTGCCCCAGCTTTAAGAAACACAAATCTTTTGATTTCTGTTCGGCAATAAATTGAAAATGCAGTTTTCTTTCACAATTTTAAGAAGAATTAAATAAAATACAAACACCGCAATTCCTTTTAGATATTCACACAGGCAATAAGTTTCTTTTTAATACTAGGTAAAGAAAACTATTTTCCAGGGGATTAAATCTCACCTTTCTTTCTCATTTACACTGGCCTAAACTCTACAGGGTAAGTGAGCTCAACAGCAAAGCCCTGCTTGGCGATATTATACAAGCTTTTCTGCAGCCTCCATCCCTTCACCCCACTGGACTAACACCATGGAAAGTCGCAGGATCTACTTTAAGATGGTGTTAAACCTCTAAAAATCTTAACTAGTCTACTGAGGATTTGCGGTAATTATGTAAGCAAAGACAAAAAAAGAAGCCCTACCAACTATGAGAAGTAATACAGCTAACAGAATAAAGTACATTTCTTGAAAACTGGAGACAAAATTGGGAATAGCAACATACATTCAGGTATCAACCATTTAAGGTCATTTTTAGATAACCCTGTTGCTAGCAGGGATCATTGAGATTTTGCATGACACTGGCAGAGACAATATGCTTTAATGATGATTATATTAATTTACAAAAAGGTAACCAGCTTTCCTGTTCAGAAAATGACAAAAATTTAATTCCAGTGTGCCTAAACCCAGACTACTGTGGTACAGTCAGAGCTGCCTGAAGTGCTGTTCTTAACTGAGTTACCAAGTTCTTCCTCCCTTCGAGCTTTTTGTAAGGGAGGAAAAGGAGGTGGCACCTAGAGGGCCAACTGCTTCAAAGAGCATCCTTGTAATCTTCAAGCATATTTTTATGCCACTTTTAACTCATGCAGCTGGATATAAACATTGCACTGCACCATGCAGAACCTGAAACATGGCACTGCAAACTCATGCAATGAAGCGCTACCACTGTCATGAAGTACTGAACATTCACAGTTATACTTTATTGACACCATTACCTGTTGAAGCCAAATATTGCTTATTCAACTTTTGAAAATATGCAACCAAAAAAATTCCATAGGTTTGTTATTACCAGATTTCTACAGCAAGTGTAAGAGAGTGGGAAATGCTTTTGCCTTCATGTGAGAGGCTGCTCACCTGAAAAGCATAAGAAAATTATGCTAGAACACGACCACAAAATTTAAATCAGCTAATACACAGAGGAAAGCTGTCCAGATTGAGTGAAATGCCAATGTTAAACAGCATAACTATGAAGAAGCTATTTAAATAACTAAAATGTTTTTAGCTTTGAGAATTTAAGACTTTAAAGTTACTTTTCTCATATAAAGTTTAATCACTTCTCTACACTCATTCCTTTAAATATATCCTATGTTGAATATCGCACTCACACTGAAAACAAGAAAGCAAGGTGGAAAAAAATGTTCTAGGGCCCTTTCTGGAAGAACCAAAGGGGGAGACTTTTACTTTGAATTATTTCTGCAATGGATAAACTGAAAGCTTTTTCTTCTGAGAGTCCCTCTCACATTTTTCACGGCAACCCTGATATACAACATGGTAAATACCTACCTTATGCCCGACTGAAAGCTTACTGAAATCATGAGAGTTTTCCATTGATTTCAACACTCATTACATCAGACTATTTGATAGATAAAATTTTGCATCGACTTATCTCAGTAAAGGAAAGGATAATGAAGATTAAAGCCTTTGTATGATCAATTATATCATTGTCTTCAGTTACTGAATCTAGTTTCATGAATATTTTCAGGAACTAATTSTCAAAAATTTTTATAAGAGTCTATTACTTTAAGAAATGCAAGTCCCCTTACTGCATTTAAAGTGAAAATAGCTTTTAGGCATGTAAGTACAGTAGAGAATTCTGCAAAAATTCAAACTGTAGCATGGCATGTTTGCAATAATGCAAAATTATGTCATTGTCACAAACAAAAAAGTCTCACTGTACATTTCATGTACAGCAAGCTTCTAGACTTGAAGGTACATTTATTTTGCCTTCCAATCTCAGTGAAAAAGGAAATCAAGGCAAGTCCAAAAAACAGTGTGCATTTTTGTCCAATGGCAAAAATGACTCTGCTGATCAGATTCACACACGTGGCCTGAGCAATGGACACCTATGCCTTCTCTTTAAAAAGGCTGCAGAATTATAGTAGCATACTACATACTGCAATGGGAGCAAACATCTGAGACTGTGCAATACAGAATAATTGATAATGTATGATGAGGCTCTCACGGCAGCAAAAACAAGCATGTTTCATTTACAACAGGGGTGGCTGAGTTATATCATGTGATACTTCACCGAGCTCAGATCACCTCCTCGGAGTTGCCTTAATGTTTGAGCAGATTTCTAACAGAATTAGGGAATGAAAAGCTGAAAGTCCTTCGGCCCTGGCTACGACCCTTTTCTTTCTTGCCGTTTTTGATGTTCCCACTACAAGGATCCTAACGTCAGCCTAGAGCCTGCTGCAGGACACAGAAATAAGGCAAAACGTGACAGCAAAGATGCCTACGTCCTCACCGGCGCGAAGGGAAGTTCTCACTGCAGCGTGGTGATAACTCTCCTGCTGGAGTGGAGATGCATGTCTTTGCATAGTATATTGTGGAATACAAGGTAAAACCTACCTCTTAGGTTTAGATTAATTATTTTAAAGGTAAATACTTCTTCCTCTGAAAACACAGTTTTGGAGCAGTCACTGCGAGTTCCTAACCTCAACCAAATAATAAAAATGGAAATAAACCCAATCATGTCAATGATTATTTACTAATTTCAAAGCAGCTAGTTTTTAATTTTCACAATATTTTCACAATTTTCTAAGAAAAGGAGCTTTCTCCCCCTGTGGCCTGGCAATTGGAATGGGCTAGAAGCTGCTCAGATGCAAATCTAATTTTTGTCTGTATCAAAACAAGCATTCAGGAAAATACCTTCAACACTCAGTAACACCGTATTGTGGGCTGGGGCTCCCTCAGTCTCTCATTTTTCTCTTAAGTACTTCAATGTGCATTAGTACAGGAACTTGGGCATCCCCAGAGACTCTTCTAAGCACCAGGCTATGAGAGTTACTTGTACTGCTGACTGAAATACATGTTTAAGTGTTTTATACATAGTGGAGCTGTTCCAAGAGAAAAGCACGGCATTCTCTAACAGCATATAGCCCCACCGTTAGGCCATTTCCTTACGGCAGGGAGGAATCTCTTTAAAACCAGTTCATATCTGAACTGATCCTGATCRAGCAAGCCTAAGAAAGCTGCAGCACCTGTTTTGTGATGGCAGCCATACCCTCTTGAAAATCTAGTGTTTGCTTTTATCTAAAACGTCTGCAAATGCAGTTTGAGCTGAGCAAAGCATGTTGTTTTGATTAGCTAGGAAAAGAAGGGGGAGGGAGAGGGAAAAGATCTGTTTCTTGTCAGCTGCAACTGTTTTAATTTATTTATTTTGAGTCGGTCACCAAACTGACAAATCAATTTATGGCGTGGCCCAAGTGCAGGCTGCCTGCCCTGCCATGGACGCATGCGGCACGTATGTCCGTAAGGGCCAAAGGTGGCCTTTGCTTTGCGAGCGCACCCAGTCGAGCCGCCGACGGCAGCAAGGCAGCCCACAGGCGGGTGAATGCCAGTGCKGAGGCTAAAAGGGAGAAGCTTTATGGAGATTAAGAGATTACAGTTTCTCAGCAAGATATTATTAAAAGAGAAGGAAGCTTAATTTCTCTAATTCCTAAAATGGAATAAATCGGAGTAAAATATTTTTTATTTTTATCTTCATAAAAGTATTAATACGTGTTTTGCAAAGCGTTGTATCACTACACATTTATTCCACCAGTAACAAAGCAGATTTATCCATTAACTAACACCTGCTGAGATAAGCACTTTGCACTATACTTATTCATACTGATATCTATTATATATTGTTTTTATAATGTCATCTAACTTTTTAATTCAGTAATGTAAAACAGCTAAGAGCTGGCAATGTAACAAAGAGCTGGAATGGTGGCAATTTTCTGCAACTTAAAGCAAAACACGAATCCCTGAAGCAGATTCACGTTGCCATTTTCTGTGACCATTTGAGTCTCCCAAGAATTATCGCTAGGTACTTCCCGATCAGAAGAAGGAAGAAATTTCCGCTTGCTTTTTAAATCCCATATCAATAACTGGCCAAAATTGAAATTTCTGTTTTCCGCAGAGCACATGGATATGATGTTTTTGTATTAAATACCTGAATATATCTTGTTTCATAACAGGAGGTGAGAGAAGTAGCATCAGCAATACAAAGAATCCCCTGTGGATAGGGGCAGCATGGGGAAGGAAGACGGTATCATGTAACACATCTAAGACACACAAAGATCTCTGGAAGATTTTTATAAAACCATCAGTACACCTTCTTGGAAAACATCACTTCATACTGCCCCTAAAGCAAGACAGTGCTCACAAGATAAAACCTACCCTTAGCTACCTGAGCACAGATTACCTTCTAATTGACCCACAGTGCCTTAAACAGTCATCCCCGTGCCGGAGGCAAAGTGCTATCTGCCTGCCACCTTTTGCAGCCGAGGAGTCTTGGGGGAGGCGTGCCGGGGCAGCCTCTGCCTCCACTCTGTCTTGCAGCACTTCATTTAATGACCCAGTGGCCTAATTTAATTGCTACACTCAACTGGAAGCAGTTTCACACGTGGCTTCAACAATTCAAAGGCCAGCAAAGCCAAGTGTGTTCATCTAGCCTGACCTCAAGTCTGTAAGATGCCCCTAAATTCCAAAAATTCCAGCATCAAACCAAAATATCCCAGTTCACTTGCAGTGTCTTTTACCAGGGCACCAAACTTAAGAGCTTTAACCACAAATAACCACCACTTTTCAGGATGCTGTGTTTCAATGATGAATTAAAAGCTCATTTAAAAATACATATCTCAGTTTGTTCTCCCAGTTATGAAGTTTGCCCGCTTCACTCAGTGCCGTTTGTTTGAAACGGCCTATTCTTCCATTTAAATGGAAGAGGAAATTAAGTAGAAATAAATAATATGAATTAAAATATGACCAATTCCTCTATTTGGAAACAGCTGAGCATTCTGAGTACTTCACTGTTCCTCATTGCTCACCTATTTATAAACGTGAAATTTGTGAGACGTTAATCCAACATTAGAAAAGCTTCTTTTTTTTTTGCCTCCCTAGAGTGGAAGAAATACAAATTATCAAGAAGAAAAATACCAGGAATCCTCAGCACGAACCAAAACATGATCAAAGCAGAGTGTGAAATCTGCGTCCAGGTGGAGGTTTGACTTCTCAGAACCTGAGCAGATGAGAATCTGCCTCTCTATTTTAGACCCGCTATAGACTGAGAGAGGCTTAAGAACTAATATTCTTGGCCCATTTCTGCTCAAAAGTTCACTGGCAGAGCAGGAAGAAAACAGGAGCCCCCCAGAAACACACAGGACCCCGGCACTTCTGTGCAGACAGAAAGAACTGTCCAATATGTCTTTCCCACTACACCCAAGCCATTTGCCCTGTGTATTTGGATCATATTTGAGAGTAACCGGTCTCCAGTGGACACGGAAACTCTCCAGGAAGAGGAAGCACAAACTGAAATCCAGCATTAGATGCTTTCTCAATCTTTTCACTCTGGCCATTTTTTCTGTTTGGCAATGCCCCGCTCCGACTCCTACCCGTGGTGGTCTTCATGCATCTTTGTTCCAGTTCTCCCTCCTCTCTACTCACCTTGGCCTTTCCCTCGAGTATTCTTCTTCTCCTTGTCTCATTACGATTAAAGAACTCTCCCTAAAAATCCCATCAAAACATTTAAAAACTCAAAACCCTACAATCACTGAAAAACACATCTCCCCCAGTAAAAAGAAAGAAAAAGAAGAAAAAAGACACTCCAGGGCTACTAGTGTAACATCTGTGTTTATCATTCCTTTGCGTTCTGTCCCCTTCTTCATACTCCAGCTGGAGACACTTTTTAGTCAGACACTGTTACTTCACCTTTACACGGTTTGTGGCCAGCTATTGTTCCCTACATGCCCTGAAAGAAACAACTGTATCCATGAAATACATTAACAAGATTATTATATAAAATGCATCTTTCGCCTTTTATCTCCATCCCTATGCTAAACCCCATCCTGTCCATACTCTTATTCTAAAAAATATTTTGAAAGATTTCAAAAGGATGTAAGACTAAATGGATGTTTCCACAAAGGATATAAATCAATTGATGTAATTCATTGCAGGGTGTAATTTTATGGTAAATTTAAATTCTATAGTAAAGAATGTTAAACTCTATATATTTTTTCTTTTTTCATTTCATGCTTCTAGCAGTAATGAAAACCTGTTTTTCTTTAAAATGTAATTATGAACAGAGCTTATTTGTAGAAAAATTATCCATCTACAATGAAAATGTTGTTGTTTACAGAAACAACAAGGCATCATGTTTAGGGAAAAGCAAAGCAACAGAGAACCTTGCATGAAATTCCTATGCTTAGGTTAAAACACTTTCATTAAGTTACAGCAATCTCCTATATTGCAGCAAAAGCAAAATCTAAATAACTACATACATGCACTTAGGGAATATCCTGGCATACATGTAATATACGTAAAAATGCAAGAGCAGCCCAAAAAAAAATAAAAAAATAATAAAAAAGATTCAGACAATACAGTTCCACAACAAATTTGTTTCATCCAATATCTGGCTGGTATCAGCCAATCTCAGAGGATCACGTCAAAAYTGCAGGCTAATGGGCTAGACGAGGCGTTGGAGCTGAGGGGATGGAGCACCTGGCCTCCCTACGGACCGCACAGCCAACGGACAGTGCTCCACCGGTTAGTAAGGCTAATGCTAAAGCTCTAGCAGCAGAGTAAAATCAGCAGGAAACCCATCAGATGGGCAGTTCATAGTGAAAACCCATGGATAGCTGCAATGAAGTAAAAGCAGCAGGGGATGAGAACAAACAAAAGATCCTAAAACTGCAAACAAACAGGAATAAAAAAGTAGCAACAAACAAGATCAATTTAAGAAACAAACCTAGCACTGAGGTAGACAACACTCTATGCAGCAACACAAAGCGCAGGTGGCTCCCCGCACCCCAAAAGGTAGCAGGGAATTAGCAGTGGCTTTCAAGCACTTGGTAAAAACAATGTGAAATGCAATATTAACTCAGCAAATAGGTTGCCTTTTAGTAGAAGGCATACTTTTTTTCCTTAAATCATAGATTTTATAATTTTCCTATCAGACAGAGATTGAGATTTTCCAAATTCCTTTTTTCCGTAAAAAGAAGAGAGTTACCCRCCTCAGATCAGGAACCGAGCTGGTGAGTGGAGCTGCCTTGTTCAGCAAAAAATCACTAGAGTTGGCTAATAGGAAACACCCAGGACAGAAGTGTGATTCAGTCCCAAAACCTCTCTTTTAAGCACCAGTATCACTTTTTTTCAAAATGAAAGACAAGTTGCACTTTTGGGGGGGATTAGAGACACAGGATGAGGTACCTCTATTTCCCCCCATGACACAAATTAACGATAAGATCATTTCTCCAGGCTGCATGAGCTCTTGCCTATGCTAAGGGAACTCAACCCTGTGTTCCCACCTATCTATTAAGAGGTCCATACAGGCTAGGAAATTATATAGAGAACAACTCAAAATTCAGGATTCAGTAGCATACTGGGCACCTTAACTGGAAAGGGAACTTCAAATTCCCGTTCCAAAAACTAGTATTTTAGTGGAATCTGTCCTTAGTATGGAAACTGGAACCTGGGACTCTCAGGTGAATGCTAACCATTAAATCTCACGCTCAAAAATATTCTCTCTCCATGCCCGCTGAATCATGAWCTATTTTCTACCCAAAATAACTGACATCTGAGGTTAAGGAAATTCCTCATATGTGAGAAGAGACTCTGAATTAGTTCAGATCTCAGCTAGCCTGGGTGAACACTTTAACCATTAAGCAAGTGTATAAACAGGGAGACTTMTATATTGGCAGCCCGCCCTTCTGCTAACTGCCTTAAATATAAGAAACTATGTCTACTGCTTTTTTAAAAGGGACTTACTAAGTATTCTTGGGACAAGCCAGTTAGGTGGCGCATGAGGAGAGAGAGAAGTGGTGTGCTTGCTCCTCATCCCTTCCCATCTCCTCCATGACGTATGTCAGAGCAGAGCTGCCTATTTCACTCCCTGAGAACTGAACCTGGCATACCCTCTCCAACAAGCYGCGAAAGCACGGAGAGGTACAGAGAGGACTTTTTGATATAAGTTACATTACAGCGAATTTGGTAGCTTCTACCATCATTAGTGAGCTGGAAGGTACAATAAGGAGTTCACTGTAACCAATACGGTGCCTGAATGCAGAACTAGCTCACAGCACTACAAGATCATGGAGCACCTTAATCAGAATTTACCTACCTTCCTTCCTTTCATCTTTTCTGACACCTGTAGGACATCAGGAATCAGTTCTAGCATCTAGACCCTTCTCCAGGCACATTTGAGGATGGAGAGTGAACATCTCTCATATTCCAGGGCTATCAGGGCCCCACTGGATTTCAGAGAGAGTCATTGGGTAGCCTGGCTGGTGGTTCCCCATTCATGAAGGATTATTAATAAAATTTGCCAATTCTGCATTTACCATGTTATGGTACTTATGTCTTATTGCTTTTGTGTCAATTACAGCAGTTCGTTATGTATATTATTTATGCTGAATCTCTTCATATATTTTTATTATACAGATTCCACTCACTATTTCAAAAATTGATTAACTGTTAATAGCAGCCATTCTCCAACAAACTGCCAAGATATGTGATTAATAAAAGTTTCACTGTGGCATCATCTCCCCTTAAAAATAAAAGAGAGAGAGAGAGAGAAAGAGAGAGAGAGAGAGAGA
>NW_020447497.1:993672-1096499 GCF_003343035.1 Apteryx rowi | reverse complement strand
AGAGAAAGAGAGAGAGAGAAAGAGAGAGAAAGAGAGAGAGAAAAAGAGAGAGAGAGAGAAAGAGAGAGAGAAAAAGAGAGAGAGAGAGAAAAAGAGAGAGAGAGAGAGAAAAAGAGAGAGAGAGAGAAAAAGAGAGAGAGAAAAAGAAAGAGAGAAAGAGAGAGAGAGAGAGAGAAAGAGAGAGAGAGAGAGAGAAAAAGAGAGAGAGAGAGAAAGAGAGAAAGAGAGAGAGAGAGAAAGAGAGAGAGAGAGAGAGAGAAAAATGCCATAAGTTCAGAAGCAAAATACTGTTATTATTCTGAAGTGGGAATGACATCCTTGCATTAACACAGTATGAAATCATGGTAGCAATTTTCATGCCATATTATTTTGTTTTTGTCAGGTCACTGATTTTCAATTTCATCAATACTATATAAAACTAAAGAAGATAATAGAATAAAAAGCATCCATTAGGATGCTGATGCAGCTACTGAAGCAAGAGCATGTTGCCGGTTTTGTGAATTTAAACCAACTGATCCACCCATAGAATAYGTGGCTCATTCTTATTCTGAAATAACATAAATAAACCGAACTCCAGTGTTAGAGAAAAGGCAATATACATGGAGGTAAGACTGATATAATTCTGAATAAGTGTATGTTACTATAATTTACAAGTTCATTTTTTCATTCTTTTAGTATACACAGTGACCAAGGAATCTTTGAAACCAAAAGCTAATGTGCAGTTTCTTTACTCCACACTCATCAGAATGCAAGTTCTTACACTTTTTCCAAGTACTAATAATTTAAACTACCACTGAAATCATCCCAGATTTAGTTTACCAATTTTAACCTTTCAACAGTCTTTCTATGCTTTTGGTTATAGCATTAGGACTRACCTAAGTTTTCCTAAAATGCAAGTTATGACAAAATACAGAAGAAGCAGAAGGAAAAGATAAGCCATTTTGAAAGTACACTTGCAAAGGCAGACTCTTCAAGGAGAAAAGTCCATAAAAATCCACACGGACAGTGGAGGAGCCCCTGGAGATGCASCTCTCCAGTCAGAGGCATCTACGAGGTCCTTTGCTTGGAGAAGGGAAGAACAAATAGAAAGCAGCAATTGYGGACAAGAGAGCCAAGCCAGCTTGGAGGGACCCAAAAAGTTTGGCTGGAAGGGACCCACTGCTCAATCAGCCAAACCCCCAATCCGGATGGGTGAGGAACCAGGCCATGATAAATAGCAGACCCCCACCATAGCTTAGGTATGGCTCTTGTGAGGTCAATCCTATGTCTACTGTTCCTGGAAGAGTTTAAATGTGGACAATTGCTGTGATTTTCTCCAGTGTCCTACCAGTGTGGGCAGTCACACACATGCCTATGAAAATACTGTAGATTACATTGGACATTCCGAGATGTTTTATAAAACCGGATTTTCCCATCTCTATTTGAAAATAATTAGTTCTTCTCCAACATTGGATGATTAAAATGTAACTAACACCACACGTATTTTACATGATCAATGTTGGTACAATGAATAGCACATGAATTAATAATGTCTAGGCACTTTTTCTAATTGTTTCCTAATGCTCTGTTATTATATATCCATTTGATATTCACTGTAATGTCAGCGATCACCATTTATTCATTTGTCCCACAAAAGCACACATATCATAGCAGCACTTTGCCTTTACTTTCTGTAAAAGAATTAAAATCATCAAGTAAGGTCATCTTATTTCTCTTTTATTCTCATGTTTCAAAAAGTTGCATAGTCTCCATTGCAAGGGTCCTTGCAACAGCATCTTCAACTGGATTGGGCTGGATTTCCCAAACCACCATTCTGTTCAGTTCTTATCATCCAGCTGACTGGTGGTCCTATGGGACCACTCCAGAGCATTCATCATGCGTCACTGTTGGTTATCTTAAACAACAAACGAAACATATCCTAACTGTTTTAATTACTCAAAAAGATTGTTCCACATAACCATATTTGCATCTGTAGAAGCAGTTTCTATTATTTGCAGGCATCTAATTTATGTACAGATTGGTCAATTCTGCGGCAGGAACCACCTGGGGAGCCTGCAGGGGCAGCCAGGTTGTCCACCCAGGATGTGAACCCACCCCCTGAAGCACAYGGGGAGCGTGCCGTCGGCCCAGGCACGGCAGGAGCTGCCTGGGGAATCTGCAGAACAGTCTGAAACTCCCACCTGGAGGCCTCCTCCACCCAGTGAAGTACTTGGCTGTGGCGGGGCCAAGGAGCTCAGTCAATCACCGTGTCTCAGGTTGGTGTATTGGCTCATATCAGTCACTGTCTCATCTCTGCAGAGACCACAGGGGAAGTTCCTGTATCACCCAGGGAATTAGTGACCTTGCTGTCCTGGGAGAGCACACAGGCACAGCCCTGATACCCAGGTATGCAACAACATTATCTAAAGTTCAAAGTTGAATTTCATCCTTGTGCCTCACTTATAACTTCAATTCCATAGCTCTTACCACAAACCTCTCAGTTCTCAAATCTGTTATTCACCCGTGACGCAGTTAGTTTATTTCTGTTCGTCCAGAACAGCAAAACTGAATGCCACACTTCTGCATCAGGAATTGATTGTCACTGCTGGTATTTGTTTAACATCTCTGAAGCCTCTCTTTCCTATGGGTAAACAATAACCAGTATAATGCGAAAAAGGCAGATGGAATGAACACGTATTTCTGGTGCAAATGCACAGATGAACTAGTCTGCATCATCATGATCCATCCTCAAAGAATGCTAAGTGCCCTCAGGTTACAATTCCCCCCCCCCCCCCCCATTTGAGACAACACCAAAAATCACATCAAGTCCAATGGGACAGTTCACAGGGGTTTGTCCCTRGGAATCGATATTTTCTCACTCTTTACGGTGCCCAAATATTCCAGGTTGCGTCAGCCTTCTTATGAGGATCCTTTACTCATCCTTTCTTAGGCTGGGAGGTATCATGAAAAGTAAATCACACTAGGTGCTCCATGGAATCACAAACTAGCCCTTAAACAAAGTTCTCATTGCACAAATTAATATGCACATACTTATGAAAAAAAATGAAATGCATTGTGTAAAAACACATTTTTTAAAAAATAGGGCACCTGAATRTGATGGAAGTAACCAGTCTGATATTCAACAGAGTGTGTAGAAGTACTGTTCTTTGTTATTAGGTTTTGTCTGGCTTGGTCAAAACTGCCCATACAAAATCAACTAAAAGAGTTTTTTTCTGTGGAGACAATACTACAAATTATTTGATTATTAAATGCGATGAAAAAAATACATTTTGTGGCTATTAGCACTCAGTGAAGAAGCAACTCACAAAGTATAAAATATGATATAGGATGACTCTAAGCTTTCTGTTTTGTGCCCTCCTCTATATCTTCAAAACATCTTATCATGCAAAATATAAAAAAGTACTTCACATGAATATTTTATTGAAATTCTTTCAGAGAAAACTTATATACATTATACTTTCAAGATGAGATGCAGACTATTTTAGTAGCAGGAGAGAGCAACATATTGGATAATAGCTGACATTTGACTCCCAGGGTTTTTCTTTTATGAATCAAAATTCATTTAGTGATAGTAAAGTAGAAGAGTGTGGCTAAGAAATCAATAGAAATGTTCTGTATTCTAGTTATGGAACACAGAGATAACCCTAAGTCAACATTAATGATGCCAGTCTGTGTAAACATTGACAAAGTCAAGGGAATGATTTTAAATAATAGACTACAACAAGCAGGTATCAACAAGCTGTATTAACAGAGATTGCTGCCATATTTTTTGATGGTTTTAATTTACTCAGAGTGTGAAAATGATCAGTGGCATCTAGTTTATGGCTGTAGGATGATGTAATTAGGACAAATTTTTCAAACTACATTACAATGGTCATCTCCTCCTTTCCGCTAACAGCTCTGAAATAATAAAATCACTTTTTAAATACTTCACATTTATCTCCTGGCTCACCCCACTCCAAGCCTGTTGCCAAATACAGTTATATTTTTATTTTTCTTATTGGCATTGAACTCATTAAAATTACACTACTGGATTAAGTATCCCATGCATTAATAAATCAGATAAAAGTCCATAAAATAAGTACAGCAGGGATCTTGTATGTCCCGACTATCCAAAATGTGGCTGCTATTGGAGGGGATTGTTCATGTTCAGAAGATGAAGCATCAGAACAGAAGAGGCTGATGAGAAGGTGAGCTGCCTCTTCCACACGTGTGATTAAGCCCATCTCCCTCTCAGTACAGAAAGGGACTGATCTGAGCAAAAGTGTAAAACAAAAGGATGGGAAGATGTAGTGTTTAACAAATACAGCTCTAGCAGAAACAAAGAAGTATCAAAAGTAATACAGATAAAGTCCAAAACACATGCCAAGTCATTATATCAAGTATTAAGTCTAGGAACACCTACACTTCCATTCTGGGATTTAAACATTTTGTTTCTGAATCCCAGAAGTCTAAGCCAACTCCTTCATTAGACATTAAATAAAGCCAATAAAATATCCATTTCTATTCTGTATTACTTCAGGGAGCTGATTTTTATTAACCCTTTGCCTTTTTGCTCCTCTCATGGCTATTCAGATACCAGAAAGTAATTTCTCCCTGATTCAACTAGCTACTTGAAATAGAGCCATTCCTGAGATCTCTCAACTAAAGCTTTAGAGCATCCACTTAACTTTCAGTTTATTCAAAACCAATTCCATTTCACTGCTCTAAATAATCAAGTGCTCTGCAAAGAAAGCTGTCAGACATACTTGCAAACATATAGCTCAGAACGCTGCAATATTTAGCTTATTTTCCTAAATCTAGCATAAGTCAGAGGTTAACAGAGATTCATTTGTAAGTGACAAAAAAGCCATGATAATAACTATTTGAAATTATTGACACTTACAATACTTGTTAGCAAGTATTGCTAACAAGGTCCCGGCTCCTACATTTTTGAGAATTTCAGGTATTATTTAAAAAAAAAAATACACCTCTCATGGTCATAAAGACAAGCACAAAATATGTGACTTTAATGTACCCCAAAGACAGAAACAAAGGAATGTAAATAAATACACTGCATTGAGGATTCTTTTTTATTTCACGATTTAAAACAAACTCATAATTCTTGTACATTCAACATAAGCAATACTGTATATTCAAAATGTCAGTAAAGAATAGCTTTGCCAGCAGGATCAGCACAATGAGAATGAGGAATAAAAAGAATCCCAGGCAAAAGAAAGTGCCTTCTCTCCACTTAGTTTGATTTCTTACTAAGAAATAAAAACATGCTTACTATTCTCTATAGGGAATTTTATATCAATTCCACCTTTATTTTATGAATGTATATGTAGTTGAATACCTAGTCCTACTAATCCGTATTTTACCAACACATATCCATATACACAAGCTACACGGAAACAGTTTCCCTTATAACACAAAAGAACCTTTTCTCTTGGTGAGAATCTGTCTTTGCGGACAGGGAGGAGGAATGAGCTCTGTCACAGGCCAAAAATATAGCTGAATGTGGAGAAGCTTTTAAGGCTGCTATTTGCAAGCCATGGGAAATTTTCTTCCATAACATCCCTTTCGAGGCAGGAAAGCAAAGGTCCTTTTCTTCTGTCCTTTATTATACCCTTTCCTATGTTATCTTTATTGAACACTAATACATTCCATAAAGAGAAGTTAATTATTTTTAGAAGAATAAGCAGCAAATAGCCTCAACGGATAAAAATAATAAGGATCAAAATGCTTTCTTATTCACCACCCTACCACGTGGTATTTCTATATCAGCTATTTTCCTTTGCAAGGATGTGGGGAGAAGCATCTGAAGCATTTTCTGCTCACATAGGAGAGAGTAACTCAATATGTGTGTTTCAGAAACCATTTCTCGGGATCTTTCAATTCTATTTATTTCAAATACCTCTGCCTCAAGAGTAATAAATATACAACTGCCTGGGGACTAAGCAAAGTGTTTAATCTTGATGCAAGAGGTTGCACAGTTGTTAAACAAGAGAACCTTAGAATTTGTTTCTTTCAGACACAAGGAGAGAAGAATTTTATTCAAGATACTTTGTGATACCCAGAAGAATTAAGAAATTTAGGACAATTTTAGAAATACAGGCAGATTAAATGAGTTTACTGTGCATAAAGATTTCCTACGCTGACCTTACAAACAGTAATTCAATAAACCAAAGGAGGCAGATTGGGTAGGAAAAAGAAGAGCTTTCTGCAATAGAGTTGTGTATATGTGCTAATGTTTACGTATTTGTTCACACTAGCTCAGGAAAAAATGAACATTAATTCCCTCACAAAAGTCTCACTAAACCATTGCAATGCACCACCATCCTAAGCAGCAATGTACGTTCTTGCTTTGTTCATCTCAAAAAACATGCTGCACTGTGAACTGTTGCTCAGACCTGCCTGATTTGCATTCAGATGTTCAGAAGGATTAACCTAAAGTGAGTCATTTTTTCAGCAGTATTACAGTAATTTAACCGAGATATACCCTTGAACTCCACCTGAAGTCAGATTATTACTCTTCAAATGGAGATGATCGTCTCACAACACAAGACAAACATCTATGTTTTGGCTTGAAAAGGGGTCAGCATTTTGCCTGCCACCCTCATCTCAGAAAACAACCATTGTGTCCAAATAGTTATACATTAACCATAACCAGCAAAGGCATTAAAGATGATGAAAATACAACATTATGGTTTAGTTTGAAGAAGTTAAATACAGTTTTCAGCATAAAAAAAATATATAAAGGTTTACTTAATTGTATTTTGGGGATCTGTACAGATTACAGAACTTTTTCTCCAAGGGAAGAGTATTTCAACCTTGTTTTTTCTGATTCACTGCTTTAACTGCAGAAAAGTCACAACTTAATATGGCAAGTTACTAGTAACTGAGTCTACCAGAAATCATGTCCTTTAAAATCCTGTTAGGCCTTGACGCACCACGACACCACACCATCAGCCAGAGAACTGGAAACCCTGGTTCTACCCAGCAGACAAAGACAGTAACAACCACTTCACAGGGAAAAATCTGTATTGATGAAGCCCAGGAAATTCACTTCAAGGTGACTAAACAGGTCATGAGAAGATGAATTTAGCTTTTTGAGTTTTTTTTTTTTTAACCAAAAAAACTTTTCTCTTCCCTAGGGAGGATGCCTAACCACAGCATTTAGGCAGCCACAGCAAGAATGGACAAACAGATTAACAGTGATACTTCTAAAGTAAGAGTCATTCATCTTCAAGCCAATCTCGCACTTTCATTTCAGCTACCAAAAACGGTACACAACCTCAGATGAGGCAACAAGGCCATGCAAATTCATTTAAAGACAGGTTAATGAATTCCCTTGTCATGACACTGCAAGCTTGCTTATAGAAATCAAACAGCATGCAAAGACAAGCATGAACTTCAGTTAACCCTCCTCCTTCACGTATAATACAAGACAACACCCAGACACTAAAATCAAGATTCAGTACTCCTATGCTCTGCAGGCACAGGTTCTGCCTGCATGTCACAGAGTACTACCATATGAGTCCAAACAAACAAACAAACAAAAAATTTTTCATTCATGTGAACTAGATGCCAAGCACTAAAATGGAACAGGAAGATCAACAGGAAAATTCTGATTTTGTTCTGAATCAGCCTAAATTGTAACTACCTGTATTTTGTGCTATTTAAGAAAATTTTAAATATTTCTGCATTCATTAAACCAGTTCAAAAACAGTGCTACTGGATAGTGCAATTTTTGGGAGCTATTGATATAAAATAAAGTATTTTCTTTTTGTTAGAATATTTATATTACCATATCAACATAAAGAGGAGAAAACACTCTTACAAAATGTTTTTTTTCATGGGGAAAAAAAAAGATATTCCAAGAGAAAAAACACTCCTCTGAAATTCAAAGGTGGATGAAAAATAAGCTTTACAGAGAGCCAAAACAGCAAACTGTGAAACTATCATGACACAGTGAAAAAAATCACACAGTATAAGACACATCTTTCRTTAGAAGATAGTATCACTACTACTAGCACAATACTGGCTTCTGCAGCCAGCCCTGAACAAAATTAGCAGGAAGATCTTCAGCAGTAAATATGGGTATATCCAGCCCCTCAATGTGTTCATACAATGGCAGTAGTCAGCACTAYGGTGCAAAACTGTGGTAGAAACTGCTTGCATTCTGTACTGAGACAGGTGTAAATCCAGCAGCTACCCTTAGCTACCTCTAAACGTGTTTATTTCTACCCTGCCTATTTATTTCTCACTTCACCTTGCCTGGCAGCAGTCCAGGTGGCAACAGATTCTGTGCCTGCCTGGGGACAGGCAGAAGAGGAGCGTGCCGAGAGCTCCTGACTTCGGGGACAGGCAGAAGAGGAGCATGCCAAGAGCTCCATGGTGACTGCCCCTTCACACTGCTTGGATCTACTTTCCTAGAAGCAGTGTTTTCCTGTGTTTTTTTGTGACCAACAATTAGAATTATGAAAGAAAAAAAAATAGGCATTGGGATGAGCAACAAGGAATTGTTTCTCCTGCATCAGAGCCAAGGCAGCTACAGATCTGCAAACAGTAAGAAGATATCTCCCTGTAGAAGTACTCTATAAATATCTCTGCTGGTGATTTACAACTTCTTCCAGAGTGTCAGGTACTTGACATTACCAGAGATTCCTCTGCATTAAGTAGATAAATGTAATATACCACAGTAATCCCAGAAGGTAGTTGCCATATCCCTTTCCAGCACTACCCCTAAAATTCAGCAAGTAAGAGTGAAGACAAAGAAAACTGCTTTGAAGATGTTTGTTGTCACTTTATTCATTTAGGAAAAGGTGTCAAAGCAGAATATGGCACCACTGGAATCTGTAGGAAAGCCTACGGCAGTGCTAAGATGCCATTTCTTCCCTATTAAGCTGCAACTCTAAGGCCTCTCTGACAAGAGATAGGTCAGGATGGTGTCACATCACACCCCAGAGTTAGAGATCTTTATTTAGGAGAGAACGCTTACCATTATATTGAAGATCAAGACCCTGCCGTGCTAAGTATTGTGACAACCAAGGGGTGAAAGAGGCCAAAAGTGCTTTCATTTCAAGTCCAGGATCTGTTGTCTTTTTGTCATGGCTTGAGCAGCGTATGTGATCATACAAGGTCACCAGAAAGGAGCTAGGGGCAGGGGCAASACAGGTGGTTATTTGCCAGTGACCAGCTTGCCTGCCACTGTGGTTATAAGCAGAGGTCCCCAGGAGACCAGCTATGTTGTGGCTAGCTAGCGCACGGAGTAGAAAGGAACAAAAGCTCCTTCCATCTCCCACCGCGTCCAGACCCGCCGGCCTAAGCGATGAACGCTGCATCTTGATTGCTCAAATCTCAGATGGCTGAACGCCACTTGTCCCTCTAAGAAGTCGGACACCAACCGCTCGGGGGTCACGTCTTGATGGAGATTACCTCAAATGCGGTGCGAGAGGTTCAGCTTTTTGACCATTATTATTTGTAGAAGTAACATATGACAGTTCTGCGCTACAACTGACGACAAAATTCTAATAGTCTCTGCAGAGTTGCACCCAGGCTGAAGGGATATCTGTGTTTATGAAACACAAATAATGTACGGCCTTTGTCTCTTTTTTCTTTGAGATATGAAGAGACACTTAAGCCCATAGCTACAAAGGTGCTTCTGCCTTCTGTATGTCACGTAACTCCCACTGAACTTGGCACTTAACTGCCTTTGAGAAGCTGACATTTAGGTTTTATCTAGACAATTTTTGAAAATATCTCTAATTCCCAGGGAAACAAGGAACAAACTTTAGCAGTGTCTCTTAAAAATGGAGAACATTTGAGGAGGTGGCAAATAATCACAAATAGTCAAGCCTTGAGCAAGACTTGCAGAACAACGCCCTTTTAACGCAGCAAGAACAGTGTAAGCAGTTCAGTGGCAGAATCAAAACAGACTAGACAGAATGGACATAACCAAAGGTGAGCGCACCTTATTTAAAACTTCTCCTGGCTATATATATTTTGATTTTGGCTATCTACATATAAATCATCTGTCATCTGCTTTGATATTTTTAATTATACAATGATAGTTAAAAACATATATAATTACTATCATCATCTATAGAAGCAATAGAACAAAAAGTAGAATTTGAAATATCCTAGAAAAATTCCAAAGGTTGTTACAGCTGTTTTTAAACACAGTTTTACCCCTATTTCATTTTAGGAATCATTTGTGACACTTCACCAGCTCCATTTTGTTTTGTATTTATTAAAAAAAAAAGTTAAGTGCCAACTTTGTGTCACACAATGTTGGATGCATCTGAATCTGTTAACTTGCATGCAATTGAGTTCAGTATCTATGACCTTCTATCCTTCGGTTTTAAGAGAAGCAGGACATTTCATTCAAAAGAAGGCAACTTCAGAATATATTCAGAACTTCTATAAAACAGATGTCTCTCTCTCTCCTCCCTCCTCCTCCCCATCTCTCTTTGGAAATTATTATTTATAATAAACATTCCTCAGTGTGTGCGCGTGTGTGGTGGGAAGAGAGGAGAAAATACCTATCATGAAATTTCATGAAAGGTATGTGTCATTTAATCAGACACTCCTCACCCCCCAAATTAGAATAACCCTTAAATTGTTCAAAGAGCTGACATTCTTCCAATTTCTCAAAAAATTCCAAAGTTCTTCTGCCAAACAAAATATTCCCCAAGCATTCAGCAGGCAACACAGGTTCATGACTAGTAGATATTATATACAATAGTGATGCTTAGCTAAGTTCAACAAGCACGCAGTATCCTGTCCTTTTCCCAGCTATCCCTACCTCAGGCAGCCTTTGCATGCTCTGGCTATGCCAAGGAGCATGCCTCTCCTGGCTTTGGAATATAATGGCCAAAATTAGTATCATTTATATGTATTAAAAGTCAAYGTTGTCTACTTTGCTATACAGAAACAACTCAAAGGAGGAATTTGACCTCCTCAAACCTTTTTTTATAACAGGCGTTCAAAAATGAGTAAGAATGTTACACAGCCCCTCAGTCCATCAGGGGAAAAGAATAAGGGCACCAGTTTCCTAGGGTTGAGAGCAATTTCGTGTCAGACGTATCAAATATATGCCTCACATTAGAGGAGACAGAAAGTCCCTGTGACTGGATCAGTGTGCTCATTCAGACTATTCAAATCACTTCTACAAATGTCAAGTTTTAGAAAACGAGAGCCTGTGCAGAATATATCTGTACATTTTTACTTTAAATAATATGCTTCAGAATACAATCCTCTGATACTGGGTTTATTAAAACCACAGCACTAGCCATCCCTGCCAATAAACAATGACGATCTCAAAGCTGCAGCTGTAGGAAACAGCACCTCAACAGAGAAGTGGAATCTTATTGTTAAAAACTGCTATAAAACCTTATGATGTAAAAAAGAAAGCTGCATATCTTCTTAGGGACTACAACCATAATCCCACTGAGACACACTAATTTATGCATCTGCATTATCCACACAAGGCTGGTAAAATATTTGACTAAATCCTCACATTAAGTTCTGCATTCCTAGGTAAAATTCTYTGGTAAACTGTTCTTAACGTTAACCAGGTGTCCAGAAGCAAATGAAAACCCTTCAGAAGAGTCCTTTTAATACATTACACTTAAAGTAAACAATCATTTTGAAGTAAAAAATAAAGAGTTTGGGACTTTTTTTTTTCTTTTTCCCCCTAATGTAGAACTCAGAAGTTGTACTGAATTAAATAGTGGAGGGGTGAGAGAAACCTGGTATAACGTCTTCTTCTGTGCCAGCAGAAGGCAACCTAAGCAGAGCGCAGGGATCGCACTGCAGACTTCCTCCCCTACCAGGCCAGAGGGACGAAGGCTCCCTGCCCACAATGTACCCTTTTGTATAACTAGTCCGCAACAAAATCTATGGTTCAGGCATGTTTGCAGGCACCTGCCTATGTTTCTTTCCAGCTTCTTAATTATGACAAGCCCCTTGGTTCTGCATTTTTTTTGTTTAAGATTTTTTTTGCTCATTTTGTATAATCCCAAAGGAAAAGTGTCTAACTCTATTGCTCTGCATGCTTTAAATAAAGATAATCTTTTCATGTCTTTAACCACCCAGCCAGAATAAATATGGCTTTCAATTCTAAGCAGGGAAGCTTTTTTTTGTTCACTGGCTTACTATACAATTTAATTAACGCTTTTAGAGTACCTTTTTTGCCAGATAACGACTTCTTTCTTCAACTTTGCTTTTCAAACACACTATATAATAAATCACAAAGGAAAAATCTTTATTTTTAATATTTCCATTTATGTATTTAATGAACATTATTGAATTTTTGCCAAGTATTTATTGGAAACTTAGAATAAATATCTGTGAACTAGTATTTCATTTCTGTGTGAGGATGAAGCGTTCTGCTGACACTAGAAATTTAATAATAATTAGCTCCTTTATTAGAAATCTGCTTTTCATTTTCAGTAAGATTGTAAAAAGGCTGAGTTTTAAACTGAACTAGAAATCAAAAGCTTTTTTTTTTATTTAATTGAAGATTTTTTTTATGCTTTGAATATAAGTTTTGAGGAAATCTTCAAAAAGGCTGTCGAATGCCAAGCCATGCCTCATACTAATTAGTACTCGGCACCGAATTTGGAGTTTTCGGTATCGAGTACTGGCCTGCCCTCCTGAACTGTCTCAGTCATGTCTGCAGTTTTACTCCCGAAACACACATTATTCTGATGAATCTGTTGCATCTTTATGTGCAGCTTCTTTAACCCTTTCAGTGCCTTTCTGCTGGGGGGACCTCACCCCCCAGCTGCCTCTTTGCAGCTGCACCAGTTGCCCCAGCTCCCACCTGGCAGCCTTGGTTCATATCCATTAACCTACCTGTCCAAAGCAACTGCTCCTCCTCTGCCATTCAAGGATGTGCATTACAGCTTTAACTCTCTAAAAATATGAAAAACTGAAAAGCCAGCACAAACACCAGAAATCTTACCCACAAATTCTGTCATACTCCCCCAAACAATCAATGTCAATAAGCTTGCAGGAGTATATTGAGTGACAAAATGGGATCTACTTTATCCAGATTTCTCAGGCATGGCATCAATTGTCTAATTATGAAAAACAACAAGCTTTCTTTAGAAAAAAGTRACTTTTTTAAGAAGCTGTGTTATTCTCAGAGTATTCCAGCAGTAGGATGAACTAGAACTCAGGATATTTAGAAGTAATATTTCTTGCATGCTGATACTTTGACAGGATCAGGTCCTTTAAAATAGAGCTTTTAGTGCACWGTCCTTTATGTCTGTGTGTAAACTACCATAGTTATCTGAAGTTTTCACACTTAAAATGCATCTGAAGCATCAATTATAAATCAAAGCATTCAACGTTCAGTAGGTTTCAAATTACAAATGCTCTTGATCATATTTCATCTTACAGCTTCCTTGACAAACTATAAGACAAAAGATTTTTTTTTAAAGCCTAATCTTTACTAAATAATTGGGGATGTAATTGTTATGTTTTTGCATTTATGAAAAGGAACCATATATTTTCATTCTGAATTCTTTTTAGGTTAAGGGAACAGCAAAACCAAACCAAAAATCTTTGGGGGCACTTTGCATACTTCTCCTGTTATGAAAGGACCCTTCTCACAATAGCCACAGATTCATTAGAAACAAAAATTAAATGAATTTTGTCACCACAGAAACATTACACAAAAAATTACAATTTGGTATAAGTGACATACATGAAACTTAGTCTACTCCTATACTGGAAGCACTGTAATGGGAAATTACAATTTGGCAATATCAGTACCATGTTATTTTGATATGCAGCCCTGGTAGCCTTATAGGTTTCTCTTTTGGCCATTAAAGAAAAACAAAACAAAACAAAACCCTGTTGAATCAAGAAGGGAGTATTGACTATGACTAAGCTGTAGGCCAATTATTTGARTGTGAAAAATAAATCTCAATACTGAGGAAAATAAATGTCAGTGTTTGGTGCAAGTCTGAACACACACACACACCCCTTTCACTTTAAACGAGCATAGGTGTTTCCCCACGTCAGAAGTGCTGTGCACCTCCCTGCAGCACTCCACATCATACAGACCCAGGACGAAGACCCCGTCTGAAATGCGACCCTCTCTTCTGCAGCTGGAAAGAAGCTTGGCATGTTCCTATAATGAAATACTCCTGTGTTTCATTAGCAGCAGTAACACAGCAAGCAAACTGATTTTGCAAGATGCATGTTCTTAATATGTAGAGGAAAGAATGTGTAGTTCATGCTAAGGCTATTTTTTTACTTTTATTGTCCAGAGTTAATTCTGGACTACTTCATCTTTACTCTAATACAAATAGTAACCTTTCCCCAAGAAAGCTCACCCTCTTTTCAGCTTTGCCTTCCTCCGCTTTGCTCTTTGCGGCAAAAAATGAACTATGTCTTCACCAAGTTGTTCCCCGTTTCCCTCAGACTGGGTGAACTGGCCACAAGAARAGTAATTGTAGTACTCTATTTTTATGCCATTCTCAGCTGTGGAGATTTTGGACGAGATTTGCTGTTTACTGAAGCTGGCAGGCTTTAGACTGCCATTGATCTCCACAGATAAGGAATCTAACCTTTTGTGTGCAAGTTATTGCTCCTAAAAGAAATCCAGGAAGGACTGGAAAAGAATGACTGGAGGTTATCGAAAGATAGTACGGAGTCAATTTTTTCCACTTGTGACTTTTTTTTTTTCTTTCCTCATATCCTGACACCTTTCTAGATTTGTGGGCAATTCTAGGATTTGAAGACAGCACCTTCTAGTATTTCTAGAAAAGACAGACAAGCACAAATCACATTCAATTTTTAGTACAGGGTTCTCCTGTAGGGTGAATGCAGAGGACAGCATGGCAGACAGAGATGGTAAAAGGCACTTTGACAGAAAAGGTATCTTTCAGAAGATATACCCTCTTCACTTATTTTGTCCCTTCTTCCTTCCTGCACTACATAAGAAGTATAAAAGTGTTATTAAATTAATTGATAATGCTTTTTTACTTTTCCCTTTCCAAACACAGTGATATTTACCTACCGAGTGATACTCGCTTTTCTGGTTTCTCTTCATCGCTCACTGGAAAGTTCCATAAATATGGTTTTGTAACTGCATGTTGTGATAGGTATTCGCCTATGCGACATGGATATCTGCCATACATGGGATTGTATATAATGTACTACCAAAGTGCAAATCACTGTAGCATTTAGAAGAAAAATAGATAATTTGCACATCAGATTTAAGTATAGTTCAGACACTGGAACATTCTCCAGGTTACCAAGCATATTCTAGTTATAAAATACTTCATTGCATTTTGTTTATTTAGCTRTGATTATTTCTTCAGTACATCAAAAGAAAGTTCTAAATACCTAACAGAATGAGCCTGAAAATAAAATTTGGAATAAACCAAGTTTGCACTGTTTGAACAGTGCACTGACGCACTGTTGAACACGTGAACAAACTGCTCAACTCCTTCAGTGCTGTGCTCCCTTTTCTGTGTAACTGGGAACAGTAACTTTGAAACTGTGTAGTGCAATTGATGCAGAAATGTTTGCCTACATTTGCAGAGAACCTGAAATAACAACTCTGAAATGCGAAGTGCCTCATTCATTCCAAGACTACTAACTCAGCCAGTAAATCACGATCCCTCAAGTGCCAGTGTAGTTACCTGTGATCACCAAAGCTGTCTGGAAGCAGAGGAAGCTTCACATTACTCAGATCTACACAATCTGTGAACAACCACTCAGTTCAAGAACAACCAGCAAGATTGTAGATGGCTGTGACTGATTTTAAAGGTTGAGCAGAGTTGTGTTTGAAATAGTAACGTTTAAACGCAGAGCAAAGAAGAAATTAAAAATGTCGCTAGAAAGATATTGTATTTTAGTGAAATATCAAAATGTGACTAACATTCTTTACTTTCCCCTACAGGATACCTCTTCAATTAGGAAACAATTAATTCTGATAACCAAAGATTTCTTAAGGAATGCATTTAGGACATATAAACAGCTACAGAAGTTTTTGCAAGGTACTACTTCCTGAACCATTAAAGTTGTGGGAAGTAGGTATTTTATCTGTAATTTTGCACAACAAGACCCTCGGGATACATTAGACTAATGATGCAATAATCATTAACAGCCTAGGCATACGGAGCCTTTTTAGGAGATGCTTATTGAACACAACACAGTTTAAAACAGAGTAACAGTGTATTCTGAATTCTCATTACTGGCAGAGTATTCGTGATACAAACCTCAGAAGAAACGAAGAACATCACTTTAAGAAATCCAAAATACTACTAATTTGGTTAAATGCTTTTCATGTATCACTTATCTGATATTTGAATGTTGTCTGGGTTATTTCAGACAGATTCTAATACATGAGTTGCACTGGAAGACCATCCTTTCCAGCTGTCAGGCAGGTTCACTACAGCCAGGCTATCCCTGATAATGGGTTTTCCAGATATCTGCTGGAACTCGTATAGTGTGCTCCTGAACCTCTTTAACCACTTCTGGCTGTTTTTTCCCCAAGTTTCCCCACCAGATCTCAAATCCCCAGCAGCTGCAGCCATCAGAAAGCCTTCCTGTCCAAGGAGGTCCTCTCCTTGGTGGCTCACTCAGCATTGGCATGGAAAGGGAAGCACATTAGTAGCAACAAGGGAGAGGATCAGTAACTGCCAAGGAAATACATTTCCTCTTTGATGCTTCAAAAATCAGCATGTCCCAATACTTTGAAAAAAATCACAGATAACTTTCAGAGATTTGGGAAATGAAAGGGAAAAAAGAGTGAAGTATGCTCCCTTCCCCATGCACACACATATTTTTGAGGCTCTCGCCTCCCACGGAAAGCTACTTGCGTTACCCTCTCAGTGTACTTCAGCAAGAAGGGCACCACGGCAAACTACTACTTCAGCAGCATTGAGATAAAACAGAAAAACAAGGAGTTAAATGCCACTGATGAAGGCACTGGCACTGATTATACTTTTCAAGCTTAGGGCTAGGGTATATAAACATACTATCCCCTATGTTTACGCAAGAAAGAATGGTGCTGTTCATATGCAATGGAAACGTATCAAAGCTAGTGACCTTTTAGTCTCAAATGATGCTGGCATGTGATATTGATACACGTTTAGTACAAGGAGCTGTGTCTAATCGTTATGCTCTCTTTACTGCCATGCATGCGACTAACGCTGAAAGAGAGCAATACTTTTTATTTTGCTGACTAGCTGATGAATTAAAAGCATCGTGAAATATGCTGAAATGCTGAATATCAACATTATCCTTAAAAAACTTTAATTCTGTCAGATGACTATTTGTGCCATTTCAAACTGTTAAATGCTCCTTGTGTTTCATTTCCATGATGAGGTACAGATTTCACCACTCAAAGTTCTGATAGTCATAATATCCGTAATGGATGAAGTTATGAGTAACAATGGCAAACAAGTCACTCCAAACAGACATTTTCATTTTCCATGATTGTAAAATATATTGCAAGTTTTTCTGTTTTTCCCATATCTACTACACTTGAACTCGGGGCATTGAGATCTGCCATCATGATAACTCAGAGGAAATCACCACAAGTCAGTACTGGAATCCGATTCCTACTGCGCCCCCTACCCGTGTGTGTGTGTGTGTGTGTGTACATATACACATATACACACTGCTGCAAGACGCTAATTTCAGTTAGCCAAAATTATTCATTCATAACATATTCCCCCTAATCCCTTCCTATATTATTTTAAATTATATTAAGACTGGGGAAATTGTTGATACTACAGGCAACAGACCCAAACTGKCTGAAAAGTAAAAAATGTGTATTTTTAATCTAAATTAATGGCTATATGCATTCAGTAGTCCCTGCACACATCATTCAAATGCCCATAAGTGTACCTCATGTACCAGTATGCCAGAGCCAGGTAATCCAGCAGACAAGGACCAAGCTATCAGTCAAGCTATCGATGCAATGCCACAGACCAGCAAATGGAGCTACTCTCCTGTGGCTGTGGGCATCCAGAAAGAAGCAAAATTAAACTAAAAAATAAGAAATACATACATAAAATATTACTGGACAAGTTTGGTATGTATACATAAAACTCCTGTTGTCTTTGGAGGGTTTTGTTTGTATAAATGAGTAATCAGCAGATAGTCATAAAATTTCAAATGTAGCTACTCCACTGACTAAATACATCTTGATAAAAGTTGTGAAATGAAGCAAGTATTAGCCTCTCAATGTAGATTTATTTTCAGATACTACAGACATTCTGCACAGCACAGTAACTAAAAAATATTTTTGCACAAATGCATAGGAAATGATGCTAAAACATATGCAGTAAGAAATATTACATACCCAAGACTGAAACCAGACCTTTACACATTTGCATCGAACTACATAATTAGCCCTCAAATATTTTATCTCAGCCAAGACAAAGAATGTGGGCACAGGCTATAGGGAGAAGGTTTGACTGCTGTTTTTCCTAAGGACCACGAAGTTAAATGTTCCACAAACCTAAAATCCAAATCTAATCATCAGATAATCTTCACTGATTTTATATCCAGGGACCTAGACTGAGTTTCTCTAAAATTAAATTATCCATACAAGTAAAACAAAATCCAGATTCAAAGCTTGCTTCAGCATAAAGCCTGTGAAATCTTGAAAATATTTTTGCATTATGTAGCTGGAGGAACATATGAATTTTGTTATCTTTTATCAGGATTTAGCAAACAGAACCATAGACTGGATGTTGAACAAGTAATGCTGCTATTTCCTGAATCCCAAGATTTCAGGAGAAAGAAAAGAAAAAAAAAAATCCCTCTTCACACTTTCCCTGCTCTTGTGGCCTTCAAAGAAGAACAAAGTTGCTGAACTGGCCAGCCCCATAGATTGAAAATAGTACAGAGATTACGGTCTTTCAGCCACTTGAGTGTATAGGAGGCTCAGATTCAAATGCCAAGATGTGAACGTTAGAAATGAATGCAAAGCAAGCATGATCCTCAACAGGAAGATTCTCAAGTTGTTAGAAAAATAGTTATAAAACTGAGCAGCCTAGTAGACAGTAGATTTATACTTTATTGGCAGTAAAGTTCCACAGTAAAACAGCTGGTGGGGCGGAATCACTTCCCATGGATCATCAATCAGTTGCTTTTCAACACTGTGATGTTCAACTTGATAGTACAGCCAAGACTAATGCTACTGTACCTTGCAATTGAAGCAAATTTACGTTGTGTTTTGGAATCGTTCTCATTTCCATCCCAGTTGTTTCAGGAACTAACCACATTGTCATGAAAAAGATTATATACATACACACATATACGTATATATATATATACACACACACATATACACACACACACTTCTCTGAATGGCATTATAGAGTTCCCACTCATTACACGGCACTGAGGGACTGACCCTGCAGTGCTTATTCCCATAAGTAATATTTAACCAAATGTCCATTCCTGCTCACATGCATGAGAATAATTCATGAGTAAAGTTTATTCATGTGAGTAAATATTTACAGAATCAGATCTGCTCTTTGACATTCTAATTACATTATCATATACATTTAGAAATCCTGGTGTTAATAGCCAGCTTTACAGCTTTATATTTCTGTGCTCTTAGCACATATTTTAAAAATTACAGGTGAACATAGCAATAATTTTCTACACTTACTTTCCTAATGCTTAAAATGTCATTTCTGAAAACCTCTACTCCTAGTATTAACACTTGCTTCTTTGAATACAAGCTGACCCTATGACAATTACTAATGTTAGTTAGGGAGTAAATAATGGAGGATTTCTGTTTGGGGTTTTGKTTTTTTGGGGGGGTAGGGGGAGGGGTTTTTTTTTGTTTTTTAAATCAAATGAAAAGAAACAAAGGTTTGCAGGATGAGACCCCAAATCAAATTTTAATCCTGATTGCCTAATATAGTTTAAATTAGATTTTTACCTGCATAAGGTCAAGGAGATTGCTATTTACGCTGCTTGTTTATTCTCATTTAACTGACTAATGTACAACAGCAAATCTTTGTTGGTCTAAAACATTATTCTTCTACATACAAGAATTAATTAGTATTTGCCAAACGCAGACTGTATGTTAAGTTTTGCAGAGAGCATGGGATAAATCAGAAGAGTTTTGTGATGCAGAGTGTTCGTTCTGTTTAACAGCTTATGCTTACCTTGTTCGGTTAGGGAGGAAGAGGAGAAGTATCACTTAAAAGGCAATGGCTAGGGACATTACATGGCCTTTGGAAATGGAGCAGAATTATAGAAAACACTTTTTAATCAAAGGGAGCAGGCAAAACGAGATAAAAAACGATGATTCTCATGAATGAGACCATTCAAGTGAAGGTCTTGCTAGCTGGCTCTGGTGACAGGAGCACCGTTCCCCTGGGGAGATGTGCTCCCCCAGCAGAACCGGGGCTGGTGGTGGTGGTCTCTGTAATAAGGCCAAATGAGGAGTTAGAAAAAATAGACCTCAAAGCCCACTTTCTCCTCAATACTCCTCATAGTTAGAGCAGTGAAATGCTTAACTTCTTCACCTATTTGTAGTTTCATTTTGGACACCTGCTTCCCACTTAAAGTCTTAGAGGCTTTATAGCTTTTCRTATCTGATCATGATATCGGCTCAGGTTTCAGTGCACAGTAGTGGAAAAAAAAGAGAGAGCAAGAGATCTGTTTCTGCATCTAAGCCCTGAGCAGCCTTGTTTACCAATGTCATTGATGACAAACTTGGTAATTTCATTTCTTCATAAATATTTGAATGCTACATTTTGCTAGGTAGATATCTGCTCATTTGATCTAATGGCTGTCCTTTCGAAAATGTCACAGAGAGCCATTAGCATAGCTTCACCAGTGTTAAATGGGTAGACGTAAATGGTGATTGCTGAGAACAATATCCTTTGCCCACAGCACAGTGATGTAAGGGCTGAATAATTTTATTACCTTTAATAGCATTTGCAGCTATGCAAGCTAAGCCAATGATATGGGTAATCAAATCTCAGGCTTATAAGATGACCACCTGTGGCTATTAGGAAAGGAATCCCCACCATCTCCGGCCCAGGCACAGCACTGTAGCCAACAGGCCGTCATTACAGAGAGGGCAAAGGGATGAGGGACGAGAAGATTGCTRTGGATGGACAAACAGATTCGGCTTTCATCAGAGCTGATCTGAACCATCATTCATTCTCAGAGGATCTTAAATGCGAAGCATGGGAAACCTCTAAAATCTCAGAAAGATAAATGCGACCTCCATGAACATCAGGTATGCTATGCCCTGCATTGCTCTGGGATTGAAAAAGTTTGGAAGTGCAAAATTTCCAACTGGAAGCAGCGGTCCTACCATCCCTGCTAACCATCCCCCCTCCTGGGTGCCTACTAGGCCTGCCTCGTTCCCTCAACTGTTGACTAACCGTATACTTTAACTGAATACTGGGAAATAAGAGAGAATAGCGAACTCAAACCTAGTAAAGTAAGGCTGGCGTAGTAAATGTCTACCAGCATGCACAGCAGTTCCTTCACATATTCCTTAGTGGTTTTTCATGGTCTCACCTCTGCTTGCAGACTTAAGCTCCTCCCTGTATGAGGCCTTGCACAGAAATGATGTGCTGCACTTCTGCAGTACTTCAACAGGCGTGTTGCAATTTCCAAACAATTTTATGCTGCTACACTGAAACTGTGTGAATATTTTGCAGATTATCTAGCTATGCATGAAAGATGGAATATGAGATATTTAATGCTGAACTACTGCATTTTTGAGGTTACATCCATTACATCTATAGCAGATACCATGACTACTAAACCTTGAACTTTAGATCCCGAGATGTGCTAAACCAGATAAACAACAAAATATTGTTCAAACAGGTAGATGGCAAGTCAGAACTATCTCCTGTGTGAAATTAGCAAACATGAAGGTAACTCTTTGTTTATGATGTACTCAGTTCTAAGAATACTGCATTGCAGAAAGCATTTAGCTTGTCATGTTCTTCTATTATTTTATTTTACACTTCATTTGTTTCTATTACATAGCCTTGCACTTTATTATTAGGGTGTTCTACTGTTGCAAACAGGCACTCTGAATTTTGATCCAATGGAAATTTTTGTCAACCTTTAAACTCTAAAACAAATGAATGACTGTGATACTCAACAGCTTTAATCATGTATGCTCACTCTTGGGTATTCATGCCCTTTAGATGCCTTAAAAAATGCATTTATATAAAAAAAAGAATATTGATTAATGAGTTGTAATTTTTTTAAACAGTCAAGCCAGTAGCTATGCTTGTAATGCAATCTGCTATAAATCACCTCATGTATAGAGCAAGCAAACATATACCAAGCAAACTTGATTCTTTCACTGCAAAATGCTTCCCTCTCATAAACATTTGTCCTCTGCTGTCCTTAACAATGGAGGACAGATACACAAGTACCAACAAGCCAGCTATCCTCCTTGACATACACCCAACAAAACTGGTGCATAAATAATCACCAGGAAAGTTTCAGCAACATAGTAACCACCTGTGAAAATAACCTACCTAAGCTAATACTTGATACACATAAGAAAATTCCTTTAACAATCATTGCTATTACTGAAAATTGTTACACATTTTCTTGAGCTAAGATATGCTCATTATTAATTATTGCAATATATATACACACACACACATATATATATATATATATATATAGTATTGTCAAGCAGAATACATACTAAACTAGCATTGCTGTAATGAACCAACATAAAGCATTGCTAAGCCAGCAAGACACTCAGTATCCTCAAATTTGACTGGACAACCAACATCAGATCAGATGGAGAAAGTATGTACCAAATCAATCCACTCATGTAAAGAAAGAGGCAATGCAATGTACATCAATACGCACAACAGCCAGAACAGGAAAAACATGAACAATAACACAGTAGGGTATCTAACACAAAAATATTACCAAGTATTACAGGCAAGTTAAAGCACACTTCTGTAGATAAACTATACACTATGAAAGTTTGAATAAAACAAAGTATAAATTCATACCGTCTTTATTTTTACATTCACTGAATCAAAGGATTTCTTTGGGATTTGAGATGCGAGATTCAGCAGCCAAAGGGTGGTAGAGAATCGAGACCCAGAGCTAGGTAACACTGGGTCTGTTACTGCACCTTCTGCAAACACAGCCACCACACGAGCACAAACCTTCCCTCCCCTGCTGTCCCAAACTCAAACGTTTTGACAAGTTTGTTTTCCCCCACTTGGGGTTACTGCTCTTAAAATGAAAGGAACTGGAGAATCACGCTTCCCCCCCACACCCCTTTAGAGCGTTACTCTTATCACTCTATTGCATATACTTCATTAACCGTAACTGAGGTCTAGTGTCATGACTCCCACAGTATTCAAAGCCACTAAGGTGACAGTCTCAATCTATCTTGCTCTTTAAACCTCTCCCCCAGAAATTTAACTTTTTTCAGTATGCTTACAAAATGCAATAACAGTGGATACAATAAATATTGTGCAAACAATAAGTACTGGGAGTTTTACTCGATAGTTTCTAAGAAATCTGTGGTTTCTTTTTATACTGAAATACTCGCATTCTGAGGAAAGAAAGCTCATCTTCTCAGTAGGTTTCACCTAAAAATTTTCCTCACCCACACACAGATGATTTCCCACATTTTCTTTATAACTCCTTATGGAACTCTCTTGATTTGCAGATACTCTAAGTTGCCTATTATTCAAACAATAACTTTCTTCAATAACATGTGAAATAGGGGCACTTCCATCATCCTGAGGTATTTTCCCTAATTGTTTAGATAACCAACAACACATTTTAGAGAAAAAAAATGCAGAGATTTTATCTGAGAAGCAACAAGCCAATGTTGCAGCAATGCAATTCACTTCGGTGCTTCTCAACATAAGTGTTTCCACAACAAGTAACTTGCTCTTTTTACTCACCAGATCTCCCACCGGAGAGTCACTTATAACAGCAGTTGTTCTAATGCAACACACAAGACACGGCACTCCTTAAATCTAGAAGTAATACAAAGCAACCCTTCCCAGCGATCTATTTTTAAACACAACTTACTCTTTTAGTATGCCTAGTAGCACTTAGGAGAACAGTCTGCAGATCCAGGAAGGTACTTTTTCCTTTAATGTGTCTCTATTTTGCAGAGGAACATTTACTATTTAAAGTTGGTTTTCAGTGAGTCAAAACATTTTATGAAAAAGGACAAATAATTGATAACTATGCAAATGATCCTGATTTATTCATGTATATTGACTACAGATCCAAGGTATCATTTTATTACGAGGCAGTTGCTGGAATCAGTCACTAAAATCCTTTAAAAAAAAAAAAAAAAGAAATGCCTTGCTGTTCTTCAGTCTCCATTCTCTCTCCACTTGTAAATATTCAATAGATTTTCTTTTTCGAAATAAATTTAATCACATTAGGGATTATATAGTTTTATAACCCTATTCCAAATTGTGCCATCCCAGCATTTGTCAAAAGTATATAAAAGTTTAATTATAATATTTTTTAGAATAGAAATGCATTTAAGAGAATGAAATTCATTTTCATTGTCAGAATCAATGAGATTTTAAAAAATCGTATTTGGTAATTGAACCCATTTTGGAAAAGTTTGGTGGCAATGTTCTTAGTTGTACCTTTCAGATAAAGGAATTCTAAACAGCTGCAGAAACACAGGACATCTTCCAAGAGGAAAAAAAATTTTTTGAATATTCACAGCTTTCTAAAACACAGAAATTACAATACTACTTTGCATGCAGAGTCAATTTTGAAATAGCATTTAGTTTATTAAGACATTTTTTAATTACCAGGTTTAGGAACCCTCTTAGCACTAAAGCTTTGGCATTCCCACACAAATCAAGAAAAGGAATGGTTCTTATGTAGGATTACTGTCAGGCCTTTCAGAATGATTTTATAATACCTTTGTTTATAAAAATATTTTCTTTAACATATTCAGCACAACATGGATTTTATTTATTGAATCAGCTACCCAGTAACACGAAATTTAAGTATGYATAAATATATTAATACTAACATAAATAAATTATATAAATGACCTCGGCACTAGCAAATTAATAGAATAATTCCTAATATTTTTTTTACAAACATATAGGAAGAAACATTACAAGTTAGTGTAGTACAGCACTCTTGGGTGCCTCTAGCTATTAACTCCTTAGTTTCCCCATATGCCTCAGTGATAACAGCCACAGTTAAAACCCTTCTTCATTTTGATAGGCAAAACATATTACCCTAAAAAAATAAAACTAGGAAACTGAACAACATTTAGATGGTTATGAATTCATAGTATTAGATTTAGCTGGTTATCAGTAGCTTCTTTTACATGAAAACACATGCAGATAGGTGCTGAGGTTTACTTAGTTGTTAACAGATGTTAGATATTACAGGTTCCTCAGAGTTCAGTACCACAACTAGGCCTACAGGAACACAGTCATCACTTTCAATAACACTGTTAAAAGGTTTGTAGCAAGTTCATCAAGGCCTTGTCCTGACTTTGCCTTGAAATTCTGTGCATCTTTTAATAGCAATAGTCTATGTTATATGGTCACCAGAATTTGCAACTTATACTAAACATATACAGACGTGTTTACCTGGGCACYGCATAATTCTCTTTTAACAAACATATTCAATAAAATATACATGTCTATGCTTATATGTAAAATGATTATTTACATGTTTGACATATATTTTGTTTTCCTAGTCCAGGATAGATTCCACCATCATTTATATAGCAGACAATAATTTCTCCTTTAGCTGCTACCAACTGTAAACACCGATACCCATGCCAAAGCATATAGGAGTCTATAATGCCTACATGAGATAGGTGATAAAGGTATTAGATTTTACTAGTGTTCCATAAACCAAGTAGCAACTCCATTAGATATCCAGTTCCTGCAGCCAGGACAGACATGGGTAGATATGAAAATGAACAACTCATGCAGTATGTGTAATCCATCCTTTTTCTTTAATAATAGTTCAGAATTGCCAGAAGTCATTATGCCAGATGTATGTTTATTTTCAATGGCTCTACCTACAATAGTGCGCTTAAGTGTGTACGCTTAAGAACGTGAGGAAGAACAAGAGCCCCTGTATGCATCATGAACCACTGTCTCCCATGGTTTTTTTAACTGCCCATACTTTATCTATACTTATTAATGCACACATCTGTGTATATGCACGTTTTTGCATCTACATATTTTTGCACAGAGGTGACTGAGTTAAGGAGAATTTAATGCGTACAATCTCCTTCAGAGAAAAGCAGCAAAGCCAACAGTTCRACGAGGCTACACAAATAAGACTGTACCCCTGTGCAAACACACTACACAAGGCAGAAGCAACAGCTTCCACGCTCAGTTGTCAATGGCAAACTAGTTAAACACCAACTTGAGTACCAACTATGTGTTCGAGATTTGACCTAGACCAAACACAGAGCAGCRTATGCAATGGAGCATGTGCATCAAGCAGCCCTTTAACAGTAAGGCCATGGGATATAGGACATGGCTTGCAATTGCCAGGCTGAGGTACAATCCAATTTATGTTCGCATCAGTGGCAAACAAATGACTTGGTGAACCCAGGAGATGGCCAACAAAATAGTTGCCTTTTAAGTAAGTGGCAGAAGTCTGGTTTGGGAACCGGAGAGATCCACTTCTAGTTCCACCTATGGGAATTCTTACTCAAATGTTTTATCTGTTGCCTCGAGCACAGAGGTTTGTTGCAAAGATCTGCAGGCAATTGTTTATCATTCAGATCCCACCTGCCGGAAATTAAGAAAATCCTCAACTATTTTCTAACACTTGTTCCAGGTGCACAACTGAAAAGCCCTTAACACATTTCCTAAATTCAGGTTAATTTTGTTACACAATCTCTTTATTACAACCTCTAAAACACAGAACTTATCTCCTCATTATTTGATCTTAACAAAAAAAGAAGCTAAAAACAACTTCTAGAAGCTTGACAGACATAAAATTTCAAATTGTCAACAAACTCTCTCTTGTAGAAAATTCTTTTCAAGTCAATTTCTAATTGTTATCCCAGATGGAATTAAATGCACTACAGAAAAGAAAGCTACTGCAATTTTATGCTGTAGGCAGAGCAGAGAAGGTGGAGGTAGCTTAGAGTGGCTACGGATTATCTACCCTGGGAAAAAGAACCCCTACAGAGATGCCAGAGATATTCCAGCTCATAACCTCATACCAAATGCTTTTAATGTTTATTTAGACCAGCAGTTATTCCATGACAAGGCACAAATTTCCTTTAGGATTAAGCCATTAAGTCAGTGATTAATTTGTTTGTGATTAAAAAAAAAAAGGCAGAGTGGACATAAAACAAAATGATGACAAAAGTTTACATTTTTCCTACACAGGTTTATTGAGTATTATGAGCTGACAGAATCATAAACATTTCACTGATCTGGTCAAATCTCATCTCTTTCTATTGCTAATTGCACTGGCCCCATGTATAGTTTTATTATTGCCAACTTCAGTCAYGAAACAGGTGAGAGCATTTAAGATCCAGAAACAGTGGGAAAAGCCTAATGCAGGAAGTCAGCACCGCTACCTTACTTAGTAATGCTCTTTGAGTAATGGACTTTATAATGTAGCTGTTAAAAATGATATTCCAAGCTTCCCAATCTCACCTGTTTTGTAAACTTCAAAATTACTTAAGTACGAAGACAGTCAGCTATGTCATCCATTGAGAAACGTTCCTAACATAGGTCAGTGCAAGAGATGGGATTTGCCCTCCCCTAATTTTGCATTGTACATTTGCAGCTAACATCATGCATTGTTTTTTCCCCAAGAGTAGAAATCACAAGGGGGATATGTTATTAGCATTTTTCCTCTAAGTTTCAATATAGAGACTAGTATAGGAGAAGCACCCTCCAAAAGAGAAGCCCAGACACATGCACCTTGTTTTTTGGGAATAGGATGTACATTCATTACCTGCCTTTCTCCTAGCATGAGGGGACAAGGGGGACAACCTTTGAAGCTCCTGGAGGAATCAAAGCAGAAAACAAAACAAACAAACAAAAAGCTGTCCAGCTGAAGGTTTAAAGAAAGAACACTACCAGCCAGTGCAGCCTGATGAGACTCTAATGCACATGGTGTCTAAATAGGTCTAGTAATGAAGGAATAAGAAGCTGTGCAAGCAAAGCAGACGGGAAGAAGTCTACAAATCTGATGGGGGAGCGAACTGAGAGAGACTGTGTGTTCTAGTAGGAAGGGAACAGAAGCTCGAAGCAAACTGTTGTATAAATAGCCTTTAAAGAAAGCAAGCATGGCCTCACTAAAATGCTTCATAATGACATGGTTTTGAGATAAGACACAATCTAGACTTTCTGATAGAATACATTAATCAGCAGAATGAAAACAGCTTCTAAAAAAAGATGCAACACTGATTACTACCAAGTCACAGTGTCATTAATAAGTGAAAAATTTAGCTAGTAAATAACTTATTTCTAAAATTATTAGATTTAATAAAATTGAAGTTATGTGAGGAAAGTTATAAATGTAATTGAAAACTGAAAACATACCTAAAAAAAAAAAAAAAGCTCATTTTAGCCATAGAAAGGAAACATATTTCCTTTTCTATTTTAGAAGCATGTGCAACTTACTTGACCATACACTAGAATTTAAACCTGAAGTCCCAAACAAGTATCTATTTCACATTTTTACCCATCATTTTTATCAGGAAACAGATCCACCTGACTCATTTGTACGAGCTGACTGACCTAGCCCTAATGCTCGAGGGTCCCCTTCCTCCTTTCTGCAAGCTCCCTCCATTCAGAAGTGGATCCCTGGATGCCCCATATATTCCTGGATGCAGCAGCCCTTTCCTAGCCCTCCTTTGCTCTACTGAATCAAAGGACTGAGGCACAACAAGCCGAATCATCCTGGGGCACCTGATTGTACTCAAGAATCAGACAATTAAAATAAAAGCGGTGAAACAGAAGACATTTTTGTGGAAGAGTAAGATGCCCAGTCACGGAGCTGTAAGAAAGCATTAAAGTTAGATGAACGGTAACCAGTAAAATACTGCTTGTATTTAAATAGCCTGAAACAACAGCTCTAGCAAATAAAGCATGTTCTGATTAACTCTAGCAGTGTTTGAGATGCTGACAACTAATTATTGCAGTTAAACTTCTCTTTTTGTTAACTATTTTACTGTTGATCAGTGAATACTATAGAGTAATAAGGCTTGATTTTGTAAGTGTATTACCTGCGTCATATACTGCATGAAACATCTCATTTGCTTTTATGAAGGGGCAGATGTTCGTTTCTGCATTGATAAAAAGATATTATTCCTACATTTTTTCCTGGTATCATCCCCATATATAGAATATATGCAAATTGTTTTCAACTGCAGTGTCTTAAGACATAACAATTCCACTATCTCCAAGCTACTCTGTGAAAAATTAGGAGAGAAAGTAATTTATCCTTACACACCAAATATTTTTCCCATGGGCTCTTCAGTCTGTTTGTGTACACCTTATAATTGTATTGTAACAGCTAACTTAATATGCAGCAAACAATAGCCTATGAGAATATAATGCAAAGCTATTCAGCTTTTAATACACTCAAACTCCAGCTAAATACAATCTTAAAAGGTAAGTATGTGCTTAAGAGTTTTGCTTAAATCAGCTGCCTAAATGATGATAATTTCGATGCCTGCATAATTTTTGCACTTGTTTATAAATACTCAATATTAAGCACATTATGATTGGCAATAAGCATATATGAGAGAATGAAGAGGAAAAGAGAAGTTGAAAGAAAATCTACCTGTATATTCAGTAAACTTTATATAATAAAACATTCTCTGTAAAAGAAATTAGAATTCTGGAGGCAGGTATAATTAATAAATTACTGAACATATTGACATTCCCYTATGTTTTTCTAGTAAATATTCATATTGCAGTTAATTTGAAGATCCCTCACAGTATAAAAGATCAGCTTGTTTTAAAATTCGGAATACAGTATTTCCACTGCATTTTCAGTTATACCTTTTAGTGATGTGATAAAATCTTGAATGTTTTTCGTTTCTTCTTAGCTTGTAATATAACCATATTCTATTAAATACTATAGCTTAGGACAGTATTCTATTATGACTTTATAGGGCTAAGACCACACAAACAAGAACAGCTTGAAGGGGGAGGAAGAAAGATGGGGAGAACCTGTATTTAGTCTTACCTATTTACCTGTTCTAGTCAGCCTGAATTCAGCATGCAACAGAAAAGCAACATCTGCTGCATGATTCACTTCGTAGGTTTAGGCCTAAATTAAGCCAAGGATTTGGCATGTGTGTAAATATACAACATTACTATTTTTGCTAATATCATTACGAAAGAAGGAAGAAAAGTTATACACTCTCGCCAAAGGGCTGAGCATCTTCCATGAAAGCATTGTACCAGTAAGAAGTTCTTGAAAGAAAATCAGACTATGATAACATCTGGAGATACAAGTGCAGATTATAACTGAAGGTCAGCCTCAGATGTGAGGAGTTTTTTCTTTTTATTTAAAGCAGAATAATCCTCAGCTCAAATTAAATTCAGTCAGATATCGTAATCTCCTTCCTTCTCTTTATCCGCTTTATACAAACCGTTCAAACAAAATACACGTGTGAAAATACRCATCTGTATGAAAAAATACATGTGCATGCAAAAAGGACAAGTAACAGCAGAAAAGATGACAGGATTTCATAGAACGTCCTAGTATCACTCCATCAAATAGGCACGTCAGGATACAAATGGAGATTGTCCCAGGGACGCTGTGGKATGAGTTTCTTTACTCCACCAGGAGCTACTGCATACCGCATGAGGTGGCCCAACACGATGGCATAAATTCGCCTCGTGTGAGGCACACTTTGGGGCATACCTTCCGGCCAACACATCATACAGTGTTTATAAAATACTTGTGGGCATATATCTGCCCAAGGTGGGGGCTCATCAGCTTTGGGCTCCTTGGCACATGCCCTTCATGAACATCAGGGGACACAAACAGCCCGCTTTCCCATGACTGTGCTGGCACAGTCAGCTATATACCACACGGCCCTTCCAAGGCGAGCAGGACACTGATTCTTCTAGGGCCACGGCGCACAGGTACGCACCAGCTTTGTCCTTTTGCTACACAAGATTGCATTTAGCTGGGCCAGGTCTTAACAGGCATCTAACTTCAGTGGAAATGCGTGAAAACAACTTTCATGTGGCACAGCAGCAAACGCAAATAAATAAATAAATAAATAAATAAATAAAAGTCACCCTGAACTGCAAGGGAAACCAGCTACTGATCAACTCCCAGCTTCTACAAACTTCTTCACACACATTAAAAAAAAAAAACCCACCTTCTTCAGAAACTGAGATTCAGGTTTATGCACTAGAGGACTAATCATTTAAAACTGTCTGAATACAGAATCTAGATCTTCTGTGACTTTTATTCTGCAGGCTTGATCTGAAAGTCTCCACAGCACCTTCCTAAGGGAGGAGCTATCGGAAAATCAAGTAGAACAACTTTATGTCGGGAGCAGCTGCATGGCTACTCAGCAGCTTCACTGCTCCACAGGTAGAGGCAAGCATAAAATATACCAAAAGAGAATTATGAACACAAGTTCATAACACAAGTTCTAAACACAAGTTAGCATAAGTCAGCGTCAGAATGGTCTAAGTTTACTCCACCTCAACTGAATAAAAAATACTAATCAAAGTGCAAAATTAGTGAATACAGTGAAATAAGATATCTAAAACCGCTTTTCTGATGAAAAAGAGGTTATATTATTATATACTATTACTATTCTATTACTATGAGACTGTATATTCTGAGGACGCCATCTAAATTAGTTTTAGGTAAAAGTTTCCAGCGTGACTAAAATGYGTATGCCTGAAAGTTCCATCCAATGAGCCTTTTTAAACAGATCAGTCACATCTGAAAAAAATATATAATGAGTACGAAGGACAAAATTTTGATTGCACTTTGTAAGACATATTTGAAGTACATGTTTTGAAAAAGTTTCAATACAACAGCAAATCTATTTTAACGATTTTGTTTCCTTTTCAACAGTAGTTAATATAATTACCTTGAAACAAAAAGTTTTCCCACATATGTTCCAACCATTAAAATAATTTTTTTTTAGTTATTCAGGTCTAGAGTATAAAGAAATATAGTTTCCTTGTTCTGATTATTAGAAGATTGGAAAATGAAAAATACTACAAAGTAGAATTCTCACTGCAGACAGAATAGTAGAGTCTGTACATTAAAGGTTACATGCCTTTCTTTAGTACAATTAGGCAGAACAAAAGAAAACTGATGTATTACACTGTGTATGCTTGTTCAGTTTTTCCATCATGATGATATTTCCTTTGATTCTACTTTTTCCTTTTGAAGTATTGCCTTAACATTTAGCTTGCAAACTAATGTGCATATTAGCATAAACCTGTGCTTAACATTTATTCTATAGGCCTCTAGACAAAAGCCTGAGTTAGCGTATAAGGTCAGAAAAATAGACTTTGTAAATGTTACAACAGTAAACCACAAGGTTCAGGAGAATATTACATAAATTGTGTGGAATTTTTTTATTTATTTGAATCAAGGCTACATAATATAAACTATTAAAAAAAATCAATAAGCAATATCTAAACATATGTTAATTGTATACAGAGAAGGAATGGTCTACAAAAGGTAATAAAATGGTTCAATTTAAAACTGTGTTAACATAGTTAACAAATCTTAGAACCAAAAGCATATTTTCATTTATTATGATGTAAAAACAGGTTATATTAGTAGTGTTGATATCCCTGATGTTACTACAGTTTTCTACCGCTGTAACTGAGAACACAATTTAATTCTAAAACTTACTTAGTACCAGCAATTCCCCACCCTAATACAGTCATCAGACAAATTCATAACATTATTACAGATGTTCAGAAACAGCTGCTTAGAAGACTACAGAAAAGCCATTTCTCATAAATACAACTGCATAGAATGACAGCAGACATATTATCAGATTCAAACAGGTCTATAATAAATGGAGAAAATTAGATGTTTAAGAGAGTTTCTTATTTTGAAGTTAACTGACAAGTCATTCTACGTAAGTCAAAAGTGATAGCAGGGTAATTAATAATAATAAWAAAAAAATCTCCAGTTTCCCTTAGAAAGAACCTCAACAGGCATGGAGAATTTGATTCCTGATATGAAAAGGTTAAACTTGGCTCCAGTACCTACACTGAAAATGTGTGAACATGAAAGAAAGACCTATAGGTAGGCTAGCCCTATGTGTGCCTTGTACCTGCCTACTATACTACCCTCTGAGAGGTATCTGATTGCTTGTTTTAATCTTTTACAGAACATTTGGGGAAGGCCTGGGGCTTTTTTTTTTTTCTTTTTTTTTGGGGGGGGAGGGATTTTTAAGTATTAAAACTAGCCAGGAAAACCACAGAAGGACAACAGAAATAACAATTGTAAATGAAAATACATTTAAAGCTTGGAGACAAACAAAACAGTTACCATTCATATGTTCTGATTTATCCTTAAGTACAATAAAAAGTTGTAGCCTTAGGAAGTTTCCTTTTCAGTATTTTTTGAGACAGGATTAAGACTGGAAAACTAGAGAAAGATTTTTATTTAGTATACAGGGATAAAGCCAGAAAGGACATTAGGCACTGAACTACCATTTAGATGACAAAGCCCAGCATTTGAACACTACCACAATTTTGGAAACTTTGGTTCAGCTGGTGCCTATATCTAAAGGTACGTGGCACCTTCTGACAGCCGAAGCACTTAGACACCGACAGCGGTGAGCTGCTCTGTCGCAACCAGCGCGGCTCACGCTCAACCACAATCACTTCCATTTGGATCCGAGGTGCTCGGTCCTGCCAGGTCCAATAACCGCAGCCCTTTCCCTTCTCRCCAGTCAATTAACATGGCTTTAATTTCAGCTTCCATTTCATCCGAGGGGTTCCACTGCATACGCCGTTATTGAGGGAATTCAGACACTTGGATACCAAGGTATCAGCTGGAGGTCCAAAGGACCAGATCCTTGCCTCCTGCTGAAGGCCAGGCCTTACTTTCCTTTAAACAGTGCCCTTGAGCAACTGCATCCCGTCAGCTGTAACTCTGAAAGCTCCCCTGATTAAAGAACAAATTGCTCTACTGCATTTGTTCTTCAGGAAGCCAAAATTTTAAAAGATCAAAAACATGAATGGAGAGAGCCTCATACAGTCAGACCAGGGTTGCACCTACCTGGTCATTTGCCATCCAACAGCGGCTGCTCAGAGAGAGCATGAAAAAGAGGACGCACATGACCTGCCAAGAGAAAGATCATTCCCTGCAATGCCGTATGAACATCTGACAATCACTTCTTTAGAAAATGTGTTTAACAGCCACTAATGGACAATGGTTCTCCTGAAATTTTTCTTACCTTTTCGGTCTCCCCAACTCTAGAAGCCATGACTTTAAACCACTAACTTTTTTTTTTTTTTAAATACTTCAGAGCTGCTGCTTGAATAATATCACTGGATGCCTCTTCAAACCAGCACTGTAAGAAACAGCGAGCAATCACTCTCTATTCACCTTTTCTATACTCCTGATTTTTTAAGTCTCCATCATCCTTCACCTCTCCTGTAAATTTCTTATAATTTGAAGAGCCAGTTTGTTCCATCTCTCCTCTTCCACATGTTGCTGTTCTTCACTATTCTGGACCTATTTTGGCTCTTTAATACGATTCCAAGCTTTGTTTCCTAAGTGCTGAGAGCTAAATTAGAGCCCAACACTGAGTATCTGTCAATGCAGCTGTTTTATCTTGTCCTTAAGTGCATTACTTTGCATTTATGAATACTGTAGTTCTGTATGCCTTTAAGTCACATCAGATGAGCATTCTTCAGAAAGTCAAATATAAAGCTGACTGAACAGCTGTGTATTTAACTGTCATGTTATTATTTACCCCTTTTTTTCCCAGATTATTTATGAAGGTTTGCCAGCACAGCTTCCAGCACACATCCTGTGAGATTTCAACAGGAACTGCACCCTGCTGTGTAGCATCACAACAACAACAACAAAAAAAAGCTCTTGCAGTTGCCACCTTTCATTGCTTTGATATCGAGGCTGATCTAAGTGCCAGGTCACACTACACAATCGCTCGCTCAGCCACTTCATTTTTTAATTTCTTGAAGACTCTTCAGTAATATTGTATTATCCTCAGATTTGTTACAATTCATTTTTTTCTTTTAGCTTAAAACTTCTTTGACTGGCGCTGCAGTTTGATCCTCTTTCCCAGGCTTCTCCCCAGAGAAGGCCAAATCCATTTTTAGAGATTTCCTAAACTCTTCTAGAACAAACTGTGCAGCAAAACACTAACTTTGCCCGTCTGCTGTAGCCATGTGTTTTCTCAAAGCTCCTTCGGCCACCTCGCTTCTCCAGTCCTCAGTCAGGCAGCCAGCTCCACCAATTTACCACCACACTGCACTTTCTCATCATTCACCAGCGGCTTCGGACCTACCTTGCACAGACCAACTTCCAAACCCAGCCCACCACAATCTCTCCGAATGACTTACAGTGCTTAGAAGTAAACCGCATGGAGCTGAATAGGAAAGGAAATGGTTTCACTAAACTCGTACCTATTTCTTTGGAAATCAAGGGCAGAACTCTTAATCGTTAGGTTTCTCAGTACAAGTAAATCACCCCAGCAAGGTTGACTGCAATTGACTTTTTACAGCTTCCAGTGATCCAGATATTGACTTCAGAGAAGCATATTCAACATCACAAGCATGGCAGGTCAAGCCCATAGTTGTCATTTTGATATATTCTATTCCCACAAGACAAGAATTACAAATTTCTAATCATGGGACAAAAGGCTCTATTTTAAGTTTTTATGGCAATAATATGAAGTGACAGGAGCTACAGTTAAGAAGAAAATATGAATGGTTTTATTTTTTCAAGACTGGAAATAGGCATTTCAGTTGAGGTTGAAGTTCATTCCATCTGCTCCGTGGGTTGGTATTAGCCAAGTTTAAAGAAAAAACACCTGAGGGCCTACAAATCCTCAGTCTTGTCAGTGAGCTGACACATCTCATACTGATCTGGATTTCTAGAGTTCTCACAGCAACAAGTATTCTTTGAATTCGCAGGAAACTTACCCCAAATTCAAGTGAAGCTAATGGGCCCCTTTCAGGACAAAGCGCTCATCAGCTCACATAGTGCTGTCCCTACCCAGCTTTTCCAAAATACTTTGCCAAAACAGAGTTAAGTTGCTACCATGTAACAAAAGCTTCTGCTGTGATATCAACACAAATTTTATAGATGTTATTTTTAGCTGAAGCTTTTTTTTTTTTAATTAAATACCCATCTCTTCTTATATTGATTGCAGGGCATCTGTTCACTTGCAACACTATGATTCATAGGACTAAAGTCATAATATTTTCCTTCTTATCCTATTTTTTTTATCTGTCCAACCATTATGGAACCGTTTTTCTGATACATCCTATGTTCTTCCCCTTTCTACTGGAGACCATTCATCCTAACATGGAGCTATTGTAAGGTTACAAAGTATGAACTGACAGTTCTGTCGTGACAGTATAAAAGCCTTACATATCTAGATTGTATGTGACAATACCACTGTAATGATTTAAACACTACAAACACACTGGGCAATTAAAAAGCTCCTAAGAGAGATATTAGCCAGGGTTTCTGAGGTTTAAATATTTAAATCATATCCAGCTGATGCAAGCAAGCCGTTCTGCTGACCTCAGTGGAGTTATTATAATGTGTGTCTCAGAGCATTAAAAAAAGTCAACCGTACCTGAACTTCCACGCATCTTTCTCTCCAGAAACACAAACATTCAAAAGACAGGCTGTTCATCTGTCCAAGGCAGGTGCAGGTAAGTGCTGCCACCTGTCTTATGCTTCTCTTTGTAATATCACTCTGATTGTCATGTATTTCTATATCTAACTCAGTCTGCCTCTGTCGCTCTGAACATTTTACTGCCCACAGATGAAGCGCAGGTATTTAGCAGCAGCAGCCTCTACACATTTTTTTCAGACCCTGATGCAACAGATTTGGACAGAAAAAACTATTCTTTCGTGTTCAACTATTCAGTTGCCAACACCCATTAAGATATAAATTTAAGCAAGGAATACATATTCAGCTTTCTTCTATATCCACAGTATCTTTACACCTAACATTGGCATAATATTTCATTGATATGAACTACATGAGTTAAACAAAAGGTTGTTTTGCTTTTAAAAAGAAAACTCGATTTTAAATTCTGCTTTTTTTCAGTTAGCTCACAGCTACTGTTTCGAACAGTGGATAAAATTATCCATTTCAGAATTCCTGATGGTAGTGCCATTTCTTAATTAATAACCAGTACGAATTATAGAAGTTAATATCAAAATGTCACTTGAGAAATCACATGTGATGTCAAAGAATCCATATGAGGTTTCGTTTTTCCCCTCTGTCATCTTGCATGCGTATTATTAAAGCAACAAGTAATAATGTAAACATCAGTTGTATAGCTCTATTATCAAAATGTAACTGTAACATACACATTTCTATTCCACCGGGGGGGAAGGGGAAGGAAGGGGGTCTCAAATAGTATTATGACTTCCCCCAGAGAACACACTAACAGGGTGCAATTTGTTTTTTTGCAAGCAAGTGGAGGGAGAGTCCATCAAATTTCAAAAACAGAAAAGCACTGATCAATTGATATTGATGGATCTCCTGTTTCAGTGGCATAGAAAGAAAGTAAATCAAATTCCTAAGAACATAAATAGACCATAAGCAATGCTCAAGATCCCAAATCATCAATTCTTATTACTTTTCATTTATCTGCTTTGCATAATCAACATTTCTTTCTTCTACCTTTATTTCTATTGTCACTTATTTCATGATCTGATTTTTTTACTGGAAATCTCTGTTCTCTCATCACTGACTATGCTTTAAAGCAGGGTCTGCAGTTCAGTTTCACAAAAGTTTTTCACTAAACCAAACACACACACACACACACACACACTATCAAAACTATTCATGTAGTATTCCCTGCTGGGGGGGGGGGGAGGGGGGAGGGAGAACACAATCAAACCACTTTCTACTTATTATAAATGTGTGACCCTCCTGCCAGACTGCCAAAATGCAAATATATAGCTGTGTTCAGTATTGATGAAATTCTCACAGCACAGTAAGGCATCTTGAGCTTTGTGGTTCAGAAAGGAAATCATCAGAAATTGAATGCAGATGTACCTGAACTGTGAAAACGGTATTGCTCTTGCAACACAAATCTTTTTACATCACTTAATGAAACAYGCATTTTTAACTGTTTTGCATCAACCATATTTTTTCTTCCTATCATTTCCCATTTTCATAATGTATTCAAATAGAAAGCATTCAAGATTTTAAACAAAAGTCATTCTTGACCTTTTCGGGAAAGAGGAAGTAAAATGAGACTTGACTTATATTCACAACACCACTAAATTATATTACCTGAACCCTGATGCTTCACATTATCAGCTTCTTTATTACATATCMTGAATTTTTTTATGATCTCTAAGATAATTAAAGAGATTGCATCATTCTGTAGATCATTAAGCCATAGCTGAAGATTAAAAAAAAAAAAAAAAAAAAGGAGAACAAGTTACCTACCTCCTTTCCCAAAAGCTGAATCCTTTTGCTTAGCTTTCAGGAAAAAGACTATTTCCTATAATATCATGCCTGGGAGGAAAAAAAGAAAAAAAAAGTTTCAGTCACCTAGTAAGAAACAAAAAGTATGGACTGCAGTATATCGAGGTTTTGTCCCATCTGGAAGTGTGAAAGTGTGCATAATTAAGTTATGCAAGTTAAAATATTTAAAATACATTTCATTTAATCATTTACATCTTGCAGCACTATTTTATTAAATAGTGAAATATTTATAGCCTCTGAGGCTCTAATTAAAATGTTTTCTCAAAATTATCTTGCTTATTTCATACAAAAACTTAGCATATGAAAACAGACAACCCAGTAAATATTTGAAAGGAAACAGTCCATGCATATTCAGTCATGAACAGCAGAGCGATCGAGAACAAGCATACAAAAGCTACTCTAACTATAATCTTCTCCGAACCAGTAAAGCACAACCAGATCTAACTCATAGGGCTAAAACAGCCTGTATCTTATGCCTCTTGAAAATGCTTTGATTATGAATAAAGGACTGGAAGAAATGCTCTAGCAAAGCAATTTTATACACTATCATGATAGTAACGTATAGTCCATTTTTGTCCCACCATTTTCAAAAGCAACACAATAATGGAACTACTCTGTTGACCCTTCAAATACAGAGAAGCAGAGAAGCTAGATAAAGGCATGAGGTAAAACTGAAAAGTTACTGGATTAAAATAACTGGTCCTGCAGACACAGGCCAACGTTCACGTCCTTCAGACAGAGGGSCAGGTTCCTGCTTCTGCTCTCTCTAGCGCTGTGAATTTTTTCTGCCAGCACTCTACRCCTTTCCAGAGGCTGAGGGAGGCCCCTGGCTCTTCCTCTGCTCCACACAGAAATCCTTTCTCTGCTCAGCAGTTTCCGTATTAAGTTGAAAACTTCAGTACATCTTCACGCAGAGAAGCTGCTCCCCTCCCAGAGGAAGGACTTGAATCTACAGGGTTTAAACCAAAGAGCAGGGCAGCACCAGTAGCCCCGTGTTTACGTGGCTGTTCTCTTAAGTTTCCCCTCCATGCTTTAACTTGTCTGCCTAACTCTGACCGTGCKCAATGATCGAGCACTTAAACAGAGGCATCACGCAACGTAAACACCGGGGTGCCTCACGCGCAAAGCCACAGGGGTGCCAACGCGAGCCGTGGACCTCCCGCGCTGCAGAAACCCCAGCGGTAGCGGGGTGACGCCTCCCGAGCGCCTACTACTCTATCGCCGAACAGCCACACGCTTACAGCCTTCCCAGTCCAGACGGAGACTSAGGACAGTGCACACGGCTCAGTGCAGGCTGAAGAAAAAAAGAGGGACAGGAAACTACAGTTACCGTGTTATTTACTTCGTCTTTCTGTCCTAAGAGCGGGTGAAGTGTGCCAAATCCATGCATCCGGGTAGCTGCGTTCCACCGGGTGTCCGACACGGAAGTTAAAGCCTTTGGGAATATGGCTCCAAGCCCCCAGATTACACGCAAGATTTGTAGCACCTACATAATTGAGGATTCCTTGCTTTATTTAGAGAGACGGGTTTGTAATAAGATGGCTCAATAATTACACGCTATTTATCAGTTACATCAGCAATTTACTGACGTCAGCTGTTCAGCTGATTGAAGCTTAAACTAGCTTGGATTTATATAAGCATAGGGCCTAAATACCAAATGTGATAGCAATCTTCAAAAGAAATTGTTCTATTGCTTACCCAGGCAATGTAATAAAAAGTATTAGTGAAATATTTTATTTTTATATATATATATATATATATATATATATAAAAATATAAATAAAACGGGGAGCTGGTGAAAAATCCTCTTTTAAAGAAAAGATTTTAAAGCCTTATTTAAAATGTCAGGGGGGGTTACTTGTCATGTATAAACAACAACTTTTCATTTCTGTCTGAAATGCAAGGAAGTGGCAAGTGATTGCCATCATTCTTGTTAAATCTCACTACATTTTCAGCAGTATTTTTAATTGTTTTCTATCAAGTCATAGATGGGCTCAAGGGCAGCTGCCATTCCCCAGTTTCAGGCCTTTCCATTCTCAAGTCACTCTTAATGATAAGCCCAGCATCTTTTTTCATGCTACTTCCACTAACAGAAGTTTAAAAAAAAAAAAAAAAATCCCATCACACAGACAGAAGGAAAGGAGAGATGCACATCAAGAGGTTTGGGKTTTTTTTCCATGGTTCAGCCGCGTGTGTTAGTACTGTTAACAAAAACCTTTGCGGGAAAGCCTCCAGTAACAGAGATAGAAGAAAACCCCTAACTGCCAATGTTTAATTTTAGACTTTGTAAAGAGCACACTGTCTTTAAATGTATAGTCACATCAGTACAGCCTTAGCTTTAGTTCTTTCAGTGTTATTTAGGTCAAAAAGTATAAAAATGTTYACCTCAACGGTGTTTTTAATTCTACAGGAATAGATTAAACTATACAGATATCTGCCTAAATTAACCATGTGGCTTATAAAAAAGCAAATATAGCAACAAATATGTAAATGTTTCCATGGAAAAATGATAATTCGGGTCATGGTTTAAAAAGTAAAAATAAAGATTAATGATGAAAATAATCACGGGGGGGCAGGGGGAGGGGGGGACACGACACAAGAGTTCTGCCTACATACTTTAATTTTTTTTTTTTTGACAGAACCAGTAATCTTTCCTGAAATACCAAGTTATTTCTGTAAAAAATAGACAAACAAGAAGGTCTAGAAAATATCTGTTAAAAGCCAAGATAAATGCCTTGACCTTTATTTTATGCTACCATAACTGCATCAATTAAAATTTATTTATTCAAGTTTTACAGTAAAACTCTACTCTGTAAACAGAAAAAAAAGCAAAGACATTGTAAAGAATACGCGGTACTTATTCAGGTTCTTCCAGAGCTCAATCTGCTCACATCTCACGCGCCACCGAATCCTTGATGCTACAGAACACAAGGAGAAAGATCTGCAATGCCTTGCTGTTTAAAGCACTCAGTACTGCATATGTTGCACCTCATTCAGCAATAAACTCAAAATATACAATACTAAAAGATAAAAATACTTATTCTTACCACCTTTCTTAAGTTTTGGGCTTCATTACTTAAAATATTTTCTTCTATCATATTTCTTTTATCACAATGACAGAAGAAATTAACTGTCTCAAATACCAAGAATTAGTCAACAATATATTTTAAGCTTTGAAATATTACATTGAAGCAATAACTGATTAGTATTCACATTTTCAGATCAAGAGAATATAAAGGCAAACACTATTAGAGATACAGAAGGAAAGGAGCTCAAAGCTAAGCATACAATTCAAATGAGTTAATAAAATACAAATCACTAAGGGTCATGTTCCTTCCAAGTAAAATCAGAGAAGTCAAGGGCTGCACTTTGAAATGGGTGTACTTAAAAAGCAACAACAACAACCAAAAAAAACACACCCACAAACTTAAATTAGACATCTTTTGACCAAAAAAGATGAACGTCTGCCCCCATGAAATAATAAGAGTTTTAGCATTATACTAGCAATTATGTTCCTATAATACAAGTTGTATGATTATTTTGGTGGCAAAATTACATTGGTCTTCTTTTTACTCTCTGCTAAATACCAAATCAATGACACTTGTGTGAAAGCAATGACAACAAGAAAACTGATGCACTGTCAGAGTGTTGTGGCTCACAAAAGGTATTTATGGAGATAACTTGCACAAAACAAGGATCTAGCTTAATCTTTAGATTCTAGGCTAAATAATGCTTTAGGAACTGTAGAGAAGTCGTCGACAGCCTTTAAGAAAAAAAATCTAATCTATAGATCATCTTTGACGCACTTGGACAAAATTAATCTTAATCCTCCAATACTCTTCTAAGGAGTTGAAGTTTAAGATCTTCAATTTCTTTTTGCATCTGTACGTCTTCAAATATTGTAACAATTTTTGCAAGCTAAAACTGATACTATCCTATTACCATGATTTGCACATACTATTACCCTTTCACTGCATTATAAAGCAAAATACTATACAATATACTCTTCCATCTTCTTTTTAAATGGTTGAGGAAGTTCTGTGGTTGTTAACGATATTCACTCTAAAAACTCATTCCAGCAACAAAAAGTGGCCACTCTCTGTTAAAGTGAAATGTAAAATCCATCATTACTTAAGGAGAGGCAAGTATCAGCTCTCTAAATAAATCCTGAATGACAGTCAATTAGTTATTACTTTTGCCACTTGTTCACACACCTGTTGTTAAATTAATATTTTGCACTTACTCCCCCTGAAGGCCCTACAGAACTTTATGAAATACAGCGACACACAACTCCGACATAGTCCTTGTGACAAAATACATCTTGGACGGCAGTTAATCAAGGGATGCCATGAGCTCAACCAAACCTTCAGTAAATATAACCAGGCCGAATATGTACAGCTATTGTTTTGGCCATAAATTTTGTGAATGCTTTTTACTGTAGCAACAGACAGCTAATAAATTCAACTTGCATTACCAGAAACATATAAAGGACAGGATACACTTCATGGTGTTTTTTCAGTGTCCTCCCTGAGCCAATGCACTCAGGCATATTGTTTCCAGAAATATTTTACTTAGCAATGATACAACGACCCCCCTACCTTCTAGTGAAAAAAAAGAGAACATTGACTAAATGCCCTTATCTGGCACTACGTCCCTCTTGCTGAGAAGAGAAAGGAGTCTTCATGCTTGCAACTCGTGTTAGTTTTAGTAGCAATTATCAACATTAACAGCACATCCATCACTAGGTGAAGCGTCCTGCATCTGAAAAAACATAACACTAGAAGAAGTGCTGTCCCTGCTAAGGGTCAAAAGTCACACACAATTTTCTACTGTTCTACTAACACATACGTATTTCAGAAATGGGATTGACAAACAAGCCACAGCTAAGATTACTCTGTGAAGAGTCAAATTTTCAAAGTACTTCAAATGCTAGTTTGAATAAGGCGGCACAAGGGATAGAGACTTCTCATTCATGTCCATTTCATTTCAGTAGAGAAACGATTCCTTCAACCAGACTTTGGGGAGTATCCACAACCCATACAGCTTTAATCCCTACAAACTCGTTTTTACTTTCACCTCATACTACCACAATTTTTTCTCTAAATTAGAACATGCTAGATTTAAAAGGATAAGAGAGAAACTGATATTGTTTGACATCAACTCAAAAGCTGGACTAATCAAAAAATCTAATAATCCCTGTGCCTGAATCTGGAAATCTCTCTTGGCATTAAGTTGGTTTAAATTCAAAATAGAACCAAGCCAAACGTCCCTGATTGTCACCAAGCTGTGCTCCATGTAATACAGTCATTAACTACTGACCAAAATAGCGTATACCAGTTGGAAGGGGAAGAAACATTCAGGCAAAGCTAGCAGGATAGCGTTTACTCTTCAAATACTTCATTCTACTTTGGATGTTCTTAGTCAACTTTTCCTTTGTATGCTCCCTTAACTTCTTTAAGGTATGAAAGTCAATAAACTCTTCAATTTTCAGAAATTTAAAGCAGAGCATACCAAGCAGAAAGGATTGAGCTGCAAGGCATTGGAGATCTCTCTCCCAACACCCTCACCTGCTTTCCCAACAAAAACAGAATAGGTGAATAGAGGTGAAGCGTTTCGCAGAACAGTAACTTGCTGACGCCTGCCACCAGAAGGGGAGGTATAGAAGAAATTACAACTATTTCCCAGCCTGCTACGGTTTAGATGCAGTATTGCATAACATTTTTAGGCTGGGCAGAGTGCAAATTTAAAGTCTATCCCAGGACACACAGTCTTTATTTTCTGGCATTGGCATTCCACTGATGTTTATCCCTACCAAGTGCAATGCCGACGTGCTGCACTGCTGCCTTCACAGCTCTCTGGAGGCAGAGCAGTCTAAGGGGAAAGACAGCTTGGTAGATTCCAGTTGCTTTTAAAGAAAGGGATTAATGGATATCAGCAGGAAAAAATGGGAAGCGAAACTGAAGGAAAAAAAGAGGACACCCCGCCCATATATAGCTTTTCATTACAAAAAGACAAAGTTTATTTTCACAAGAACTTAGAAATTTTATAGAAAAACTTGCCATTGTGAAGGATGCCAGATTTAAGAGGGCGATTGGTTTATACTGCAAACATGCAGAAGGAATGATGCTCACTAATGTAGTAATAATAAACAAACACCACTAGTATTGAAGGAAGTGACTTAGTTTAAAAAAAGTTATTTTTCTCTGCTAGAAAGAGGTTCCTCTGCCAAAACCACARCCTTACTGAAACTGCATTTCAAGTGTACATTTTTCCATCAAGTTTAAAAAAAGCAGCAAGTACCTTGCACTGCTATGAAAACATTAGGCTCAGTACCTGGCATGGTGTTCTAGACAAAGTTTGAGTAGCTTTCATCTGGTTAAAGAAATACGAGTGGTAGTTTCTGGAGAAAATGATAACATCTGCATTACAGCAGCTCCATACACCAACTCTCAAAATGTTTGATTCCCTCCCACTTGGGGACTCTGAGCAAGCCACTGTAAGAAGATACCCAGCTTCAGAAGATGCTGCTGCTGGCATTTGTTAGTTGGCACTTACTAACAGAGACCAAATAGGTATCTAGGTTTGGTTCAGGGCAGTTTAAGGGAAAGCTGCTTAGTCTTTTACAAACTAATCCCTCTTCCCTTGTGTTCAGTCACATAATAGTCTGCAGTTCACAAGTACCAAATACTAGCTAGCATTGTAAAGATGGAATCAATAGTATAATCCTATTAAATTCTGCAAAGCAGGCTACTTTTCAGATATACAGTGGAATCCTCTTAAATTGATTTTTTTTTTTTTTTGTAGTAAAAGGTAGGGTTATGTGAGACGCTAGCTAGAAACGTAGAAAAGATTGTGTAACTCTCATAGGCAGCAGTTCAATCTGTTTACTTCTGTACAGTTTCTGTACATCARCTGGCATGCAGCTGCAATGCTTTACTAGATGGGTCTTCCAGTAAAAAAACTTCCTTAGTTTTTGTAACCAAACAGCAAGGAAATAACTGATAAGCTCACTCAAGTAACAAGGCTTCTATAGGAACCGACACTCTCATTTGTATGTGAGCTACTGACACCCATAAAAGAAATTCCTTCGCTAACAAGATCAGACTGCTCTTATTTAGACTGAAAGCTAGTGCTATCATTTGCTTGAGTGTCTTTCCAGATACTATTTCCTGCACATGCAATAAAAGAGCACATTTTGTCTTCAGCCGGTATTCCTGTTTATAGCTGAAGACCATACAATCTCTAAATATGTTTTGAACAATTATCATGTTTGAAGCTGTATGAAAATTTAAGCTATGTACCTCACATAGCAGGAAGACAAGGAGTCCTCTCAGCACTAGCTACCTGAATCTGGCATCAACAAATTGGCATATTTAAGAAATAGGATGATTGTTATCTATCCCAGTTCACACACTGGCCACTGTATGAGGTATGTTGGCATTTGCTGATGGGCTGACCTAGATTTCCAGTTCTGTTGTAGCATCCATTGCAAGCCACACTGTAGCCCATGCCTCTTCCAAGATAGCCTGACATTCCTCTCATGTCTTTCAGAGGAAAGAAAATACATTTCGAATTTTTGAAGAAATTCTCTACTTTCCWAAAAACAGATCATCTGTAAGTGTCTTCCTTCCTGTCTTTCCCTGTACAACCAATGCCTCCCAGTTGTGCAGCCACTACAGATCCTGCTTATATTAGAAGATGCATAAAAAAAGAAGATAGGTCCTTTACGATACTTCAGCTACATTGAGAATCATACAAAAATGTGCAACTACAATTCACARTACAGAGAATCTTAGCAATTCTATGATCAGAATGATACATTGGCATTGCCAAAAAAACATGATGGATTTCTCATTTCTCCACCTGATTAATATATGTATTTGATGCGTTTTGTAGATTAATTTTTATTGCTAGTGTCGTAGCAACACCAGAATTTCTATACCCACAAATCATCACTAGCATCAATAACATGTACAACGTCAGCTAGACAAGCCCTTCTCTGGAAGGGAGCAGGGAAGGAACCAAAGGGCCAGGATCACCTCTGCTCAAGGCATCAACACAACAGGACAGTGATGGAGCTAGGAAGAAAACCCAGAATTTAAGTCTACTGTTCATTATTTTAGACCAAACACATTCTTCACCCTTCCCTTTGCCCCATCTTCTACATTTAAATTAACCTCTCAGTGGGTCACAACATGTTGTAAAGGTTTGGCATTAACAGGTGAAAAAAAAATAAATAAATAAAAAGCAGAACTGTGGCTACCTCATTAGGATTCTCCTCTCAAAGGCTCCCCACAGTTGTGTCCTTTGAAGAGTAAAAGCTGCTTAACAAGTCAGCAATAGCTCCGTTCCCCCCAGAACAGCTATGGTAACAGTCTTGATCTCACAAACACAGTTATTGAAATACTTTCCCAAGTTTCAACTAATCCAAACCTGTTGCGTGAAATAAAAGCCAGCTCTTTTGCCTCCCTGCTTTTTTAACACTTGGCATGAGAAGAGTATCGCTCCTGTTTCCTGCCCTTTTCCTTCTCTTACAAATAATGCATCACAAAGCAGATTTGTGAGAGAAATGGATAATACAAGTAGTTTATTTGACTAGAAGGCCACAAAATCAGTTGTCACTAAACCATAGTTAAAGCTCATCTAACACATTTTGGTGAATTTTTGACTACTACAAGCTAACTGGCTGTGTACCCTATGATGTACTTGTTCAAGCATTTGAGCAAACCTTTTAAGGTTAATGGGAGTAGTTTTGATCAGGAGCTTCATTGTCTTAATCTGTGTGGTTATTTTATTATTATTATGCTAATCAGAGGACCACAACAAAATTCATTTATAAGTATTAGTATTTACCCACACCAATAAACAGAAGGGTAGCTCTTCTCATTTTAGTAGACATGTGGGCGCAAATATTGATTTTCCTCTCTGCTCTCATTTTACCCCGAGATCTGGATACCAGCCTGTCCCAGAAAGAGGCACTAAAGCACGTAACTACCTTCCCTGTGGAGCTCACAGCCTACAGAGGAGAGCACCCAAATGCTCTCTCTGCCTAGGAGCAGTGAGGAGGCATCTTCCTTTCCCATTTCCATGCAGCTAGCCTGAGAAATTCTTGCTGAGATAGTACAGCCAAGGAAATAAACTAAACTAACGAAGCATTGCCATATGAATATTTAATATATTAAAACTTGATGGACTGCTATTCTCTCACCTCACATGAATCCTGAAAAAACAGCTACGGTTCTGTACAGGTTAGGGATGTGAGGAAGGGTATGCCAGGTACTTGTTCAGAAGCCGGTCTAATGGGTTGCAGGTTCTTTTGCGGGTATTTGATCACATTTGCACAACTTTCAGCCACCAAGTTTCAGTGTTCCAATTACAAAACATTAAATACTTGCCTTCAAAATCTTTCTGTCACACTGTACACTTCTGAAATATGAACACATGAATATGACATTAAGGGAAAAAAGTATTCACTTAATAAAACTTGCAAAAAGCAAATGCTTTTCTGATTAATAGATCACAAAAGCAGCATTAATCTCATGAGCGAACGAATGAAAACCACAAAGTAGAGGTCAGTTTTTAATTTGAGGTTTCTACTAATAAAAACTTGATGTTAGCTGTAATAAGTAGTTGACTGTTCTGATCCTTACGCATACTCAAGTTTCTGCAGAGTGATATCTGGCTCAGAAGGTAAAGGAACACTTAGAAGTTGCTATACATTTACTTCATACACAGTCCTAAACCCAAGAGGCAAATCTAGCTGCCTTTGATGTGGAAGAGTTGCTGAGGCCACTCTTGTTTCTCTTCTCCCTGCTCCATCCCCTTGCCTTTGTAAGAGATTTGAATTGCAGAAACAGGAACCGTATCTCACTCCCAAAGCACACTACCAACMCACCAACTGCACAATTTGTTTATATAGAATCACTTAGAATTTCCTGTGCTTTGTAAATGAACTAAAAGTCTTAGAAATCCTCAAAGCCACAAAAGCAAAGTAAATATAGGGTAGAATATGCACTGTAGCGTTACATTCAGAAGATGTTCAGAGATCGAACTCTTCAAGAAGTCTATGAATTTCTAAAACACATCAGTCTGCCCTTTGAACAGGTGCACAAACATGAACCCGTAGTAGAAAGTCTTTCAATACCACTGGAATGAAGAGAACTATATAAAAGGCATATTTGGAAACCCCTGATATGAGACATAGCARTAATGTTGTTTTCCATGAACAGCACAGTCAGTTCTTCTGAAAGAAACTAAAGGATTAGCAAATACAGATTCTTCATGATTTTGAACACTGTGAGTTTAAACTTTGTAAACTTAGAGGCCTGTACACCCCAGGAGTGAAAACACATTAGTGCACAAAAATCCTCACTGAAAATGGCTTGAAGGATATCATACTTCTGGTGAAAATCATTTTTATTTCTTCCTTCCTTCCTTCTCCCCCCCCCCCCAAGCAGAATCAAAACTGTGTGTTTCTAACAGAGACACTGACAAATTGACAGGGAAGAGAAAACAGTCAACATATTTCTAAGATCACTTTGTGTTATTTGCACATGTACAAGAGAAACATCAGAGATCTAGAAGTATTATATATAATCTGACTTCTGATTTAGCTGGTGTTACTGAGGCAAAGAAGATGAAATACGCCTTGCATGTGTGTTCACAGTGATTCATTCTAGATACAAAGAATAACCTGAGAAAACAGAAAAAGCATGCACAGAAGCAAGGTAAGAAACAGACGGAGGAGTCAGAGAGACAGTGCTCACATAGGGCAGGTAGTGGTTATAAGGACACTTACAGTCCCACCGAGGTGAAGAAAAAGAGTAGAAAGTCTCACACGGTGTTTCCAACCGGCCTGACATGGAACGAGCTGTGCAGTGCTTTGGCCCAACTTTCTTAGCGGCTGATCAGGGCAGGAGAGCAACTGAAGACTGTGGCAATACAGCTCAGCAGCTGCTCTAAATTGGCATAAATGAGAACAAAGCATGTCCACACATGAAATCACTTTAATAAATCAAAAAAAGTCAGAAAAATGTACGTGTAACCAGGTATGAGTATGACAAGATTTTTCACTGAGACACTTCTGTTAAAAAAAGAAAAGGGGAGGGGGGAAGTGTTCTGGTAAAGAGCCATTTAGTAAGTGCTACAGTTTTATCTTGCCTTTGAGACTAGAGGAGAAAGGAGAACAAAAAAAAAAAAAGAGAGAGAGAGAGAGAGAGAAAAAACCTGTGATTCAGAAATAAATCTGACTTATATTTTTCCCAGGAATGACACTTAGGAGAGGACAGTTTTAAGCCTGTCATATTCAAAGGTAGTATCATAATACAGCTCTTAGGCACAAATATTTCTCATTTATCATCTAAATTCTCTACTTTACAGGTTTAAGCTGGTGCCTTTGCCATAAAAGTATTGGGCTTCATCATCACCTAATGAAGAATCTGATCTGCCAATCAGCATACTCTTTCCGAAAATAAAAAGTTTGAAGCAGAATCTAATATTCTTACAAAAGACAGTATGGCACCCAAGGACAGGGCTTTGCTACAGCCACTTCTGACTCCCTCCACAGCACTTGCTACTAACGTCACAGAGGCTCCCAAAGAAGCTGCTGCAAACTGATTTCATGTCCCACTTTCATGCTCCTTCCACCCATCCCGTGCTGCACAAGCCGGTTTCTCTTCTCCTAGCCAGCACCCTGCAGCACATCCGTGCCCCTCCGTGCAGTCCTGCACACGACTCAGGTCAGGCGGCACCTCCACAACCAGCCGTTCAGCTGCCGGTAGCAACTTTGGCTTTGTATAAAAACAGCAGTGCATCACTCTTTTCCCCACGTGCAGCTTTGCAATTCATGGTCTTCATGAATTGCAATACAGAACTTAGACTTACGGGATCTCTACTTTTTTGAGGTTTTATTTAAAATCAGCTTTTCAGAAAGGGAAAGTGCTCCACTTGGAGAGTATTTTAATACTACGGAAGTCTTCCTGAGTTTCATCTATAGCATGAGTTTTTAGAAACACACAAGTAACACTGATATTTAGAAATACATGTGTATATATATATATATATACACAATACACATACATATACAATACACATATATACACACATATATACAGCTGCACTCGATTCAGTATGTTTTGCTATCTGATGATTCATTAACATGAATCTAATCATAAGCATATTTTGCTCTCATTTATCTATTTATACTTTGTTTCTACATATTTAAAACCAAGTCTTCTGTGATACTTATAGCATCTAGCACATTTTTCCCCTGACTCATACAGAAGAAAAAATACACATATCGTTCACAAATTATATGCTTTTTGTCATCAGAACATTTTCAGCTAATTATCAAATACAGAAGCTTTTTCTAGATTTGAGCAAGTCTGAGCCAGCAATGAGAGAAGAGTTTTGCTTTAGTCAGGGCCAGCATCACATTCTGCTGAACACAGATCTGGGAACGGGAAGCAATTTACCTGAGTCAAGGACTTCAAAACACAGCCTTTGAGTGGTACAGGGAAATAGCTACAAAACAAGCTATTATATTAAAATTATATTTGGAAAAACACTGTTTATGCAATTCAAACAAGAACGATTTAGTTGATTACCACATGCAAGTCAAACTTCTGACACTCTTCCACACGCGGCTCACATCCACTGCAGAACCAAGTCTTAGTCATGCACCGCTAACAGATTTCATACTGCCCTCCAATCTGTCTTGCTAATGTTAAAAACTGTCCCGGGAAAACTCTATGTACAGTTTAGCAGTCTTGATTTCATATTTGTCATGCAATGAGTCGAAGATGACTTACACTATATTCTAAGCCATAAGATTTTTTTTCTTTGCTTAATTTATTTTCTTTAGGTAATTGATAATTATTTGTATCAAAGTCACAGACTATAACCCCATTGCAGTAGGGGTTACAGGTGCTCCCCCTCCTTTCCAGCAAAAGGGACAAGCAGGTTCAAGCAAACTTCAAGTGAGCCTAAAGATCAATGCTGGAACATTTGTCGAGTGGCTTCCTCAAGCAATCCAAATCCTACTCCAAACACAGCTTCTATTGCAAGGGGAATATGTTTGATCAGCCACCTGCTGATTGCAGGAAATAAAGAGGCCATAAATGCAAAAGGTAGCCTACCTGAGAAAAACAGTTTGCCAGCATTTTCCTTCTTTTAATATCTCAAACTACTGCTATAGAATTGGACTCTTTTACCTTCCATGGGAATTTACTCTGCAGCCGGCACCCCCTGCTTCTGGGGGTGGGAGGAGGAGATCTCCGGAGGAGCACCAGGASAACAGCTGGTCCTTGAATAACACTGATTTGTTTGTGCTGATATGGGAATCCTTTCTAACAGGAGTAACACACCAAGAGTTAGGTTCTGCAGCAGATAGCGTAGCAATGAAACTAAAGCTGCAGAGACTGAGGATCCAGGAAGTTTTTTTCAAATGAAAAGCAAAACACATCATTTTTCCCTTCTTCTCTCTACCTATTTCTGCAGCAGTCTTTACATCACGTCTAGTTTAACTCACAACTTGGCTTTCCCTATTTCAACCTCCCTCCATTATAAAATATTCAAACTCAGAAAGCGTGTTAAATAAAGTACCTGTAAGAGCTTGACTCTTGGAGATGTGCTCAGAAATTCAGGGGAAACGCTGAAACTGTGCTGGCAATTTCCTTAATTCAGCAATACCAAAAGGGAAGGAAAGATTTCTACTCTTTCACAGATCTAGTGCATATTTTCTAGCACATTACACGCTCCTAGACTTTAACTGTTTTTCTAGTCATTAAAAAAAAAAAACACAACAGGCATCTCTCAAGGCAGGCAGGGTCAAGTATAAACAGTTCTCCACCTACCATGACCCACTCTACATTACCAGGAGACAGCAGATTTTGAACCTGCTCCAGAAGCAGTACATTATCAGCAGATTTCTGCCTTCAATAAGGAAGCTAGTTAATAAGGCAGGTCTTTCATGTGGCAACATAACGTGGGTGAATTTAGCTCACGATTCTCCAGTTTTTTAATTACGCATTCAGCAGATGCCATTTAGTTTCATTTGACTTTTTTTTCTTCCATCTTTCATTCTTGAGTCAACCTGGGATTATAACCAAGTCCACCTAGACACATTTCCAAATGTTGTAATGAGAATGGATAAGTGTATGGAAGCTGGTGAATCATCAAAAGGTTACAGAAATGGTTCCTGGCTCATTCCTATGCTTCATACCTGCAGCAGTGTTCAAGGTCTTTCTAAGACAAATTAATGGATGTTCACATACTTTCCTACATGCACTTATGGGAAGAAGGTCTGGGGTTCTTCCATCCATTCCAAGAAAAATTTAGAATAAATAAAAAAAGAGAGATCCAGCTGTCTAGCCATAGATGGAAAGAGCTTTCTACAACCTCGTTAGAGTTTTCTTTACTTCAAGACTTTGACAATAACCCCATCAGAACTGACTGCTCGCTAGCCCCTCACTAGAAAGCTCTGTAGTAGGAAAATATAAATTTCCCGAGACTGACTAGTGATTTGGAGAGCCCCTATTTTTTATAGTAATTTGAAACACTTTACAAAGAAGCAAACCAAGAAAGGATTCATTCCTTGCAAGTGATTTGAAGAAGCTCTCCAAACACTGAGGCATAAATTTACTAGTCAACTCTGACAATTTAAGACGATACATTTTGTTGTTTTGTTGCACATTTAAATTATTCCTCAGAGCACAATATATCACAGTTAAAATTCTTTAAAGCGAAATCAATATTATCACTACAGCCCAGCAGTATATTACATCTTGTGTGGTAACCCTGTGCAAAGAGACAGAAGTCCTTAGAAAGGTTAGGACTAAAGGAGTAGAGAGTTCTTCCCAGAATACATTTTACATTTAATCCAAAGAGATGCACAAAATTCTTGGTGTACTTAGACTAAACTACTGCACTGAACACAGAGGTGTGTATTCTATCTGAGCTGTTTATTACTTTGCTTTTAGTTTTTAAGCTTATTTTTGTACATCTCCCGAGTTTTCTTTGGCTCCTGGTACCCTTCTCCCTCCCCCTCGTTATACATTTCTAAGGTTTAGCAAACATGCAGAAAATTCTAAAACCTGTAGCAAATAGCTCCCATAGAACTAACAGATTAGGCACACTAATTTTTCTGTATTGGTTTACTTCCGTAATGAGAGAAAGAAAAATATTTTATGCTTTTAACAGAGGTCACAGTAAGCATGTCAACCTTGATACTTTTCTGCCAGCTCCAAAGTATTAACGTAGTCAATCAGCTGTTATCACTCACTGGCATTTCAGAGGGCCACAACACACCTATCCTGTGCTAAACTCCAGGCAGCACAGTTGCTACTCCAGATTGTTTTGTAGGTACAACTCTCCTGTATAAAACACACCATATATTTATATTTACAGATGATCTTGTTTAGAAAATGATGAACATTGGCCCTTACTAGACTAGCAGAAAGCTACAGTCTCACAGCAGTGAATATTAGGAAGAGGGAAAGAGGGACTGACCATGCATACTCAGAACCAATATATCATTGGGTATGGGCTTATTCTTAAATCCGATCTATGCAGAAGGGAAATAGAGCATAGCCAAGAAGAAAAGTTACCTGTTTGCAGAGTTTGTCAGTAACAGTAGAGTCAACTCCCATGAAAAGCAGGGATGGTATTCAGTGAACACCTTTAGCAACAGCACCACTATTTCAGGAACGGACTTACGATACTGCTTGCTACAGTAGCCCAACTAGATGCCAGCAAAGATGCAGCATTCACACAAACTGCTCCTACATGGCTTCCAACATTGATACCAACATGGTTTAGATAAACAATTGTGGGGCTTTGTTTAATTATCAAGATTCTCTTGACACTGTAGTTTTAAAGGTCAAGTAGGGTATTTCTAAGCAGTTCACTGTCTGAAGCAAACTAAGAAGAAATTAAAATGTAGGGAAGGAGCAGGGGTGCATGATCTTCTTTTGAACGCAGCCATGTGGAATTCAGTGATTAGAACTGAATTAATATACTGAAGAATAAATTAAGCTCAAGTTTATTTGCAAATAGTTCATATGTACATCTTCATCTTAAAATAATTTCTGAACATCTTTACATTAAAGAAAATGAGAGTATAAATAGAATGTAAAGCAAAAGCATTGTCATTCTGCTAATCCCCTGCTGGCTCCACACTAGCATTAAATTACTTGTCCCCCAAATTCTTCCCTACCCCTATTCTTCTCCAATATACTCTTCTTCTATGTAAAGTGTGTTGTTTAAGGACTGGAAGATCAAGGACGTTCCTCACAAGCTTACTAGCAATTGCCTGAATAGGAACAGTCATAAGAGAAAAATTATATTTTTTCAAGTGTTTCCACTATAGCACCTGTATTCTAAAACACATGGTTCATATAGATAACTGCTTGCTTTTATGTCCTTGCTAGGAAGTACTGAAAATATATCTTTGACATGATAGCTTTGTTGATATTAGCAACTTTTCTATGTAGCCTTATTGGGAGCCTTTCTTAACCTACTGAAGAAAGGGTGGGGAAAAAAAAAAAAAATCACAGGCGTATCAAAACTCACTAATTAAATTAAGAGGAACAGTTACAGGCAAGGCAAGAGTACTCTGCATGGCTTTTTCTTCCTGCAACCTTTTAAAGTTATTAACACTGCAGCATTGCCATTTAGTGTCACATTTTTTTCCCATTCATTTTTGAATAAGGTCCTGGGCTAAACTATTTTCCTATTGGCATTGTTATGTGAGAAAAGCGCTAAGTATCAGTTTTTGTATCCCTCAGAGACTGACATCCCTCCTTCCAAAGATCACGGCCTCACATTAACCACAATGACATCTGGTCTCAGCCAAGAACTAGTATCTATCCAATTCTGTTAGTTTCAATTAAATATTTGTGTCATTTGTGTATGTTTGTCAATGTGCAGACAGATACAAACAGCCAAACATTTCCCACTGAAGCGTACAACTGACTCATGCTGGGAAGTCAGGCTGGGCGGGTAGAAATTATTCTTTACAGATCAGATTGCTCTTAACCTCCTCCGGTCTGTCATAGCAATATTTGCATCTCTAAAGAAGTCTGATACTCCTTCATTTATCAGGACTGTCAAGTATCTGTCAAGGAAGATCAGTAACCGACAGAGGAAAAAGACTGAGTTTAAATCAAACCTAGAGGAAGACTTCAAGAAAGGGTTCCTGAAGAAACCCATGAGGTTTTATAGGCAGAAATTCTCCCTRGGAAATGCATCCTCGGGCTGTAGGAGCAAAGAGGCAAGTCAGGAAAGCAGTTCAAGAGGTCAGAGGAATGCAGGTGTAGGGAGAGCAATCTTTCAGGTTTCATTTCTATGTACAAGTAGTTCTCTTATTTCTTCACTTAGGTCTAAAAACATTAGCACCTGTGTTACTTATTTTGGAAAAATGCAAATAAAGTTATTTGCAGCATATCTAATCTGCTTTGAATTAAAGGTCATTTCAAAGTGAAAAATCTAATTATCCACTAACAGATAAGGAAAATCCAGCTGCTAGGGATTAAATAACAAGCATGCACCTCCCACATGCAGCATTTCAGGAGATAAATAGGTAACAAGATGTGCCCCCACAAAAGCAGTGTATTCCTACTTCAGAACTAGTATAAAAAGACTTAAAAGAGGAGGAAGCATCTTCCAACAGCCACTGGAAGGAGCTCTCTTTGGCATTTGTCAGGGTAGCAGAGCTGGTGGGGGGAGTCCATCTTTATTTTATTTTTAAGTTTATATCAGCTTCCTGTAATAAAAAGGAAAATATTGTGCTCATCTGGTTCTACTTACAGTAATTTCTACCTTCATACCATTAGCCGTAACATGCCCAGTCAAGCTTTTGACAGGCAAATGAGAATTGGCTTCAAGTAACATAGTCGATAGCAGGCTAGTCCTCAGATCAATCTGATGCTGCCCAAGTATTAGGATGTATCAAGCGGCAGCAATGAACTCTGAACATCACCCACTGCAACACAGTAAGTTAGGCCACTGCCATCCCATTGATTCCTCCCCCAAATAAGGCTCAAAAAGCCACTTAAAAATCAATGGAGAAAAACTGGAGGTTATTTGTAGCCTCCACTGAAATGGATAAAATCTCTTGCACAAAGCCTCTCCTTGATCTACCTATGAGCACTGTCATAGTTATTTAGGTTTAAGAACATTATGTSGAAGTGATTAAAAGTTCAATAACAGGAAGTCAGTCTCCCTTGTCCTTAGAAATACGTACCACTTCAAAATCGTAGGGGATTTGAAAGTTTAATAGATGCATTTTGTCATGACATTTTACGAAACAAGCCATAATGTGAAAAAATCAAAGCCAGATGAATTTTAAAAGGCACCAATTYTCAAGTAGCAAGATGATTAAGTCATAGAACAAACTGAAAGCTAAACAGTTATCCATCTTCAAATCTTGTTTCAAGGTGTATACTGTGATTTAGTCAAACATGTTATATAGGTCAAGCTAAACATACTCAGCAGCTGTACAGAATTCCAGAATAGCAAAGACAGTGATCTATCAGGGACTTAACTGATGAATTTATGTATTATTGGACTTAAGGTAATATCTTACTAGAGATGATTTAAGTTGCTTTACTGCACGTGCAGAAGACAAGGTGTGCTCACTGGGTCATCTCAGTCGGGCAGAGGGTTGCTGACCTGCAAGCTGCGGGACAATAATCTCTTAACTATTCTCGCTAGAACAGCAGGAACATATCTCCCTGCTTAGCTGTCACTTTTTTGGGGGAGGGGGCACGTTTGTGGTGTGGGGTTTGGGGTTTTTTTTTGGGGGGGGGTTGTTTGTTTTTTTGTTTGTTTGTTTTTGCATTCAGTAGAACTACTGGTATCACAGGCTTTATAATTCTTCAGCTTACATTACTAGAAACATGCCCTTAGATTCACCCAGAAGATGCTTTAAAGAAAAAGAAAAGGCAAATAAGTTTAACAGACAGCTTAACTTCCTTCATTCATTTAAAGGGTGTTTTTCCAAGATCCAACTACAGTTGAGAAATGACTGTATATTGTGTCAACATCAGACACCCGAAAAGATCAACAGCAGATATTCAATTTTATTCCATGCTGATGGTCCTCAAGAAATGCACCATCAGCGTGCACCAACTTTAACAGAATCAAATTAGATTTCAGCAGATGATAAAGCTGTTGACTAGTTCAGTCCTCCCTTCTCCACTGCATTTTCTCCAGAGGCAGCAAGAATTTTGGTACTAACTGGGTAGTAATTCCCTGGTTAAACATTTTTGTTCTTTGAAGATAAAAAGTTACCTATTAACTATCTTTTACAGAAAGACTAAATAACCTCAGTTAACACACATTTCCTTTGCTAGGCTCATATGACTAAAAATTCATATATCATTAAAAATTACAGCAGGATATAGATTTACCTCAGTGTAATTAAAAAGCTCATGACTGGTAAGAACTGAAGCAACTGATTTTGACTGCCAATATGCAAACAAACAGTATCAATCTCAAAAAAAAAAAAAAAAAAAAAGCAAAGCTTTTCTGCTTTAGCTACCATTCATATTCATTTTCCAGACTTTCAAAAAAGTCACAGCAGTTAATACATGAACCTGTAACTCTTTTGACTACACAAATTACCTTCCTCTTTTATCATGTATGTTGCTGCAGTTATACTAAAAATGTAAGTTTGCTCCTGACTAGTGGCTAAGAAAAATCTAATCTAATCATTGCAAAGTTCTGTCCTAAAGTACATCACATCTTTACTTCCCTTTCTAAAGAAAGGATCTCTAATCTTCTTGGATAATAAACTAACTACTGTATATTAACGTACTTGCAATGCATTTCACCTCTATGAAGCAAACAGACTTCAATTTTTCCTAATTACATTTCTCAGACTTCAGTTGAACATCTGAACTATCTTGAACTCATCCTGAATATTTGACTTTCTTGCTTTAAGAAGTGTCCAATAACATGAACAGGATTTATACTTCTTATTTAAAACACTGTTGATGATATTTTGTATCTCCTCTTCCAGAACAGTAGTAATACTATTAAGAGTTTTCCTTTAAAGCTTATTTTATTATCTTCTAATCATTAACTTACAATACTTTGTGTAGGTAGATTTGTTAGGAGCAAGCACTGTTTGCACCAATTGTCATGAGCTGATGCTTTAAGTAGCTCTAGACAGCTATGGACTTTTGTATGAACCCCTGCCRCTTTTCAGATTTGAATGATGTCCCTCATCAATGTTTCTCTGCTCTACTTTGTGACAGTAAGAAACTTAGCCAGTAGCAAAAAGCATCTTTACTTCCCTAATGTGAACAGTCAGTGACAACTGCAAATTCATTTTGACATTTGGAGAGTTGTTAACATGCTCACATTCTCTTTAGCATCTTGAACATGCTAATTACAAATTTCATTACAGAAAAAAAAGAAAAGAAAAGAAAAAAAGAGGGCAGTAAGCTCAAAGCTCGACTTCTCCCGCATCTTTGTTCCTCTCGCTGCAATATCACATCAGAATGATGAATTTAGGATAAAATAAGATACCGGCTTATGTCACTTGAGAGCATTACCTCATATAGGAAACAATACAGTCTTGCTAAAAATCTACAGAGAACTACTCTAAGGAAAAGAAGAAACTTGGTGACATTCATGCAGCAAATGGTACCACAGTTTGCCAGTGTCAGATGTAACATGCATCCTTCACCAAATACATGCTGAAACTCKAGCTGCTTCGAGGAAACAGCAGCAACAAGAACTTGCACGAGCCGCGGGCACCCTCTCACCCCCCCCCTTTCACTCCCCAGGCCCCCGGGCAGCAGCACAGTCCTGATTCCCGGGTTCCCGCACCGCAGCGCTGCTGCAGACAAACACTCTGCTTCGAGCTGTCCAGCGCTCTTCCGTATTCCACCAGACGGTCCTTAAACAGGGCGCATTTTTCCTCCACATATTTGCCCCAAAGAGGCTAAAACTGAACACCGTATGGTTAAGTCACCAGCTCGTAGCTTGTGATGTCACTTTTGGCGAATCTGGGGAAGGCTACGCTATTACAGCAGAGGCAATTTTGGTAGCCTTATCATGTGCTACAATAATCGCCCTCAGCAGGACAGCCAGCTACACTAAAGCTTCCTAACCAAAAATTTGTCACCGACATACGCACCTGAGCCCCGTATATCATACTGACATCTGCTCTACCACGGAAACATTCAACATACATGAAAATATCTCTTTCCTGGGCTAAAAGAGAGGGGGAAAAAAAAAACAAACAACAAGCTCTGGCACAACCATTTTTCCCCAAGACCCAGGCACACACAGAAACGCGCTGCTGCTACTGAGCCGTGAGGTTTAGAGAGAGCAGAACTGAACCGACGGCAGTTCAGAGAGACTTGCAAGCACATCAGCCTTGCTCTGGGTCTGAAATAGGAAGAGCCCGATAATGAAATTCAACTGAGCTTGCCTCTAGAAGTGACATGCAACTTGAAGTTACTGTTTCTACTAAAGACCTGAAGAAATGCCTGCACGTGTCTGCTACATATATAACCCCCAGCCAACTCTTCTGAGAGCAGTATTCAGGGAGATCATTAACGGAAAGCAGTTAACTAAGTGACCCTCCCCTTCACTTTGACAAGTGGCGTTGTAAACCAAGCAAAATCAAATCTAAAATGGTAATAATCAGTCCTCTATTTGAAACAGTATTTTTTTTAAAGCAGCATATTCATAGAAACTTCGTAATAATACAAATAATAAAATAGGCCTCCTCTCCAGATGTACAACATTAATTTTCATAATAAATAACTACAGGGAAGATGATGTCTTATGCTGCATCATTAAAGTGTAACCCCCAAATTATCTCTATTTTTACCCATGTTTCATAATACTTGCACAGAACTGTGTGCCAATAAGGGAAATCTTGCATTCCCTTAGGTTTTAAAATGCAGCTTTACTACATATCTAGTATATAAAGCTAATTGTTATTTCTTCTTATCTACTAATTACCACAGATTGTGATGATCTATTTCTATCTCCATAATCTTTAAAAATAAATTCCTAAATGCAGTACAAAATACTTACCAGAGGACAGAGACACCAAAAGTGATCAAGCATTTGGCAGATACTGCATTTTTCCGCACAGTTAGCAAATTGTTGCTGGTTTTCATTTTTTTTWAAAAAATGACATTTTATGGGGAGAAAAGAGATGAACCGAATGAGGAAATTTTTGTTTTTAAACTTAACGCAAGTTAACAGTAACTGGCCTGCAGATTGTTACTTAGTCGTTTGCGTCTGAATGTGGTAGGTATGTGTATTTTACATTATATTGATTTGCACTAGAAAACTGATGTCTTTGAAGGGGCAACACCAGTCATTCTGCAACAACGCTTCGAGTTTACAAAATGGTGAAGCCTTATAAGACTCTAGCCCAACACGGACATCCAGTTGGCCGGGATTACTGAAATCCCCATCCCAGCAGTACCGAGTATACCTAATCCAGTCCCRAGAGCTGTTGGTCTAACTAACCTCTGCCGCAGAGCTGCCACGGCAGGCGACTGCTCAGGCAGGTCAGGCAACCTGTTCCCATGCCCTTCCTGCCAGGAAATCCTTCCCGGCTTCTCCCGGGCTGTTACTAACCAGTTACGCTTCGTCCTCCACTAAGCGTACGYGACAAGACTTTATCCTTTTCATTACAACTTGTCTTTATTACACTGTGTGATAAATAGTATAATCGGGTACTTGAACTTGATCGGCATGTCAGGGCAAGCGGCCTCTCCTTACAACCCCAGTCTGAGTTACTAGGAAAACGCAGAAGACATGGGGAAAAAGGCTTCGTTATGCAGAAGGAATTACTTCTCGTTTGGTGCACTGCTCAAGGCTTAGCAAATTTAAGGCTTATGAAATGGAACCAAAACATAAATCATACGATCACTATTTCTTTGATTTTTTTTCTTGATTTCTTCTTTCCAAGAATCTGCTAGGTCTTACTCTTTCCATCTTTTTTAATTAGCATCTGTCAAACTCTTCCAATCACAGAAATGGCAAACACTTCACTTCAATGAGGAACAACAGTTAAGTGTAACAGCATTAGCATGTACTTAAAGACAATAGTTTCACACTCAGCTTGTTCAGACAGAAAGATGTCTTTGACCCTACTTCATATACTTACATTTTCTGTTTTTAATAAGCATAAGATTATAGCAAACATTTTTAGAGCTTCTCAATGAAAGAAGCAGCAAGGGAAAATAAGGCCTGTAAATAGGTTAGCAGTTCAAAACAAGTTATCTGCATGAGTTGCTTTAGGTGATCRCCTACTACTGTTTCCAAAATAGACTAGTTCTTATTCTTCTGTAAACAGGACATGCAGAAGACATTAAAACACACCTCAGACCAGAATGAAGAAAACTATTTTGAAGCTGTAAAAGGCACAGAATACTGATGTATTTTTATTACTGAAGCTTTAATTAAAACTATACCTCTCATACCATGCAACTGAAGAATTACCCATTGTCTTTTCATAAAGCAGAACCTTAGTGGCTTAATTGCAAATGTGGAAGAAGGGGGGAGGGGGGAAGACATTGCAGTTTCAAGTAATTTTGTCTTAACAAGATAATGCAAATGCTAACACAAAATATGCCTTTCCAACAGCCCTTCAAAGCTTAGAGGTGATTAATACTGCTACATTTCATTTTAGTGCTGTCAAGATCCTTCTGCACACATCCTTACACAAATGAGATTTACAAAGTATCTATTATTTATTCTGAAAGCAAAGGGACTTTGCAAATGACAGGCTGAGGTCTTTGCCCAGGAGCTGGTTTTGATAGTGGAGATCAGAGAGTCCTTTTCACTTTTTGTTCYGTACGCATTAGCACTGTCAGAAATAGTTGCAGGTGGGAAGTCATATTATTCTGCTCCTCCTCCTTTGGGAGGCTGGCGAGTCCTAAGATTGACTGACATGATCCATCTTCCAAATCTATTAAACTTTCTCTTGCTTTATAAAATGCATTTTTTTACAGCTTCCTCATCTCCACTGCATTGTAATCTTACTCATGTCTCCTCTGCAGTTCAGTACTTTCTAGCATATTTTGTCCATACAAAAGTAACAAAAAAAAATTATTAAATCTATGCAAGATTTGTTTATTTATAATTAACTTGGATAGATTTTTCATCTTCCTAATATTCAGCTAAAATTTTGCTCTTATCCTGTATCCAACAGGACATTGAGATACCTGAATGCTCTAAAAAAACCAGGCACTATGTATCTGTTAAGTATACATTCCTTTATGCAGAAGCCCAAACCTAAATGGATGTTAATATAGGGCATTAGAGAAGAGGGGGCTGTAATTAACACTGTTAATTAACATGTTAATTCTGTAATTAACAGAATCTGGATGAAGGAAGCAGAAATTCTACATATTTTGTGGTTATTTTTAATTTAAGCTTGCAATGTTTGCTAGTTATGATATTCATAGAATTTGCTATGGTTTGCTTTCTCCAGTAGATAAAGCTATTACTGGCATTTTGCAAGAAGCTGCTACAGGCTAATGGTTCTCCCCTAGTTTTGCATCAGGAATCATCAGCAGAGGCAGTCAGTCCATCACGTGACCCACCACATCGGTCTGCCACAAAAGAGTCTTAGTTGACCCTGTTCTTGGGAGACAGATGCATACAACAATAAAGGTTGTCAAAAAAGCTGACGGGGAAGGGATGCTGCTCCCCCATTCTCAGTTTCACTCCGAAAGTTGCATTGTTTCATTCTTCAAAATTTTGAAGAGTGACACCGGTAGTAGGATATTAAAGCATCAGTTGAGGGAACTGAGCAGGTTTAGAAACGTTTTCTGTTTTGCTATTAAAATTTTTCAGCCAGGAAACACAGGGAAAAGGGCTAAATCCAGGCATCTTCACTCCATAAAGAACCTCAAAGATCCACGCTATTTCCTTCCTGCGGTGGAAGCAGTCAGAAATTCTAAATAATTCTTTCCCACTGTCAGTGTCAGATTATCAAAGGGGTGTTGTGGGAACAGACTCGTTTTCTACTGCTTTTCACTGACAGCAGTAAAAGGGATTGAAATCTGCACTTCTTATAATATTCTGCCTTCACATGAACTGCTGCAGTTTTAAGTTTCCTACTTCTCTTTTGTAAAGCAATATGGTATGCAACCTACCTGACCTGATTTATCAGCATATATGCTGGAGTCCTGCTTTGCTCTTTGAGTCACTTATTTAACCTTAGCATTTCTATYATATGAATAATTTTAAAGGCGACTCCAACAGCTAATAGAATTATTAGTTTATTGACTAAACTGATATTCCTAGTAACTAGCACAGCTAGAACAGATAAAACTAGCTGCAAAATATTCCAAACGTTTTTTAAAAACAGCTTACTTAAGCTTTTGAAAAAAAAAAAAAAAAGCTTTAGTAAACTGTCTGGAATCAATCATCACGATCATCGCTGTATAAATAATGGATCCTGTATTAGAAACTTTTAACATGAAGACTAGTTAGCACGAAACTTGAGAGGATGCATCGGCAAACTCCACATCCGGACTCATTGTCTTTCCGATTTTGAAGAACTCTGTGCACGCCAATAACAGAAGAAAACTTTCTATTGCGTTTTGTACGCCTATAGAGAATAACATGCGCCAATCTAACACAGCCATTAAAGTTTCATGCTAAGAAAAAGCGCTTTGTAAAGACTTACCTAGAGAAAACCTCTGTGTAACTACAGGAACTTGCTGGTTTCATTTTCCCATTCCCTGAGGCTTTATCGCTGTCAGAGGACTAGCCACAGGAGAGGGTTAAATAGAAAGGGGATGTTTTATGCCCTTCCACCATTAAAGTAAGAGTTCAGTGTTTAAACAAATGGGAGCAATGGGAAGCATCAAATTAAGAGGAAATTATGACCTACTGAGATACCACAATTCCATGTGAAAGTGGACTCCACATCTGTCCATTAGGCAAACCTGGCATCCAAGGAAGTGCAAGCGTTTACATATTGTACAACTCTGCCAAACAGAGTGTATGAATCTGCATCAAACAGGCACATAGTTAGTAGTCAGTCAACTATACAATATCCCTGAACTCTGACTGGCTTTTCTGTGCAAAAAGGAATAATCCAACAGTATCTCTTTGGTTTTATTTGCCTAGAGCCTTCTCCTGTGTTCTAATTAAGATTAATGTGTTAGTGAAAGCTTGTTGACATTGTAAAAGTTAATAATCCAAGGCACATGTGTAAAATGTTCTTGAAGTTAACTTTGTCGAAGTAATTGTAATATTGTTAAAACTGAGCAACGGGGAACATAATCGACAAAGGCTGAAACAGCTTGGAATTGTATTTGCCTACTGTGTAACAATATGGCACGGTWCTACCACGAAGAGCCCTACATCTTCTCACAGTCCACTTGGAGGTAACAGAGGACTCGCTAATTCCATAATAAACATTTTTAATCACTACCACCATACCTAATGATAACGAACTTGTCAAAGGTCTTTCTGTGTGTTCCTCTTGTACCCTTGTGTGCCAGATTGCAGCTATCTGGAAGAACATGCATAGAAAAGACTTCTGACCCATAGGCACCAATGCAGCAGATAAAATATTTTTAAAGGACAGTGAGGACTATGAAAATTAGAGTTACTTCAGATTACAAAGCTGTCTCAGTTCAAGAAGATTTCATATCTTTTCACAGTGCTCAGCCATTTGCATGGGTAATAGTAACAGTTAACAGACAGAATCCATCAAGACTCCAAAATTGTGTCTGGCCCCAAAAACAGAATATAACTGAGAATATTGCAGCCTTTCAGTTTTCTGAGGCATGGATTCTATTTTTGCATATGCTTGTTTAGTATCTACCACGTTGTGGTTATTGCACAGCACAAACTAGACGATATCAGAAAAATCGAGGGTGTTATTTCTGTGAAGGGTACTGCATCATTTATTTTACTATAATATTGATTACCATGGTGAGAAGGAAAAGGTGTTAGCTAATATTATATTATAGTAAGCATAGTCCAATACACTGCAATAGTGATCCCATTCCTTTTGTCTTCAGAGAGGCATATAATAGAAGGTGCTATGGGCCATCTCCATAGGACTGATGAAACCCACAGCTTAGAACGGAAATGCTTATGTCAGACTGCAGCTCTTCTCCTTTGCTTCACTAGGTAAACTATTCCAAACCCACAGACAGAAAATAACATCTGCTACTGAGGATTTTTAAAAGGTTTGGTTAGATAAACCCTAATCTTATCTGCACAGCCACAAACAGAATTAAACTATAAATGCCAAAACTTACAATACATAGTATAGAAAAGAAAGTTCACAGCCTTCTGTCTGAAATGTAGTTTGATAGATTCTTGGGGATGGTTAAGGAGAAAACTTTCTAGATATTACCACATCAATCCATTAATATCTAAAACAACTTCCAATTCAATCTTGGATAAATTCTTTAAATTGACACAATATATGCATTAATTCAATCAAGCAAACCAACTCTGTCCCCAACCCATGTTTGTTTTTTTTTATATCAAACAATCTGCAATAATATGGCCAAGAACGTTATTTGTTTGATTCAACAAAAAAAAAAAAAAAAACCACACCTCTCTCCCTCCTTCTCATTTGGGCTTTCTTATAGTTGACTGCTGCCAGATGTTACAGGTGGAGGCAGACAGCACATGACATCTGCACTGCCGAATGTCTCGGGTAGATCCGAACAGGCTGCTGGCTTCAGCCGAATGTTAATGGCTGATGGCAGCTCAGCAGGTGCAGTGGAGGACCAGGGGGAAATACATTGAGAAGTCTAGAACAGACACACTAGTTATGTGCCAGATGAAAACTGGAGTTATAAAAAAAAATAAAAAATAAAAATAAAATAAAAAATTGCGCAGTTCAGATCGTAAGACATTGAGAATACTGCTTCAATCACGCCTTTCATTTCTGAAAAACAAAAGCCCTGTACACTATTTTTAAAAGGAAGTTACTTTAAAACAAAGTCTTAGCCTGTTATATTTCAAGAAAGTAGAAAACTAGAGAAACACAATTACCTAGATATTTGTAAACTGAACTGCATTTTAATAGCTTGCTTGATATGCTGCAAAAAGGTTGAATGGTATACATTTCAACTGCATCAACATAACTTTCAGATAACGAGACAAACACATACATATATATACACACATACGCAAATATAGATTTATTCCTTAATTGGTTGTAAAATATAAAGCTATCGCATAGAAAGGATATTCGTTATTCCATTGTGCTATTCCCAAGCAAACAACTTCTGTACGCAGGTATGTGACCCATCTCCATATTCTTTCCAAATAGCATAAGAAGTTTGGCTCTTTAATCACAAACAGCACATTAAAAACTTTCTTCTATGATGTTATACCATAAATTGATATGCACAGCAAAAGTAAACTACTTTATTATCGATGTACTGAAATTAATTTTTGTCATTTCTGTTTTTCAGTACTTCCGTAACTAATACCTTTTGCTATTTCCTTTTTCAAGAGTTTCTTCCCAGGATTTGCACTGAAATATTTTCAGGACAAAATGTTAGAGTAGCATTTAAAGATTTTAGATACCCTCTGCAATCATCAAATGTATACACAGCTCTCAAGAGAACTATAACTGAAGAAGCCTTCACTCCAACACTTTTTCAGGATAAAGAAGTCTGATACATATAGTAAATCACATCTCAACTTTGCTGACATATCACTGAAGATTATTCATGATACCCTGTCAGTATACCCGTACCTGCTCTGGACTAAAAACTCGTCCCGCTCATTATTCTATTAAATGACCAGTTTAGTTCCCAGTCTTGTGCTGATGTAGAAGAAACCCAGCTACATTATTTGGTATGTAACGTTCACATTTCTTTACCAGTAACTGAACCAAGACCTATTCATTTCACACATACAAAATAGGTAAGATCACTGTAAATCAGTTTCCGGGAAAAGCTGAAATTACTGCATCCCATTACCTGCTCTCTGACTGCACCAGTTATCTGTTATAGCTTTAAGAAAATAAACTCACAGCAGAGCCATATTTCTAAAAGTCTTTGTGTGCCTATAAATCTTAAATGAAGAATGGGAAAGAAGCAGGTGCAAAAAAGACCAGGCACAAATCTGATGCACAAAGCGATGTCTCTGATCATTTTTGCTCGTTAAAAACTTAATGACTCTTTACCGTTGCCTCTCAGGCCCTAAGTTAAGTGCAAGTCTCTCTCAGAGCACTGGATAAATTATAATTCAGGTTACAAACTTCATACCTGCAGTTTCTTCAGTCATCAAATCTCCTAAAAACCCATCAGGGTAAAGCATTAGTGACACAGAAGCCCTCTCAGACTCCWCTTCCACCTCGCCAGGCTACCGGTCAGTGGCTGGCAAGAGATCCCATTACTGTGTGTGCTGTCTATAAAGCACTTCTGCATCTTTCTTGATGAACAGCTATATATACACATGCACATTTCAACTGTTACCACAAGCAATTTCAGACCAATCACTCAGATATTGTCACAGCTGTAATAATAAAATTACCTATTTTGTTTTGGTTTGCTGAAGTGAACATGAAGATCAAACTGCACTCCATCTATTCTACTCCGCCCRACTACTTTGTTATTGTCAGCAAACCCAGGACCAAAATGCAGAAAGACTCCTTCTTTCCTGTAAGGCAAATCCAGTAGCTTAAGCAAGGGGAAAAAAAATGGTAGGATTTCATCGCAGTAGCTGAAGGATTCTGAAGTGCCTGCTTGCTTCCCCCATTTAGGATTTAGTTTACTAAACCTTGATCAGTACTTCAAATTGCATTCTGTATTTCATTGCATCCATCAGATGCAAATAAGGTTTCCATTAAACAAAAAGGTAGAAGGTGTTTCCCAGTTACATACTGTCCTAGATGTTCTCCAACCAGAAGAGAGCAAGCTTCTAGCTTTAAAAAACCCTGATGCTTCTAACTATTTTTAAATATTTAGCTCATTAGTCTAAAGCTTTAACTGTCCCTGTGCCTATCCCCTTCTTCACAATTTATCCTCTCAATCTGTGTGGTACACAATTAAGATGTTAAAACATCAATTCACACAATTAGCTTTATCCAGGCCAATAGCTCCATCATGGTCAATGGAAGTATTTCTTTGAGGCAAAGTGTTCAGGCTACTTCACAGTATTGTTTACTTTTCTTACAGACATGAAGAGGGTGAAACAGTGGAGTAAGTTCATTAACTTCAAAAAGCTCCATAGGGTTTCAATGGTATGAAGTTGATCCATTGGTTTAACCTTCCATTTTCTGACGCTTTCCTTTATTATCCCTTGAATAATTAAAAGACTTTTCCATTAAATATCTAGCTTCTATCTCATTAGTTGCTTGAAGAGCTGAAAGGGCAAGCATAATATGAGCTATAGGTGGTTTTGAAGAACTATTCATTTCTTTATGGTAAATGGCATCCACAAATCCTGTCAACATAGATCTTTACAGCCTATATAACTGTATAAGGTAGCTTCTGTAAAACATGCATATGGAATTAGGAGTAGATTTGAGTTCAGTGGCAAAATACCACAGCTATTAATCATAATCTGATACTAAATTAAGGTATATTAAGCTCTTAAAAATTTAAGATTAAGTTAACCACATTTGCTCCATTTCTTCCCGCATTTTCAAGTTATGGGATACCTTCAATCCAGCTGAAAGAGAGGTAATATTTTTTCCTCAAACTGAATCAATACTAAGCAGGTATCAGTTGTCTTCATTACGTATATGATGAAGAGAGAAAACTTGGGCCCAAATGCACTAAAGCAAAACAGGAATCACTTCCTACCAATGAACAGGGTCAAAGAGGAATTATATTATTCCTTCTTTCTCTCCCAGAAATTCTTACAGTCTATATATCATCATTAGCGGGGGGGGGGGAAGAGAGTACCAAAATATCACCCCCTGCTTTTCTTTAATCATAAAAAGAAGCCATCACATAAGCATTATTCATTGAGAAATTGTCTCATTTTCCACAGCCTCAGGCTAAAGGAAGATACAGATGGGAGGAAGTTAAGAGAACAATCTACAGAGAGGAACTTGTCACATAAAGCACTATTTCAAAGGAAATGGAGAAGAGAAGAAAAACATTCTGCACTTGATCCACTGCTAATTATAGGCTGGACTATAGCCATTTAAATGCATCTATGACTATTTATATGGACATATATGCCAGTTACTTCTGCAAATCTGTTTCCAAATCAAGAAGCTTTGTAGGACCATACCTCCAGTAAAAAGGCGAAGAGGTCTAAAGTTCCCAGTGTTGTATTTTCCTTCACCTGATGACTTATTTGGACAGTACAAGTTACTGGATCTTTTTCTGCATGTTAGTTGTTATAAACATTCTTTAACATAATTTGTTTTACGGCATTATGGACTGTTGCAACAGCATTAAATATTTAGCACAGTAGCAAAGATTTGGCTTTTGAAAAGGGAGCTACATGACACCTGTTCTATAATAGTAGCGCTACTGCATCAATCATTTCATCCTTCAAGTTAGATGCATCCAAACACAACCTAGAAAAAGCATAAACAGAAAGACTCAATGCTCAAATGTAACATCTCTGAGTAAAAYATTCCATGTGAAGTACACTTCAGTATTAAAACCCTGAAAGATAATTTCGTATTGCTAGCAGAAAACAGACTATCACAAAATGCTGGAGATGCATGCCAGTAGCTTACTGAAAGTTTTGCTATGTTGCTGAACTCAGAGATAAGCATCCCATGTCATCTTTCATATCAAAAGTGACATGGCTGCAGTTAAATTCTGACACTTGAGAGCTATGTCATCTAAAAACCATGAATCCATATAGTTAGTATAACCTGCAATTATGTAACCAATGTCAAAATTTGGCCTAGTATTTTAGAGACAGGATACTGATCTGACCAGGACAGTAAAAATTGGACATTTTGGACAGTAAAATTGCTCATTGAGCACTTAGCTAAAGAAAGAAGAGTTAGAGAAGAGCTCTATTAGTGATGAATATTTAGCACCTAGATAGGCAGAAGTACAAACATACTGGACACAGTAAAAAGATCAAGTTTGCTATGTATTAAGTTATAAAAGTTTTCTGAGCACAGAATTAAACAAGAATAATGCTGGTACAAATCGTACAAATCCAGTTATGCAAGATAAATTCTGACTTTTTCCTCACACTGGCAAGCAGAGCCTAATGACCATTTAAAATTTATGGAAGAAAACCAACAGTCAGGGCTCTCTGTGCTTGCAAAGTTTTGGCATTGCTTTTTGCAGGATGTGAAAGAGCCAGAACAATTCCTTTGTCGTATCTTTAACGCCATCCATTCCAGCTGCACCAAAAATACCAAAGTTTTGATTTGTTCAGGCATGTATACTTTGGTCCGTTGTTCCCAAAGCTGGATGGGAAACAAACTTCTCACAAGCTAAAAATCTTCCCTCTTCCATGTGAGCCTGAAACTACACAATGTTGTCTTTATTAGAGGAATCCCCTTCCTGCCCAAAACATAGTATCACAGACAATTGCTTAACAAGCCATCGATACAAAAGACCCAAAAATTCATGTTCCAACTCTCTTCGGGAGATGCAGTTTCAGAATTCCTGGTCCAAGTCAGATGCCAGCTCACCAYTGCTTCACCTTCCCTGGGTTTCACCTATCATTGCTGGTAGCTCTCAGGAACTTCTCTCAATTAACACTTCATTGAAATTATTAACTAAATGGGGTAAAATATGTACACGCTATGAAATAATAGGCAAACTTACAATATCCGTAGTTATTTGTACAGGACAAAGAAATTAAGGCTCTATTCTGGCTTTTTGACTAATACAATGCATATTATAGAAGCACTCTTGGCATTAAAGGTCAAGAGCAGGCTGATGGTATCTAAAGCCTATACTGGCTTTCACTGTGCTCAAAACAGTGAGTGCCTGCACTGTTTAGCAATTCTATAGCTCTCTTATAGCGCTTTCTTCTTCTCGTGACCCAAGATATTAATGACAGTGTCACTCTTCTCATACCAGTCCACTCTTACTTAATCAATGCAATAGTATATTTAAAAATAGTCTATCCCATATGTTAAACTATATTTCAGGAACATGTCTTTAAGTATGACTGGGGTACTGGATGATTTGAAAGCAAATTTAAAAATGCAACTTCACACTTAAAGAGTAGATACTATGGCACAGACCAAATCTCTCCACACAGCATTTTCATGCCATCATCACATAAAAACCCTCCTCCAGCTGCAAGGACAACACTGGAACTGTGTATATTAGCGGCAAACAAGGAAGAGGTGCTCAGCATGGTCTAGCCAACCCAGCACACCAGATTATGTCAATTCTAAAACTTAAAATGCTGCTGCCTTCTGTGATGGCTCAGACACTTTCCAGTCATTTGAGTTTTAAGATTACATTTTATTGCTATGTTCCCCTTGATAGAGTAGGGCAACTACAGACTAGCGCATGCCCTAAAGGCAGGGTTTTCTCTCAGAAACATAAGATCCTTTACATTCTTTACTTTTTTGCCAATGCACAATACGGCAACTTCAAGCATATTACCCACTGGAATATTATACAATTGAACAGCACAAGACAGAATTCCTTCGCAGAGGCACTAAAATAAATTTGCTGAAGAAGGAAATAGGGAGTAGGAGGAGATGAAATGCACGCTCCAGTTTCCAAGGAAAGCATGTTAATGCCTAAGGGGGGGGGGGGGAGTATCCGTTATAAAAATATGTTGCTTAAGTGCTGCCAAGGGAAGATCAGTGAAACCTATGGTGATCTGCTGAGTAAATGCTGGTCATGCAAGTTAAAACTGCCCAAGAGCAGCTTTCAATGACATATCCAATTTCAGCGTTTACAATGCATGAACTATTAAACCCAACCAATATGACTCTTTATGGCAGCCTTTTTCAGAGCTATATGCTGACTAACACTTTAATAGAGAAAAGTATTTTGTTTGCTTTTCAGAACATATTTCTCAAGAAAAGTGCTAGCTTGTAGTATGGACTGATAGAGATCCTGATGATAGGAAGAAAATACCCCAAAACAAACTGTTGATAATAAAGACTCCTATTCACCAGCTATCTGCAGACCAAGACGACTTCTCATTTTATGCTGTCTTCTTTGAGAAATAGGGACAGCAGTGGGTAAAATTTAGAACCAACAGATGAGGTCTGCCATTTTTGATAAGGAAGCCAACTTGTCTCAACCAGATGAGCAGCACCATTATGGGGCTAACATGACTAAGATTAAATTGATTCTCTACCTAAATAAATACTATAGTTTTTGTGTATGCCTGTAACAACACAGTGCTATTGTTATTTGAATACATACCACTGTAGTGGTACAGGCTGGCCACAGGTTAAAGGCTACCCAAAAGCACTGCTCAAATAAATGAGATCTTGACCACATCTGCCCAGCTCTAAATGACTAGATTAAGCCATCAAGAGGTTGGAGGGGGGGGGAGAAGCAATAGACAAACTTTGTTATGTAACTGTTGCTAACGTGACATTTCTGTAACGCACTTGGCATGGTGATAGAAAGCCCAGAACCACCACTAATTGGTTGTAATTACATACAGAGCAAGTCAAAGATTAGCCTGGATCATCAGGGCCACCGGCAATTTATGCCAGCAATCTAATCTAGAAAGCAAGAAATAGTTAAAACAACTGCCCCTCATGGGGTAACCCCACAGATGGGCATCTGATACTGGGCAGAAAGATGAGCCCCAGGTGGACCCGTTGCTTATAGGGGCAGGGCCCCCAGCCAGGACTCGAACACATTGAGCTGCCGGAGCCAGCATCCTGCTTCCCTGGGCCCCTGGCGTCAGCCGGGAACAGGATYGGAGGTGAGCGCAGGGTGTAAGTGTGCGTGTTTAGAATAGAAATCGCCATCCATCCCCTGTACCCATCCCGCTCAGTAAGTACATTTTCTGATTTTGTATCACTGAGTGGGGTGGTTCTGCTCTTGCAGCCACCCAACCCAACCTTCTGTAACAAATATTCTTTTGAAAGCCCCTATAAGTTGCTTCTTACCATCATTTTCTCCTTACCTTCTCACTAACAACCTGGATAATTTAGGTGGTGGAAAGGAAAGAAAATGAGGGCAGAGAAAAAAAAATGCCCTTTTGGATTAGTTATTTCTGCTCTTTCTACATCATTTGAGGTGCTAGCAAAAATTGCAAGATGGTTTTACAGACTCTGTGCAAGGCTGAATCCAAATTACACATTGACACAAACTAAGTATTTATCACATCTGTGGAACCAGGTTAGAGACCCACCAGCATGAACTGCGCTTATGTTAATTGTATAAATTCATTGATCTGGTGGAATTTAATGGCAGATGTACTAGCGATTTCAAGAAGGACAGGATTTCACTCATAGAAGACATGCACTACATGAGCATAAACCAAGGACATGCAGAAGAAGTAATTTGTTCTAGATCTGCTGATCCTTTTTTAGCTGCATTGGTAGCTCTTATTGACTGAAGTTCTGAGTGCAGTTTCATCGGAGACTGAGACCGTCTGCCCCCTTTTTCATGGATGGCTTTGTTTTCAACTATATCAATACCTTACCTGGATCACCAGGCAACTGCACAAGCATCAGTGACAGCATGAGGAATGCAAGTGGGGAAAGCTCAGAACTGATCCTGCGTGCAGAGGTTTGTGGGCAAGATTTCAGGGGAAAAAGTCATTTTCCAATTTTAATGAGGTTCCTGAAATTCTGATTATCCAAAATTCTGTTTCCACATGGGATACACATACATAGGTCCAAGACAAATACAGACTAGAAAGCTCAATATTCATCGGATCTGCTCAGCTGTGGTGCTGAGTACTATAAAACACCCATAAAAGTCACAGAATTATCTGGGTCTCATACAGACAACATGTTAGTGAGACTGGCCCTTTATTTTGCACTATGTACAAAGAAATGCTTAGAAAAAACAGAAATTTCTTAATAGACTGTTCAGTGACTCCTGTAAGGCTAAATTAGCTTTTAATTTTAGGAAGTAGCAGAATTAACTGCCATGAGATAAGGATCAGGAACAACCACCAGGACCAGTACACAAACAGCCTCTCTCCAGAGCACTGTCCTTCGGGCTAAAAGAGTGCCATTCATCTCCTGCTAAGCTTTGCTTCAGGAAATTTAGCAATTCTTCTACAGAATTACTTACTGTGAGACCAAGTATTTTCCCCAAGCGTCTAGTACTGTATTATTTTGTACTTGTCAATACTGAAAACTCTCCTTCTATTATCTACTGACCTAAATAAAACATTACTGAACAGGGAGCGCCTCAGGTCCTTCCAGTGCAGAACTGGTAGGCTTCATCCCTCCATCCCCCTCCCCAATGAGGGCTGCTGATCAGCAGCGGCACATTTACTCTCACTTTACTCCAAGTATTCTGTTCAATGAAGGGTTGTGGAATGATGGTATATTATCAAAACGCCTGCTATGATATTAAGACTGACAGAAGCCAAACAGTTATTTGCCACAATTATTTTAAAGGGTTTTTTTTTTAAATCTAGCAGATTGATTTCTCTTTTGTCTTATACCCATCACATTGTAGTAAAGTAAATACTTTAGAATTAAATATATATAATATATATCTGTTTCTAGTGCATTAAAATACAGATTTTAGGTAGTCCTGTTCACGCTCATTGCCCTCAGCTTAATCAGATAGATACTCAAGTGAATTCCTCCATGAAGTCAGGATGAGGAGACCACAGTTACTTTTCAAGTCTTCTCAGAGTCCTACACCAGGATCAATTTGGATCAAGTGTACTAAACAGAAAGAGCTACTGTCAACCTACTCCAGAGGGACAGACTGGAATTAGACATTCAGCTGATGGCCAAAAAGGCAGCAGGAAAGAAGCAGCAATAGTTTATAAGGATTCCTCGTGCACGTGCAGAGGCAGGATCTGTCCAGCAGCCCAGCGGTTTTGTATCTCCAGCCAAGTTCCTGGGTTAAGCGCTTAAATAGCAGCGGGAGGACCTCTCAACTTCGGAGAGGCAGACCTGGATGCTTCGATGCACGAGAACATCACTAAAGCTGCCAGAGTCTGAGCCCAGCCCCTACAGAAGCTCCTCTACAGACCGCCAGATTCTGGGAATGCTGCACGTTCCCTCCAATTCTGCAAGGGCAGAAAAGCCTAGAAAGCACTTCAAGACATTAACTGCTCTACCCTCTCCTGCCTCAAGCATTGCATCATTAGCAATAGCTAGATGAAGTGAGCTAAGGACAAGAATTGTCACCTACCAAGGAAATGGTTCAATGCAGTAAACACTGAGCAATACCAGTCCTTACTTAAAAGGGCATTTCAGCACCTACTCAGCCCAGTGGAGTAATAAGAACACCAGCACATGCACATCATATTTAAAATGGCCCGTTTCAGAACTAGGCATGCGGCAATCATACCACCACCCGCAATTATATTGCCATTTCCTCAGGGAAGAAATATAGGGAATTGCTGTGCTGGAATGGCCAGAGAAACTGATACTCGCACGAGTAAGGGAGCCTAATAAGTATTATATAAATGCTGCTGGTGTTACTTGTACAGTCTGGAAAAAGAACAACATACTGCTCAAACATAGTTTTTATGCTCAGAAAACCACTATTAGAATTCAATGTCTTGAACACAGCAAAATATATTAACAATAGGCAAAAGTTCCTTTCCTCCACTCCATCCTTTCAGGAGCTCAAATTGCACCCAGCAAAAAAAAATGAGGAGTTAGGCTTGCTCTCTATGATCATTTTGCAAATATTTGGCACACTTTCAAGATCTTCAATCTTTACAACTTCCAGAAAGTGTTACCAGTCAGTAAGACTTGTTAAGTCAGCTGACACCAACTAAAGTTACATAACATGAGTTTGCATACAGTAATTTTAAACCTCTAAGAGAGGCTCGTATGACTAATAATAACTAGAACCTTCTAACACTTTTGCCGGTTTGTCTCCAGCRGGACTGAAATATTCCTGCAGATGGTCTTCACAAAGAGCAAGCACACTGAAGCCTCTCAGAAACACTTGGACATCGATGCATTAATCTGGCAACATATGAAATCAGCTAATGCCAAAGTGTTAAAGCAATGCCACTTCAGCTAATGGCACAGATGGAGATTCGTACTATGATTGCTTTTAAGTGGGTGTGCAGTCACCCTAATGCAAGAACAAACAAATCGCTCGGATCCTATGATGCCTCTCACTAAGTATGGTGAGACCAGACACTCCCCGTTTTCTTCACAAGTACTCGTTAATCATATTTTGTACATAACTTCTCATAGTGTTGCTAATGAGGATGCCTGTATTTAGCTTATGACTATAAGAGTTAGAGCGCAGAGTTAAAAATCAGCACACAYAACTGTAGCAGACAGTATCCACCCCAAACTCCAGACTGCCCTTAAGACTGTTGAACAGAATATAGAAGAGTTTTCATTATCAAATCCATGCATGCAAATAGCTGAACGTACAAAAAAGCAAACAGCCCGGAGCAATAAAATATCTAGTTTTGTTCCAAAAAAGCTTGATACAGTAGAAACTGCTGTCCAGTTACACTAACATTTTTTTCTGTAATATGACTGCATGAACTTAAAAACAAAAAAACACCCAACGCCACAGGCTGTGCTTCTTAGTCTATTTACCATTGAACCTCAACCAGATTTCAGACCTTAATAACACCTTTCAGAAGTGGGTAGTTTCCTCCATAGGGAGCACATTGGTCTGTCCTCCAATTTGTACAATGAAGCAATGGGATACCTTCCCCATCCTACTGAGAAATATTGTTTTTAAGTATGCTGGTTATGAAGTGTGAGAAAGCAAATTCAAGTACAACTGCATTTATATTGATCTCCATAAACTCTAAAGACCCGATAGTTGATAGTAATAGCAGGGGGAAGAGGGGAGAAGGGTTCCCCCCCCCCCCGCCTTTTTAATAGAAATAATGCATTAGGGCTTTAGGAATGCCATTCCCAGGGAACGTAACTATGCTTTCTTAAGTTACTTCAAATCCACATTGTCATTTAGGAYAGCTACAGGATATGCCCACAAAATGAAAACATTCTTTACTGTATGTGAAAGGTAGAATTTGTATTTTATTCATAGCAAACAATAACTACCATGAAATTTTGTTAAAAGCTTTGCCAAATCCACATCCACTTATTTGTTTGTGAGAGCTAGAACAAGGATAAAGATGTCCGTTTGGGGTGTGGGGGAGGGGATGTTATTGTTGTTTTTTTTTAATGAAAAAGGCATATCAACCATAAAAGTCTCAGGAAAAGGTCCAAAGAATCATGATTTTAAAAATCGAACTCAGCACTAAACTCAATTAAAAAAGCCAACCTATGAACACAGAAATCTTGCTGTCCTTCCCTCACACAAACATGTATTCCTCAATTTTTTTAATAGACATCTTCCCTCCTTTAAAATATTAACCCAGATCTTTATAAACATCAGTAATAAAAAAACAACAACAACAAAAATTGTACTGCTTCTCTGGCTCTCTGGGCTAAGTGCTTAGCACATTTCAGCAGAAGTTATCTTTGTATATACTCACTTGTTTTTAAAATAAAGAGGTACACATACACTTTCTGTAACCCTCCTCTAAAGCGTCGTCCCAGGCAGCCTGGATCCAGCTGTGTTACTGCTGATTCAGCAACATGACTATTCATGTCAAAGGCTAAAACAATTAGATATGAACTTGATGATATAGCTGCACTTTCCATTTACTAAATCGTGTTGAAACATTTTCACATCTCTGTGTGTTTGTAACGGCAGGTGCCCTATGCATTAGCCCTGGTGTTCTCCTCTGCCATGCTGACTTGTAACCACGTGTACACAAAAAGAGATTATAACCTTGAGAGGCTGATTATCTCCGTTGTCACATCTCTCGGTGGTACCATATAATTGTTTCACTGACAAGTACCAGTGATGTCTTAATGCTGATGAGAGGATGCATTTGCACTAAACTGCCTGAACACTAGTTATTCCACAGAGGGGAAAGAGAGGTCCCAAGGGTCAAAATCATAAGGAGGGTACGTTACTGGATACTTACCAACACAAGGCAATAGGCAAGGAAGGAACATCACACATGCAGACCATATACGGCGGACAGCCAGCAGTCAACACCCCTTATACAGGCTGACCTGGGTCTGAATCACAGGAGGATGGCTGCATTGAAGGACACAGCTGAGAACTTCAGCTCCCTCGGTCAGCCCTCTGCTAAGCAGCAAAATCTTCATTTTCCAGAAAACGAAGTATCAGCGCATTCTTTTTAATGCCATGGGTTACTTGAATGTCATCAATAAAGGTGGAAGTTCTTTCCAACTCTGAACACAGCTAAGAAAATGACTCAAACTTTTGTTCATTCAGCAATGATTTGGGGGGGGGGGGGGACAACACACACACGCGCACACACACATGGCTTGGAAAAAATACACCAGAGCAGAAAGGAGAATCACCTCATGATGACAGCAGAGGATCCTGTGCTTAGAGGCAGGGAGACTCAGCAAGGTCAGTCACTTTCCATCGCAAACACAGGACAGGGATTTTGGTCTCTTGTAAACCCCAGTGAAGGAGATGGGCATGTTCATCTCTAAGAACTAAGCATAAATTAGGTCTCTGTTCAGATTAGGGATTTTGATTTCCACTTCTTACTCTTTTCCTCTCAGCACATACGAAGTACTTTACTCCCTCAAAGTCATTTGCAAAGTAAGGTCCCTGAAAAGGCAAACACACAGAGCAGATACAAGGCTAGGTAATACCACCTATTTCTGCCTTGAAAGCACTAGATTTTCTTTTCTAGCGAAATATTGAGTTTTTTGGTGCATAAAATGCAGAGTGGAAAAAGAAGATATGAATACTGTCAATGAACATTTCAACACAGAGTAGCATCCAATAAAAAAAAAAAAGCCACAAACATTGGGCAAACAGTGAATTTACAATCATTCCTTCTCTTGCTGCAGATGTCATGAAGACATGAACTGCAGGAACAGGAAACTGGGAAACAAACATGATTTATAACTAGACAGAAGAAAAATAAATGAAGAGGTATATAAAGAGATTCAGAATTATATTTTATCATTACATCAACCATTTATTTATTTAGGAAACCACCTGTCTGGACAAGACAATAAAGAGTTACAGCAAGCATACCTGATGGGCATTCTTGTGGGACAAACCAAGGTATTATCCCGAAATTTCTTCAGAGAAATAATTGTTACCTGCAACTCAGAAGACTGAAAGATATTCAGCAAACAGACAAAGGCAGCAAAATAGTGTTCAGTCTGCCAAAATAAGAAAATGCGATTGCCAGATTGGGTAGCCTGGCAAGTATCTGCTGGTGTTGACAGAGGCTGACATCACATAGGTCTTCACAGAAGACAGAATAATTCAGAGATCCTTACTTTGACTCCTCTTTTCTTTCCAGGGAGCTGGTCTTCCCAAAGAGCCTCTTCTTCCATAAGAGAAATCAGGAAAAAAACTGAAAAGTAAAAAATTAGTTGAGCACTGGGCATAAAGCTGAAGGACTTGGAATGTTCCATAGGTTCCAATCAAGTTTAAATTCAGTAAGAAAAGAAGATTTTCTAGAAATGTTCTATTRCCAGATGTTTAGCAACCAGGAAGAGGCATCATGTTTGTCAGTTTGAAATAATACGCATTTGATATATAGTTGGCATCATTGCCAATACAGTGCAGGTCACATGACACCTTAGCAGTGCCGAACTTGATTATAGCTAGTTTGAGGGGGATACAGGAGACAGAAAAGGAGATGAAGGAGTGGGACAGCTGTTGTGTGGAAACCAATCTTAAAGTAAGTAGTGCTTGATTTTGGAGTATCAGTCATTCAGAAACAGGAGATAAAAAAAACACAGATCAAAATACTAGAAGTCTAGCAGGATATTTTCATGGAATGATCACAAAATCCCAGGGAGAAGAGAGGATGAAAGGATTCTTAAGATCCTATTGTATATGACACAAGAAACTTCATTATTACAAAGAAAATTTCCAGTTGTACTGGAAAGAAGATGCACCAAAAGGGGTAGGTCCAGAAGAAACTTTGGCAGCACTTAACCCACATAACATCTGTTAAAGATCAGTAAGAGAAGTAAAACTGAGTCTCAGAAAGCAAGAATCAGCAACATGTCATGTATTAGCAAGTGCTAGACAGGAGATGTTGGAGATGTTTATGCTGGACTGCAAAGATCCCTATGTGCTCAAGCACAGGTATTCACATATGCTCAGGAACACTGCAAGGAACATCTAGATTTTTAGCTCTTACCTAGACTTCACTGTAATTCAGAGAAGAGCAGAAGAATTCAATCCATTAGGTGTGTCCAGATTATGCCTAACCCACTGATGCTAAAAGTGAAATTATCTGACACACACCATTCGGAAATCTTCATTTAAAAATGATGAGGAGAAGGAGATGATAAGGAGACAATCATACCACCAATCTCCCCTATAGTAGTAGGGCTATTAGCCATGAAAGAGGGCAGCTAAAGCCTGACTCAAATGCAGCAAACTAAAATCTTCAGTCGCCATTACAATTCGTTCAACTTTACCCAATAGTGTGCCCTGTCAGCTTGCCAGTGGTTACTTCCCCATTACAGAATCAGTACCGAGATGCGTCACGATCCAGCATAYCAACATAAACCTATTTTCACCGTTAGTCTGAACTAAGATGCTGAACCAGAAAACACAGCAACTGAGGCATGAGAATCCATTTACTTCAGGACAGACTACTGGGACCAATGACACACAAAACCAGCACAGTGAAGCCCGGTGAGGTCCATTTGCCTTGGCTCTGGGGTTGTAGGTCCACTCTAAGAAGGATTTACTCAGAGCTCCATATTCAAGGACAGACGTCTAACATGGCAGCCATATGCTTGTTTAAACATTTTATACTCCCTTTGTTAAAGCTGAGCCATATTGGAGAAAGAAACCATACTGCAAAAGATTCACACAAGCAGGGGAAGAAAACATGACCCAGAGGGAACTGGATTCTGCAAGTAAGTTGAAGGCTCAGGCCTCTTCTCCAAGGGCTCATTTTGCATTTCATCCAACAATCCTTTAACAAGGATATGCACATGAAACAAGTCAAGTCTGTGTTTTGATTATCTGGAAAAGAATTTTTTTTTTTTAAACATCAAACAAAACCAAAATATGAATTTGCATCTGAAAGCAGATCTGATATTAAGGAAAAATACGGTAATTGATCTTCTCCCTCTCATAATGAATGAGAAAAACAGAGGCTTTAGGATCAGGTCAATAGCATGCTGTTTATATATCCAAGCTTATAAAGCAAGAGAATGACACAAAGTGCCCAACCTTGGTGGGCAATAAGGATATCAGAAAGTAAATTCAAATTCTTTTCTGAACCCCTCCCAGATCCCTTGCAGATGTCTGACATCCTCTGAAGAACAACAAAAATCAGAATGTTTGAAAGAAGAAGCAGCCTCCAAACTTCACAAAAAAAGCTTTTTTAGCTGTCTTCTCCTTTCCTCAGTTTGAGCATCCAGTTATACAGATGTTGAAGAAAGAAGAGAGAAAATTAAAAAAAAATTAGATTAGTCCTGCACTTCCTAGCTCTTCCTACAGAAGAAGCTCTGCCCAGAGGCTGGCACTGTCAAATTAAGATGCCACTTCAAGGAAAGGATCTTTTGAGGACCCAAATCATCACTACAATAAAGGTTCATCTGAGCTTGGTTCCTCTTTGTTATCTCATGGAGGATCAAAACAGTACCTCAGATGCTTCACCTAGGACCTTTTTGACTGAAGGAGAAAAGGTCTCAGCCAACTGCAACGCTAAAATGCCAGTCAAGCATTCAAGACAGTCTGAAGCTAGGCACACGAACACAGGAGTTTATAGCAGTTTAAACAAATCACTGTAAATTCTTACTTTTGTTGAACTAAAGCAACTTTCTCACATAGAAGAACCTTGAGCAAATACCCGCATTGAAGAAATGCACTTTGACACAGCTGTATTGGCTAGAGATTTTATACAAAGATCCTCAGGATTGATTGCATCCAGTTCTGCAAGAAATAGATACAAGCAACTAAAATATGCTACTTCTAAAGCATTAACATTTTTCAGAGACAACATATCGCTATGCTTTTGGAGCTTGCATACCGCTCTTTAATGCCCGTGCTCCTTTTGCACTTCAGTATTTTCCTTACAGCCACTAATTAGCACACCAAAGTATAGCAAAATTGACAGGTGAATTATCCTTTAAGAGCATTAAAAAAAAAAAAAAACCTCCAGATAAACAATTATATTAAAATACATTAAAGCAATGATTTTTCTGTACTGGGTCATAAAAAAATGCTTCTAAAAGTCTAAATGGAAATCTGTATTCCACCTTAAGCCATCATTCGTAATTCCTTCCGCATAATGCACGTTTTAGGGTAACAGAAAGCCTCCTTCCCCCCCACCACCAACACTGCCCTTTTAAAAAAAGCAGGCCCCAAAATATCAGCCATTTCCAGCACCTGATAGGAAGAGCTGAACCTTTATCAGATCCTCTTCTGTGATTTTTCCTTCCTTCCTCCCTCCCTCCCCCTGATTTGGCACCAAAAGTAAACCTGCACTTGGATGCCCGAATCCTTCCTTACAGAGTTAGGTTTCAACCCATGCAAACACACATTTGGATTTGTGTTTAAAATGTTTATGTACACCATGTACCTCATTTTGCCTTGAACACTGCGATAAAAATAATAAAAACGTATTTTTCTAAGTTGTTAGGCTTCCCAAACTAACAATCATTGTATTTCTACAAAAAGGTATTAGAAGTGAGCCAGTTTTCCCTCTGTTTTAAACAGATAAAGCAAGATAACTTTGCCTGCACAGAGCTGTTTTCCACTACTAAACTATTTTGAGTACACAATACAGCATGCTTATAAGCTAGTTTGGGGTTTTTTGATTGGTTGGTTGGTTGTTGTTTTTTTACATCGCATTGTACCTCTAAGGGCAAATACATCCAGGCTTTGCCAGGATCTAAACCAAACAGGCCAGTTAGAAGAACTGCTGAATAAAGTTATTGTTACATTGAGAGGGAGGTGATTAGCGATTTCAGGTGCCTTAGACTTCAGCTTCCCAATTCAGAAGTACAATTTCTGAAGAGAACAGCCCCCCACACACCCCACAGGCCCTTGGTCCTCCAAAAGGGGGCAGATAGACATTTGAGTTGATTTTTCTTTAAATAACACAAAAGAACATTGTTAGCATATAGCTTGAAGGCTCTGTCACCTGTTAGAGCTGCTACATCCAGATAGAGATAAAATTAATTTTAGTAAATATACAGCCGCGCATTTGAGCTCATTCACGCACCACTTTGGACATCCAGACAGGGGAGGAGGAAAGCCATGCCAAGCACCTCTGGGGAGCTCCCGGGCCACCCCACGCAATGGTATTTGATACCACTCAGCATACGGTCTGCGATCTGCCCCTAAGACAGCACGCAAACAAATTATGCCACAGAAACCCTGCAGCGAAGTAAGATGACTTTTTGCTACACCAAGTGGAAAGCAGAGTTTTAAGAAAAAAATTTTTTTTTGTTAAAATAGAGTAGTTTATATAAAGACATTAAACAGTGCAGTGACTGATACTGGTAATTAAAGACCTCCACACATATACCTGGCCACAAGTTAATAGTCGAGTCATATGCTGAAGAAGAAAATACCAAGCTTCAGTCTCAAACTCCGGATGATAAATATACTGGACAACRGACCAAAAAGGGTTCTCCTCCCCCCTTGGGCAGCCTCTTCCAGACTGCTGCTCTCACAACTTGCACGCAGTGCCTCAAAACCCCTCCGTCTCCTGCGCCTGACGTTTCGGCGGCATTTCGCAGGGCAGGCGGCAGGCACGTCACAAGCTAGCTGCTTGGCTGGGGCATGCTCTAGCCTAGGCCTCTTAGTCAAAAAAAAAAAAAAAAAAAAAAAAAAAAAAAAAAAAAAAAAGGCATGACATGCCTTCACTCTCAAAACTCTTATTCCTTAAAAAATTATTATTTTTTAAATTTCATTAAATATAATTACTAGAATCCCTACTGCAAACAGAGAATAATCAATGCAAATGTTTATTTTGGTATAATAGCAACTGGAGAACAAAGGGTAAATAGTTTGCTCTACAGATCTGTGTTAGGGTACACACAAAAATATCTCCAAAATAACGAAGCACATAATACTGAATCATATGTAGGTTTAGGTTTAATTGAGCTTCTGCTTTTGTCTTTCAGAGACTGAAGTAGCATCAGCTGGATAAAATTAAGATTCTGGAGCATTCTTAGCAAGGTTAAGGAAAATATTGTCAAAAAAAAAAAACAAACAGCTTTTCGCAAATGTTCGTTCTACCTAATCAGCCCTTCATCACGGCAGAGGATGAGTCATCTGCATTTCTTTCTTAGATGTTTTACATTAGTATTCAGAGACCCATAACATAAACCTAGTTTCCAAACAAGTTATTAGCACTAGAGTTGAGGTTGGTCTTTCCCTCCCAGCACACACAGGTGGGGAAAAAAAGAAAATCCATGCTATCAGGTGCTAAAAAGTCACACATGTCAATAAGCTTGCGAGTGCACACAGAGTTCATTTCATGCTCGGGTATGGTTTAGGATGAGATAACAGTTTGCATACGTTTAAGCCCTGCCATGGCAGATAAGAACCCTGCCGCAGACACTTGTTTACTTTGCAGKTAAGTTCCTTCCACAGGGGATAATGCTGCAAGATTTTAACACCGACAGGAAAACAACGCTATGGCATCGCAGCTACTTATCTCATCAGAAGTGCACTTCTGCATCACACTGAAAAAAAGGGGTGGGCAAATAGTACTGCACATGAGTTTTTGCTGTACCAATAATAGAAGTTTAAATTCAGAACTTAAATCCCTTTATCTATACATGATCTATGTGATATCTGCCTGCATTCTTGAAATCCATAGGTATCTCCATGATGACATGACAAGCCCCACAACAGACTTTTGCTTATTTTTCTGGAAGGGCGTGGGGGAGAGCAGCATTTCAAAGTTCAACTTATCAAGCATTTGTATTTACTGTTAGCTTATTTCTAAGACTAGAAATATGTTGCATCTTCCATGCATATTGTTCATTATGTGTGCTAGGCATGCCATCTAACTCGGTCCATCTGCACTCACAAATTTTCAGGGCACGATCTCTTATACAACTACTTGTCTGAGCAATTCCACTAAAGTTTATTCACGAGTCCTCTAATGTCATGTATGTATGGCAATATTTGAAAGTCTAAGGCTTATTTCTTTTTCTCTGTAAAGAATATAAACTTTTTTCTTTCAATCTCCTCTGGTCATTGAACCCATTATATATAACTGGTAGGTGCAGCATTTAGTGGAAGCTGAAGCAGCTCTATGGAAAGTCTATATAAACCCAAATGAGCTTGCCTCACAATAATCCAGAGATTAAGTCATTTTTACAGAGGCATATTTCTGACGAGGCACATTTCTGATGAGTCTTCCACTTGCAAAACAATTCCTGTACTCCTCCCGCCCACAATAACATTTGATCTCAGTTTTTTCCTCTCTGCCCACATAAATGGAGGGGGGAAAAAAATCTTCATAAGTAATACATTGAGGAGATGTGTGAGATAAAAGCTTTTGCCCACAAACTTGCCCAATGCTGACCACAATGTTTTTGATCATATCTCTAATAATGTTCTCTGGTGAGAGTGAAAAAAAAAAACACTAACTGGTTTTTTCCACTGTGACTTGCTAAGTACAAGTTGCGTTTGGGATTCTGCAAAAATGTTTGACCTGGAAAAAGTAATTTAGGAAGAGTTTCAATAAATCTCAAGATATTTTTTAGCAGACTAGAATTCTAACACCCCCGTAACACTTATGACCATCTTACTAGACAGAAATTAAAGTTAAATAAAGAAGACTTTTACATGGAGCCAAGCGTAATCACCAAAACCCCTCAATTTTAGTTCTTCCCGTGCAGGGGGGCTTTGGGCCCAGTTCTGAACCTCACTCCTACAAGTAGTCCTCTCCCACAAAAATTCAAATAGTTACTCATGAGCTAGTTGATTAGCTCAGGCCAGAAAAGCTTTAGAGCACTTCACCATGTTCTGAAGTTCTCAGTAGCCATCTGGTACCATAACAGGGTGCTTATTGACAAGCTCTGGTAAGTCTTACTCCCGTAGTTTAAAGTTGCCGTATCCGAGTTCCCACTCATTCACTGTTGCTTATCTACACCACAGAAGAGAACAACTGAAAAGTTTTACTCCCAAGTCCAACTTCCTTGCATGAAATCAGCTTAATTGATAATTTAAGATAATGCTCTTCGCACTGAAGCGGATACATGTCTTCCTCTTGTCATTACGCTCTGGAGAGCCCACTGACAAAAGGATTCAAGAGGGAACGTTCCCATCAACCACTCCAGCAAGAGTCTCCAGGGCTCATCAGTCAGCAACCACAGTTACACATACTTATTGCAGCCGAAAGGAGAAACATTATCCTGACTAACGGAGAATTTTAATACTGTCAAGTTTGATTTTGTTTTAATTTAAAACAAAAAGTGAGAAGAGAGATCTGCATGAAAGAAACCATGCCACATCTCCAAAGGCATCCACCTCAGGGCAGGTGAAGAGGTTGCTGTAAAGGAGACATAGGAATGGCTTTGGTGGGACACTCCTCAGTCTGATAAGACCATTCCCCTTCTCTCGATGTTGTCCCCAAAACAGCCACCTTCACTTCAGTGCAGACTCCAAAGAAGAAAGCTAGGCAAGGGAAGGGCTTTACCTGCCCTTCCCAGAGCACAACAAAAAAAAAAGGACTTGAGGGACTAAAACAGCACATAGAGATTTCTGGTATCTACAAGCTATCACGTTCATCCCTGGAGGCACCTAAAGCTCAGCTAGTCAGTTTGCTGTTTGATCCAAGTTTCTAGACAACCAAACTGCAATACAGCTGCATATGGCTGCTTTTTCCAGAGCACATGGATCTTGCACCAGCCACAAGGGAATCTATCTAGTAAGCACGGCCCTCGAGCTCTCCCACGTTAATCCATATCCCTTTGCACCATGCTTGAGTTTGCAAAGAAGTCTCAATTCACTAAGTTTGTGCAATCCTGTAGACTGAACCATGAGAAACAGTCCAGCCATACTAGCGCATGGGCCTTATGAATTCAGGAGCAGTGTCCTGCTGAGGTGATATACTGTCCCTGCTCTGCCTGTGTCCATGCAGCACTGTACTCTACCACAGAGATTAAATGGCTTGAGGTTCCTCAGGCTCTTCACTCAGCTGAGCAAAGGAACATTTAGACAGGGAGCTGCAATAAAAGGATTGACTAGTGCTATGCCACAGCTCTGGAAATAGCTTTCATACATGACAAGTTAAATTCACAAAGCAGGGGACTGAGAGGGGAAAAAACAACCACTTAATTTAAATTCTCAGAAAACTTGACCCCCATCACTGAGTTTTGCCATCAGTTTCAATGAACTGAAGGGAGACCCTTTGAAAGCCTACTGCCAAATTGCTTCTGTCTGTTCCTGAAATCATGGACAGAAACTGGTTAAGTCAGATGGGGGGGGAACCAATACTGTACCAGCTGTTCCTGTCATAGGAGGATCTCAGAGATGCAGGAAAAAGAGATGCAGGAAAAGCCTAAGCTAACAAGCTCTTAGCAATCATCATTTCCAGTTTCTTGATGAACCAGCTGTGCACAGTTTCCCAAACCAAAGAGTCAACCTTTCAGGAACACCGGGACTGATCAGGGAAGAGAGACAAGCAAAGTGGAACTTATGAGGGGCTGCGCTTGACCTTCACTTTACTCCTTCTGACTCAGACTTTCATTTAATTTCTGTGAAGGGGAAAAAAAAAAAAAAAAAAGCTATGTCTGTCTCGTTCAGATTACACAGAACCTATTCTTCCTCTCTGTGAGTTTAGGGAGTATTTGAAGACAGTAGCAGTGCAATAGCAATTTACTAGCAATTACTCTTTTTCCAAGAGTGAAAACTATGCAGTCAGTGATCAAACATCACAATGCTGGAGTTATAGGTCATCTGTGTCCCATCCTCCCCCCCCTCCCCTTTTTTTGGAAAATTTTAAAAACTTTGAAGAGCCTGTGTAGCTGGCTTCAACTTTAGGACTAAAACTGGTCTTGATAAATTCTTTCAGAATTAACCACTAAATCATTCTCTATTATTTTTAAATCACTTCTGGTAACTCAACAAGAGATGCACATCAGCTAAGACAACATATCATACTGTTAAATGCATTGTCTGCCTTTCCTATTTGACATTTTCACCTGAAATGCAAAGCAAGCTTCAAGGGTCAGAATGAGATCCCCACAGGGAGATCCTTACAGACATACGGATCCAGCAATTGGCRCCGATAAAGCTGTTTATTCACTTGCTCTTCTATGGAGTTTTCTCCAGTAAACACAGCTGTGCACATCAGGTCTTGGCAGGTTTGAGGCCTTAAGCACCTTCAGGTAAAAACAGTGGTCGGAATACGAAGCACTAAGTCTCTCTTACCTGGTCCCTGTGCAAGGCAATATTAAGTTTTGCTCATGCAAGCTGCTTACATCTCTCATAGAGAGCATCTGTCAATAAGCAGACACTGTAAGATAGTGTTGAGTGAAGCGTTTCACTTCATGTGAGGAGTTGATTCAGGAGCCAGAAAACACCTTCATGAAGCGACTTGAGTCAGGTTGCAGCTGATGATCTCTTCCATGGTATTTCTTATTTCTCTCTTGGCATGCAGAAAAACATTTGTGTCAAGCTTATTCTTGGAACTATCGATTAAAACATTTAGGGAACCTTATTTTTCAAGCAAAGTAATAAACAATCATGCTTCTTTACTAGAGTCTCTTTAACATAAACTCCACCCCCTATTTTACAAACAGTGACAATTCAGTTGAATTCAGTAATAGAGTTGACAGTCTTTATTCAAAAATAACTGCCCAAACTAAGTTTCACAAAAACAACTATTACATGCTCCTGCAAAGTCCAAGATAATTAATGTAATTTCCGCCAGATGTAACTAGAAGAGTTTCAATTACTCTACTTTTCAATTATTCTCCATAATACCTTTTCTTTTAGAAAGATTAGAATGACTTTAATAAAGTGTTAAGCTGATAAAGGTGTTCGGGGAAGTCACAGGAAAGGGGGGGAGGAACTGTCTATACAAGAAAAATTATATCATATATTATTTACTCTGTTTCACTCAAACTCCAAAGAAAAGGGAAAGACAGAATAAGTGACTTAATGTGCATGTCTGAGTTAGACACGCAGATGAGTTATAAGGATTAAGGTCAAAGGATAGATAAAGGAGCATAAATCTGCTCAACGTTCATTAAGATGCAGACTTTTTATTTAAAGACACTCCTAATTCAGACCAGTTTTAATAAACAAGTTCTGTAAGATCAGTATGGTCAGATTTCCACAAAAGCAAGCTCTTCTTTGCACATTATGGAAGAAGCTAGTGGCACAAAAACGTAATTAGAGAAAGTTCCTTTTTGATGAAACGCTTAAAACCCATCTTGAAATACTCGGGGGCAGAAGGGAGAAAAAAAAAATAGCACATGCTGACATTTTACAATTATCACATCACTCCTTTACATGTGAAATTGCTGTTTACTGAAATAACTTTCTTACCTGACAAAAACCAGCTAACTAGTAAGTGTTCACATCCACATACCTCGTTAGGGATGAGTACTCTGTGCCTCCATAAGCAATGGCACTTCCTGTATCTGAGCTTAAAGTGCTTTTACAACACAAAGGTAACACAAATAGAACTTAACCACTTATTCTACCAGTGTCCTGGTGATTTCAATAAAGACCTTTTGACCATCAGGTATTACAGAAGGCTTTTTTTGTCTTAAAGTTTGTAGTTCCACTATTTAAAGAAAAAACACTGTACCACAGAGCTCTGAGGCATGAAGTACAGAATATTTTATTCTTAAAAAAAAAAAAAAAAAAAATCACATATCAATTTATGCAAAGTTTTCTAATGCAATAGTTTTTTTTTTTGCTCTTTTTATTTCACTGGGTCTTCCATTTCYACATTTTATAATGTATCGCATTTACTTCTTTGCTTGCCACTCCAGGGAAAGTCACCATCGACTCAGAAACACTCTAAATGACTTTTTTTGCTAGACTCAATGATATTTACAAAGAAGTCACACCAATTTTATGGACTGGACATAAAAAGCTGTTCGGGTGATGTTTTATTTATTTGTATTTATTTGATGGCATGCTGTAATACAGTGCAGAGACTTAAGAAGGCATAATAGAATGCTTAAGGTTAAGAACTGGGTTAAAACTATAAGAGAAGTCATATTTAAATGAGTAACACTTTTATATAAATTTACTCTATTAACTTTAAAAGAGTGAGACCTAGAAAGCCTACTACATATTCAAACGTCCATCCATGTTTTCATTATAAAGCCTGTTTTGTAGGAGTTAAAGACTTACCAATGTTGCTTTGCATTAGTGCGAAGCCCAGCATTGAAGCTCTCAGTTGAGATGCATCCCCCCTTTCCTAGTTTTGAACGTTTGATGTAAATCATTCCAGACTTTGTTATTATATGAGGAGCACATAACCTTACTGCTTTTCTAAACAAGCAAAAATCCTAATAAAGAACTGTTATAATCAGTTGAATCATTCCATACTAAGCTTAATTTTTTTAGAAAAGAGTAAAAGGAGTTTCTTCAAGACCTCCATTTCCAAAACTGCTAAAAAAAAACAAACTCATGTGGACTATATTCCAATAAATGAGGCCAAGTATGTAGAACCAAAAGGGATATATCATTCACACACTGTATAAAACCATATGAAGGTCCAGTACACCACTCTTTACCCAAGGAAAACTGCCTTTAATTTCAGTCTAAGCAGCTGCAGAATTAAATCAGTGATCACCCCATGTTAACAGCAGGCATATAAGGGCAGGGGTCTCTCATGGTGAGCCACAGTTTTTACTGCCCTTTAGGTAAGGTCTACAACAAGGCTTTAGTTCCAGCTTTGGGACAAATCGTGATCCCATTTTGTTAGGCACACAGGTGTCTGTGCACACTGCGAACCAGGGCAAAACATGGGAATGCAGAGAGCTAGGAGCCATCCCTTCACACTGCAAAAGAGGAGAGGATCCAGCAGGATACAGCTATGGAAATCCTCCTCACAGCCTCTCCACAACCCACCCCTCCTTGCCAAGGGCCAAGGCAGATTTCACAACAGTATCCTTGAGTGCCTGGGTGCAGCTACTTCAGTATTTAAGAGATTAGTAGATTGGGGTGCAGTCTTAAAAAACACACACCACACTTTCATACATACACATCTACTGTGTTTCATTTTGTACAGCGAACTGAACACTGGCTTCCTTTTGGATGAAACTAAACTGGAGCACCCCTCGTACTCCAGTCATAGATACTCAGTCCAYGGGAGCAGATTAAAACTAATTCAAAATATAAAAMTAATAATAAAAAAAMCACAACCAAGATGCTTAAGAGCGTGCACATTAAGTCCTCCGCACCCCCCAGTTCACATTAGACATCCACTCTTGCTGGTTCACATTACTTCCTAAGGTCAGTAAAGCCACAGGAACAGTTAAGTCACAAACCAAATACTTCAGCCAGAATATCAAAGAACTTGAGATATGAAGGGGTTGAACTGCACTTTATGAGATTCCACCAAGACCATCTTATAAATCCAAGACTGGATAGACTGAATATATGAACACGACACATTCCTTCTCTACTTCCACCAGTCAGTAACAGGAAGAAAATATATATCCCTTTTAATCACTGAAAACAGCAGCAGAAACCTTGCGTTACTGATATAATAACCAAAACTCTAACCACACTTTTTCAAGCATGTGAGGATACCAATACCAGCAGTGGAAAAAAGTCCATATCTTSCAAACACTCTCAAGGTAAATGAGTGAGACTCCTGTTCTCATGTGGACAGTCTTGGCAGTAGAGAGGTTAATACTAAAGATATCTTCCATACAGGAAGAAGTACATGGGCATAGGGTGGAGAGGGATCTGCACAGGAAAACAGGTATCTCCATTTCCACTTCTACTTTCAGAACCCAAGAGGGGAGAAAGCCACCTGCCTTGTCCTGCCCAAGAGCCTGAACTCACTTGCCAAAAGTGGCAGTCCACATTTACATTTGGTCAATGTTTTAGTAAATTGCTCTGTATTTAAAAAAATACTCACAGAAACAAATTATGTTAACCTGGAACAACCAGCAGCCAGACATCTGGTATTGCAACCCAGTCCTCATAGCCCTTCACTGTCATTTTCACTACATTAGCAATGCTATTAAGGGCTGAATCCGAATACCTGACTCAGTTACCAGAAGATGATATTTTAGAACAAACTGATGAAGTGAACATCAAATACAAATGACCAGGACAGTCACTCAACTATTCAACCAAATGGTCCTAAAGGAATTTGCATATGAAATTGCTGAACAACTGTGGTCTATAACTTACCACTTGAACCAGCAGAAGGAATAGTGTTTATTTGTCACCTTACAATCTTTAAAGATGGTTTCAAGAGAATAGTAGATTTTAATCTATTCCTTGAGTGCAAAGCAAAAAGCAAGACCCACAAACAAGAAGAAAATGAGCAGGCACATGGATACACACCAGGGAAAGAAGAGCAATTGGTTTAGGATAAGAAATCATTTCTCACAATTCTATCTAAAGCCCTCTGAAGGGGTCAGGGAACAGGTGGATAACCTCGCCAGTAAAGTATACTCATGTTTCCTAAAAGCTTTTGTCACAAACCCTCAGCAAACGCACTTCAAGAAACTGAACTATTACAAGACAAGATCCTCCCCTCCATTTCCTATCCTTTGATCATTTAATTTATGAAAAAGTCTTTTCTAAACAGTTGCTAAAAGACTGCTTGAAATGAATAATGGGTCCTTCGGTGTTCAATAGACTCAAATGATTAGCTGGGGGGGGGAGCAGAAAGGGGGGGGATACCAGACAAAAAAAAAGAAAATTCATAAAAAGAGTAGAATATACAGTTTGAGAAGCGAGAGCTGAGGATTACTGTGACAGGTTGGAGAGTATATTGAGCAGATGACTGAAGAGAAAGATGAATGCAAAGATGCACATGGAGGAAAATAAACAAAAACAAAAGGACACACAGACACACAGACCTCCCACTCAGGAAAGATCCAGGAATTAACTCAGTATTCAGAAGCAAAGAGCCAAACTGAAGGTTTGAAATTATTAGGAAGGGAATGGTAAATCAGAAAGCATTGTGATATGCCTCCAAAAGACTGCATACCCATTTATGAATTCATATCGCATACAGTCCTAGTAATTGCATTTCAAAAAGCAGACAGAAGAACTAGAAAAGATGCAGAATGCTACAAGGACAAAGGTATGGGGAAAAAAAATTTATACAGGGATTAGGTAGATTAGTTTGCCAGATGAAGAGAAAACTAAAGGAAAGATAAGGTAGAAGCGTACAAAATTATGCATGGTATAAATAAACCGGAGAAGTTTCCATCTTCCACAGAAGGGAACTAGGCAGCACTCACTGGAGTTATCATGGAAGAGGTTTAAAATTAAGTTAAAAGTAGTTAYGCTTTTTCATGCAACTCTGCATGAAAGTTTTGGAGCTCTTTGCCAAGGAACGGTAAGAAGCCTGAGAGATCAGGCCAATTTGCAGAGTCAGTGCCACGTATCACTATTATCTGGAAATTATATCCAGGCAGTCATGTTGTAGGTCAGTTGACAGCCAGAAGCTGGTGAGAGGCAAAAGGGGAAAGCCCTTGCTATGCACACTCTGCACCTCCTCACGCTCCCCATGGTGTCACCAACTCGGAGGTGGCAGGGTAGCAAGATCCTCGGTTTGACGTGGTATAGCGCCGACCAGGCACGATGGATAGACAACCATCTCTTTCTCTCAGTCAGCCTTGTTAATGATTGACTGAAGAAAAGAGCAAGTAGCCCCCAGGCCTTTTTCAATTCTTAATTCTTAATCTCCAACTCATTAACTGTGCTATACGCATTGCATCTCCAATTCAATAAGGGGTCAGTGCATACATAGCACACAGTCAGTAATATTATAATTTTTATTAATGTTACATACTTGTTGAGGGATCTTTTTGGAAATATTGAGTTGGATGTAAAACAGCTTCCCTTGGCTAATTCTCATGTAACACACAGAACCCTGGTCTGCATCATGCTCCAAGGGGGAGCAGGAGGAGTTATTTTCCTATTCTACTTGAATCTTTCCTAAAGCACTCACTAAAATTCATTTTTAATATAAGACTTACTTGAACATTGCAAATGTTAAGCTAATTTTCCAGAAACAAATGAAATCCACTCACTGGCAAATACTTCATTATTTGCACTAATAGGACATAGTCATTTATTGTCTATGAAGTCTGTATGCTCAATACCATTGACAAGTCATCTAAGAATCAGTCCCGTTTCCCTACCTGCTGCCCTGATGAGAGTTACAAGGGAGAAGAAGAGTAGCAGCTTTTGTCTCCCTCGCTCTCAGCCTCTCTTCTATTAGGATAAAATTCACTCTAGCAGCAGAACTGTTGAATTTCCACTGAAACCACCAGAGCGAAACTTGGATACCTAGTCATATATGCACGTGTTACCTCACTGCAATGGCATACATCCTCAACTGTTTTCACAGTCATCTATGACCCTCACTGTCTCTCTATAGTCTGGATAAGGACCTGCAGAAGAGTTGTGAGAATATTTTATGACTTGGGGAAGAAAACTCCCATTCTTTATTCCCCGATAGATATTTTCAGCTCCCTGACCTGATTTTTCTTTTAAGAGGAAAATCCTGGCCTTACTGTGGTAGTTTAATGTATCAAAAAATTAGCATATTAAGTGCATCTAACTTGTTTATTCTAAGAAGCAGATATAGCCTACCTAAATGATTTTAGAAATGAGAAGTCACTAACTTGGATGTAATCTGGAAATCCTCAGGCATGAAATCTATTCTGTTTTTCATGGTCTTACACACAGGCAGCATACTCTCAAAATTTTGTAACACAATAGTCTAAATGCTTAAATCAGTCAAATACCTGCCTGAAGTAGGCTTCCAGTTTTACCGAAATGTTTAACTAAATGATTAAGGGGGAAAAAAAATTAAGAGGAAAGATTAGAGATGAATACAGTAAATAACTTGTCAGATAATTAGCAATTGCTAGATCTCCAGTGTGATCTGCTCAGGGTTCTTGGTAAAGGACTGGCCAGGGCTTTCTTTGGAGAGGCCAGGAACCAAAGAGTCATGTTAAAAAACGTGTAGCTGATCAGGGCTTTGAACTCCCATTAATCTGCAAGTGTCTGTGATACAACTACTGGGGGTTTATCAGGGAGTTCTTGGGTGTAATAGTTTGTCCTTCTTCCAACTGATAGTTATTTTTTAAAAACAAAGGCTATGCAGTGCAAGTTTGCAGAATTCTAATGATTTCAAAAGAAGTGCATCAATTTATATTAACCATTGACCTCCTTCACAATATTTTTACACTAATATGAAGATATTGATAAGATTAAAGATCAAAGACCACCCATTTGGTGCAAGAGGATTCTCCCTTAAAAAAGTAATTCTGACAAGGACTTAAAAAAAATAATAATAATTAATAAACATCAAGGTCTTCCACACTCTACTCTTGTTAAACTGAACAACTCCTATAGCTCCTTATAAGAGCAGAACTGAGTGAGAAAGGCATACCTTTCTTAGCAGGAAAAGATAATATATGAAGACTGAGCTCTAGCCTGACCTTTATCTTCATAAGTGATAACTCTCAAAAATGACCAAAAGGTTAACTAAACTCTAAAAAGGTCATCTGTCTTTAATCTGGCTATATAGATCTTTTTCTGTTGTTCAATAATATACAGCTATTGTTCATTAAATATCATCTGTCCATTCTGTATTTTCGCCTTCTGTTTTCAGCAGGAGCTAGATTTCTGTTCTGTCATGTTAATTAACTTGCAGCTTCTTTTTCAACCCAGCACATTTTTTGCTGGGCTATTTTAGAATTATGTAAATAAATTTCTAATTGTTCTGTCTTCTGTAACACTTTGCCTGCAATACGGTCATGTTAGATATGTGCTAGCTTGGAGTGCAACATTAATGCTTCCCTCTTTACTCCGATATGAATTTTTTATACTCTATCAAGATAGAGCAATCATCTATTTTCTCTTCRAAGTGATGCAGTCTAAATTATATTCAGCTAAAAATTACCTCAAAACAGTTAGGTAAGCCAAAGTTACACCAAAATTAAAACACAATTCCAAACTTAAGATACAGAGTATGTAGGGTCAGGTGCCTAGAGAGCTAGGAAAGATCTGTGAATGAACATAAACTATCAGGGTCATTAAAACAAAAAACAAGACTACCCACAGTATTGCTACATGTGCGAACATATTCTGAAAGTTTACTTCACCTCACTGATGCTGTTCCTTTACATACCTCTATAGATATTTCTTAGCTCTGTCTTCTTTTGCCTTTTAATATTTTGTAAGCACTGGTAGTTACAGTTCAAGTTCTACAATGGAGGGAATTTATTTTATTTTATCTAAAGGACAAGAACATTCTTGAATAAGTTATTTTGCTTACTAGTGAAGGCTTATTTCCTTCCACTTTTCATTAATCAAAATTTGGCTGGCCAAATAAACAAGTGTTATCTTCTCATTTTTCATCAGGAACCTATATGTAACAAAATCCATGGAAAAGAGATTGTATCTAGCACTAATATGGATAGCTTGCAGGTTTTCTGTAGATCTCCCTAAAAGTCAGCCTGAAACATTTACCATGAAGAATTTCACTTTTCAAGTTGTTTTTAAAAGTTCACTCAGAACTCTAAGTTTTGAAAAATTACCTAGCAAAGAAAGCTATTAAAAACAAAAACAATAAAAAAGCACACACACCACACAATACTACTTTTCAGACTACCACCATAATACAGTCAAGAAGCACTTATTCAGAATTAAGTAGAATTTTTTTCCAGAATTCAAGCTCAAAAGGAACTACCCATCAGACAGGTCAGCTGGGAAGAATATTTTAGATGTACTTCTTCAGTGCTCCTCGTTTCTGGGCTTCAGTCAAAGAATATACCAGATCCGCAGCCAGATATCGCCTGTCTGCTTAACCTATAGAGATACAGGGGGAAATGGGATGTATTTCCTCATCTAGACTAGTAATTTTGTTCCAGCTCTCTCTCATCTGTAGGAAAATTGTGGTTATAATTATCATATTTACTGTGAAGCTCAGAAGTAATTCTTCACTGTCATGCCCAAAATTCATGTACAGGAAGTCAATTTGGTCATCAACTCAAATCTAGCTCTTCAAAGAAATAAGTGAATAGCAATCATCATCCAAGCATACACTAGTTTGAAAACCTATGGGAATGTGCTGAGAGAAGACAGACTTTGAAAGGAATAAGTAACATTTCTTGAAGGTAATTCCACCACAGACAGATGTGTGCAAGAAGAAAAGAGCAGGGGAGGAACAGCAGAGGACAAGACAGTGCTGCGTGTCTTGGAGACTGACAAAATAGATCCATGTAAGTCATTTTTTCTGAACAGGAAGCATGTGATGGCTTCATGACTCCTGAGAGACTCCAGGTTCAGTGTGAGAAGGAATGGTCCTAATAGCAGCCAGACACCTGTAGTCTCTACTGTTCTAAAAGCTGCATACATCTTAAGAACATCTCCTACTTTATTATGCAGCATGTTACTCTGGTTTCTTCAGAGAAGAGTTACAAGTGAAACACCATAAAGTGCATAATTTGCACTTCCAGGCAAATGCATGCATGCTGTTTCATGGGGTCTTAATCCACTGGAAATAATTCAGGATCTGAATCAGTAAGACTAAGTCTCACAGTCCACCTATGGAAATACTGAAAACAAGAACTTGGAAAGTAATTGTATTAGTTTCACCTTTTGGAGGTTGGAAAGCAAGTGAATTGTAGAGATTTTACAACCTTGTATGCTGCTGCGCAAAGTGTACTGAGTAGCTTGTTAACCGACAMAGTTGCATTTCAAGAGAAAATTCAAGTAGGAGGAAGGTTGGTTTCTGGATCAATGGATGCATGGAGCTGCCTTCCAACTCTCACTACAGACACACCGCTCTCATGTCGAAGATAATCACTTCTTAAGAGTCAAAGCGAAAGGAAGGATGTTTTGCTGATAGCAGAAAGAGGATAAGAGAGATGAACCCTCCCCTTAAATCCCCTTCAAGACCTCAGATTTAGATATAAGCTTACTGTTGTTAAAKAAGTGTAAGAAAGGGTCAGGGTGCAGGGGAGTGTAGTTTGTGAGACTGCATATCTATTTCTTCTGCCTGCATAAGTCAGCCTAGTAATACCCAAATTACCAGGGTGTCACTTAGGTTCTCAAAAGCAAACTTTTTCTCACCTATTCTACAGTGTCTACAAGAAACAGAAAAAGGCTGAAGGGATGAAGAGCGCAGCACAGGCTACAGGTCCACATCTTATCTCAGGAATGTTTGAGACTAATCAGGGTCTGACAACAGCTTAGCAACCTGTTGTGAAATGAATTACCTGCTACCTGTGGGACTGGGACCACTGGTGCTCATGCCCACAGATACCACCTCACAGTTTCTTGTAAAAAGACAAGCAAAGAAGAGCTTTATAGTCTCGAGACCTACCTTCTCTTCTTCCCAGACAGTTCTTAAGCAAGGATTTTCAAAAAAAATAAACCACTGGAGAGCGAGAAGCACAAATCAAATGCACGGACAAAATTCTATGTTAGAATATACAAAGTAATGCATATCAACTAAAGGATTGTCATACAGTTTAGAAAAATTTGTTTTATACTAGCACTCACAATCATTAGTGTATCGTGCCCCAAATAATTTTAAAATAAAGTAGACTCAAAAATCAGAAGGTGGAAAAGGACTGTMATTATTAAATAACTTACTGAATCTTCCAATAGCATTTTTAAGTATATCTGAGCTCCCAAACAGAGCAGAAAAAGATGTATATTTTAGGCAAAAAGATAGTATTTTATGCAACAACAATAACCAAGTACTGTAAAAATGGCAGTAGGAAATGCAATTTCTTTCAAATTAAGTGAGGTTACTTTGATGAGACAAGTTCAGCAATTTCAGAACCTTTATCCTCTAGGAATTAAATCGCCTACAGATTTCTCCTTTCCAAATTTCTATTATTCTTTTTAAGCTAAAGAAAAGAAACAAGACTTTTATGCATCAGGAGGAGACACCAAAAATTATACATCAAGCACTAAGTGGTCAAGCATCTGTAACTCTGAAATTTCAAAGTTTGCATCTTCATTATTCAAAGAGATTATCACCTGCCTCTTCTCTCCCCAGTTCAAATTTCTAATCTGCTACTACTCGCAAGGAAAGAGGCCAGGTTGAAAGAAAGACCAGAAGCACACTGAGACTGTTTCTCGAGCTCAGCAAGGCTTATAGGAGTAACTGCCTCATCTTTTTATGCCATTTCTTCAAAGGCAACAGGCTTATGGACTCAAATAGTGTTCTATTACAATGCTATATTTTTCTGCAAAATAGCACATAAGCAGGGAAAGGAGGAAAAAAAACCCCAAAACACACATCCTGTGGCTGATCAGATTAAAGAAACTGTTGGGGGGGAGCCTCCCCTCCTACCACTCACATCTTTGGAAGGAGAGAAGGGGCCCCTCCAGCCCCAATTACTAGCCCAGCAGCTTTCCACACTTTGCCAAGTTGAGCAGACATCAGACAATCGCCTCCAGGGTCCCTGCAAAGTCTTTTTCATCACTTTTGTAGTCCGGCCGGCCGGGAGCAAGCTCTCCACCCTTGAACTGAAGCTCTCCCCTTTCAAGGGCCGTAACACACATACATACCAGTATGTGCATCGTAGTTCAGAGATCTCAACAAACAGGCTGATTAAAAAAGAACCAACAAATCAGCCTAGTGTAGTGCCACGTAAAGGTACAGTTCAGGTCCCCGAGGTGAAACAGTGCATCACAACATTGTGTCTAGCCTTACTTGCTGAAAAACAAGAAAAAAAGAAAAAAAAAAAAAGCACTAGTTACTGAGGGCAGGGCTTGATGCTGGAGACATCTGCACCTCTCTCACCTGAGCTAGCTCAGGGATCTGTGCACTGTGCTGCATTACAGAGTGGATATGCTTTTACTCCTCTTTTTGAGTTTAGCCCTTCAAAGTGCAGATCCAACACCAGCTCAATTCTCTGTGAGGTTACAGGACCAACGAGCTGTTGGACATGTCACCTCACAGAGGAATTATAAGACTTATTAGTTTATTATTATTATTCCTAATAAGCATTCATAAATGTGTCATCTTTCATTCAATAGGCGAGTGAAGTTATTCCATACCTGTCTGTCGAGAGCAAGGATTCACTTTCAGAATGAGAACATATTTCCCACTGTTTCTCATTCTCTTGAGGATTTTCATATGATTTCCTGAAGTTGTAGGCCAAGGACAGTAACTGAATTTTTGTTTAATAATTTCCTTCACTAAAAGAGAAAGGCAACCCCCACTCCTACACTGAGTAATGGTGAGATAAAAGAGCTTACAAGGTAAATAAAGACTTTTGATTAAGTTCCCTCTCTCTTCCTATTACCTGAAATTGGTTTGTTACAGAGAAGAAAACTGATTGTTCTTCAAGAACACCAATATGAACAGTGTTCAGCAAAGAAACTAGCACATAAGAATCAAATTGGAATGTATGTATGAACTTCAAAGCTGTATCTGATTAACTAGAAATTAATAGGTCTGGACCTCAAGACCCCTTCAAAAACTTGAAGATTCAAGTTTTCAGCTACTGCTGCGGCCTAAGAACATCATTAAAACCTCCCCAGCCTTTGCAATACTTTAACTGTGGAGGCAGCTGCAAGACTAAGAATCATAGTTACAGACTTTGCTAAATTCGTTAAGTATTTCCACAGCTGAGACAAATTCATTTTTCACTGGGGGTGAATTTGCATTAGGATCTGACCTCGTGAAGTGGGTAACTGAGTGAAGAATACAGAGGATGGGGGAAAGAAGAGAGGGCATCTGAAAGGAGATAAATCTTCTTACTGCTGCAGAGTTCATTGTCCTGTCTCTAATGACAATATCACTTATGGTTCTCTACCATATTCCCAGAGCTGGATATTCTAAATAGCATATCCATCTAAAAGGCACCATACTGAATATCTATAAAGTATCTAAGTCTCTTTTAAAACATCCTTAACTGCCACAATCTTTTGTCTAGTCTCCGAGCCATACCAAACATAAAAAAGACAATCCAATAATAGTAACTGTTAAGTGCACCTAGCTATCACATAATCAAATCCTAGCACACATGCATCTTTCTCTTTGTTCCTTTACAACCTCTGATCATATATAGTCCATTTTCAAGTACTGAAGGAAAATGAGGGTTTTCAACTGGCCTGGTCATTAAAGTCTTAAATGGGCTAGATCAAAGCGGAAGAATTAAATGGAGGTGGAATGAGAGAGGAGGAGGGGGAGGGGGGAAAAAAAAAAAAGGTATTTCCTAAGTCTGTACAAAACCACCACCACTCGACCATTACAGACCCAGTTTCCGAGCCTTCACTCGGCGCTCAGCCCCAAAGCAAAGCTCCGCGGGGCGCAGCCTGGGGGCGGGCAGCTTCCAGCAACGCGCTCTCCGACGCCTGCCATTATTTATGCATTACCGCCAAAACGGTCGCTTTTTTAGTCGGACCTACTCCATTACTCTAAAGATAGAGACATAATAAATAACGTCAATAAGAAGAGTAGAGAGGCTGCTTTCTACCCATCAAAGTAAATAAATAAATAAATAAGTGCTGAGGTCCGATAAAGCCTTGAGGGGAAACGCATCCAGGGCACTTTTCCACGTAGCTCCAAGACTACACCACCCCCGCCGTTACAGTGTTTCACTGCCTTTTTTTTTTTTTTTTCTTTAATTTTCGCTCGAGGACAGGGCGCTCCCGTTGCCAGCACCCGTCGGTGCCCGGCGTTTGCTCCCGCCACCCCCGTGCACGGAGCCAGCCCGGCCAAAGCAGCCTGCCTCAGCCGACACCCACCAGCCCACACTTCACAGCCATTTTAGATAAGAAAAGGCCTGTTTGGGCCACCTTTAAACTCACCCACCTCACCGAAGAGGCGAAACTTCGGCGGCGGAGACGGCGGGGAGGGGGGTGAAACACCCCAAAGTGCCTCGAAACGCCCCAACACACGGCCACCATCGCTGCGAGAAACCCCAGATCAGATCAGATCA
>NW_020447497.1:945467-993647 GCF_003343035.1 Apteryx rowi | reverse complement strand
GGGGGGTGAAACACCCCAAAGTGCCTCGAAACGCCCCAACACACGGCCACCATCGCTGCGAGAAACCCCAGATCAGATCAGATCAGATCAGATCASCYYCCCCSCSCMGKYKCRGCSCMCYCWMACCTCWCCKCSKTAACCCTTCCCGTGCCAACCCCACCGCGCAGGCAAACACCGGCCGCGCTCGCGGCCTCGGCTGACGGAAATAGGAAAACTAAGAACAGCCTTAAAGCAAGCAAAGAAACAAACAAAAAAGCTCCACAGCCAAAACTCCGTATTTTTGTAAGACCCGTCGGATTATATTTTTTTAAAAGCACACAAATCTTTTAGAGGGCCTGAATGCAAATCTTTCCCATGCAAACTTGGATGACAAAAAATCTGAGCGATTCTGTGGACGATGCATTTTAAACAAAAGTGGAATATATATGCACATAATTTAGCTGACTGCATTAAAATATACACATGAGAAAACATTTTACATATAAAAGGATGTGGTGTATTTCCATTCATGGGAAAAATTTGCATGGTTTTTCAATAAAGGATTGGTAACTACTTTTGCAATGTAATTTTTTATGTTCCTAAAGTAATGTCATTTGGAATAGTCACTTATACATTTCCCAACTCTTTCTTACTCCCATTATACTACACCTCGAGCCAGGGCTACGTCAAGAAGACATAATAATAGCTTTCTCTAGGAAATGCAAAACTGAATTAGTCTGCGTCTGCTAGGCCCCATCGAAGACCAGAATGAATTTAAGCATCTGTTGTCATTTAAGCACATGAGTAGTCTCTCTAAGTAACCAAAATGACAGATGAGCTTTAAATTAAGCCTGTGATTTAAAACGTTGCGGTATCAGCCTGCCTCAGCTAAAGTAATAAATAGTGACAAGACACCGATGCGGGCAATAGTATAGCAGAGACAAAATGTAATTCTCGTGTTTCACAGTAACAAATAAAAACCAGGAAATACAGTATAACAGTGCGATAAGAAACGGTTAAGACAGAAGAGCAGCTTTGCAGCCAGAGGACGTGGGCATTGCACGGAAAGCAACCCGGACGTTTCTTCCCAGTGGGATCCCAGCTTTCGAAGCCTGGCAGTGGGCGCTCCTTGGTTGCTTCCCCCTTTCCCGGGGTGCAGGAGAGGGCTGTTGGGAGGGGAAGCGCCGGGTCCAGCCCTCGGCCATGGAGGCCGCCACGTCCCACTTCACCTCCGGCTCGCCCTGTTGTATTTAATGGTTTGCACCACTCGGTGCAAGAGCCGTAAAGGGAAATGGGCCAAAGACAGCCACAAACGTTGGAAGGAGGGAACCGGAGGCTCGGGGGAGGCCAATTTCTGCAGCCTTTGCGCCGGCTTCCTCTCTAGAGCGGCTGCTCGCTTGCTGCTGCTTTCCTAATGAATAGTCAAATAAAAAATGTATTCCCAATAGCGCATGTAAATCATTTTTACATCTTTCACCATGTGGCAGTAAGTAGCTTTCTGCAATTAAGAAGCTGATATATAGTGTGCGGTGTACATATACACAAAACAAAGTATTGGGTGAGAATTTATTCATGTGAATAAGTGGTGCTTACTGTTGTGACATTAGACATTGCTAACGCAAATAGTCGTAATGTCTGACCGTGTGGTTTTTGCCTGACCTGTGTTTGCCCTGTCTTTCTTTCATCCCGTTTCAGGAGAGAGGGAGACGTCTGGCCACGCGACGGGGACGCCGGAGGATCCTGCCCGCAGAAGGCCCCCGGCGGCCAGGTGTCATCCTCCAGGGAGGAGAATTTAAGCATTTGTTGTGGTGTATTTCTCTTGTTTCACTTCACATCCACTCATCTTTTGGTATTAAAAAGAAAAATATAAACTGATAAGCTATCCCTAGGCAGAATTTTCACACTACCCAAGACAGTCTCTGTTACTGCAAAGATCCTTCAATAATCTGTCGAAAACTGACATCGCTGTGTAAAGAGCTGTTCCTTTCTATATCTCATTTTAGATTGATGTACGTGCCGCTTCTATATCCTTCAGCTCAGTATAACATTTGCCCTTTCATGTCTCAGTTTAAGCCACTGGGAATTCAAAGCTATTTCAAAGCATAATTATACCAATCTGCATATAAAAGGCTATATGTCCTACTGAGGGTTCAGTGGAAAAAGAAAACTCTTCGAAAGAAGAAAATTAGAAGTAAATCCCACAACTAAGATTCAGTAAAGTTAATACATTTTTCATCTGATGTGAACAGTCTGTGCATTTGTAAAGCCACTGGAAAATTGTCTAAGCCACTGTACTGAATCAGTCTTCCTCTATAAAAAATGTGGCTGTTAAAAGGGGCCCACAGCTTCAAAGCTTGCTCTCTTCCTCCGTCTCTGCTGCATAGGTCTTTACTGACCTTAAGGCATGCTGCAAGGCCTATTTGTCTAAATGAGCTTTGATGGAGTGGAGAGCCTAAGCATGTTTCTTGCTGTAGGCTATTTTCTGCTCTCGAGGAGGGAGTGGTCCACTACACAGTTAGCAACACTACTTATTTAAGATGTCAAAGAACGGCTACAGAAGAGGACTTTTAAAAAGGTAAGTAGATCAAGAGGTCTTCACAATTTTTGTTCACTATATATTGATAATGCATGGTATAAAATTGTTGTGCTTTGCCTATCATCCTATTATATAACAAAAATTGAGATGTAAAAATTATAGTCACAAATGCTATATATGCTGGTTCCCAGAAATAAGTTGATTCATAATATTCCTTACACTGAGCATGTAGATACTCAGTTAACCTCGCTGATATCATTAAAATGGCTAAAAATCATGAGAGTGTTTTTAATTATAACCTTACTTGTTTTAAGCACTTTGCTTCAAATCTCTATGATGGTTAGAAATATTTTTTCTTGATTTAAAGTTAAGAGTTACATATATTCACAGGACTTGAAGAACATTATAATAAATTAAAATAGGAATGTCTCCAGTGTAATCATGAGTGCTGGTCATACTGAATTTCTGGGCTTATGTTTCAGAGGTTGTTTCCCTACCATATAGTTTTTTCCTTCGCTCTCCTTCTAATTTTCCATTCCTCTTCCTCCCACACTTGTCGTCATGCTCTCCTTCATGCCACTCAGTTTTCATTTCTCCTTAAGCTCAGTCTCTTTCATCAGTTTCTCCTTTCTTCTTCATAAATTTAGATGACATGTAGGGGTTGTTTTCACAGGCGCAGAAAGGCACCGGGAAAGCAGCTCCAGCTGAGCTGCTTTTAGTTTCTCCCACCAGCTTCCACAAAGGCAGTCACCCATTTTCTCCTCCTTAGGTGACATATTGTATACAAACCAACCCACTCCTTTCTGTTTCTCTAGGAAGAGCCTAAAATGCTGGTAACCTTTGGTTGGCTGGGAAAAGCCTCCCAAAAAGTCAAACCAACATTGTTAATAATACCAAAGATTAGAGAATTTAAATCCTGGATATTTAGAAATGCACAGTTACAGGACTTTCCTATAAAGCAAATACCGTGAAGAGACTGAAACACAAGATTTCATTTAAAAAATGGCAGACAAGAATAGTCAGGACCCTTAGAAAAACCGGAACAGCTTAGGGAAGTCAGCAAAAAAAAAAATAAAATAAACAAAACCAGAAAGTGTACAGCTAACATTTTTGTATTTGTAGCCTTTTACTAAAAAAAAGCACGTCTGTTAATGTTTATCAACTCCGTTTATTCTCTTCATTGAGAAAGATATTGTATTGATTTCTAAACTGTAAGGAAGTTCTTTCAATAGGGGTTCAGCTCTGATTATATTTTTCAGGCCAAACTACAGTAGTAAAATTAATAATAATGATTATTTACTTTTAAACGAACTTTAAAACCTCCAATCGATTATTGACACTTCCAACGTGAGCGTGTATTGATAAACATGCATTAGTAAAAAAATGCTGGAAAAAAGATTTCAAATGACAACAAAGGATTTCTCAGAAGTTTGTGAAAGGCAGCATTCAGTCTTGATTAAAAGTGGTTTCTTGCTTATTATTTGGAAATGCCATAATTTGCTTTTACTTTAAAATCCTGTATATTTTAGAAAATGAATAACTTCAGGCTTTTAGCATAGAAGCATTGAAGCATATGGTAATCCCAGTCCCAAACACTAAAATGAGCCTGTCTGTGCCAACTCTTAATTACCAGCTCATTAACACTCAGGTGTCAATTGCTGGTGGCAAAGGCAATACTCAGTTGGCCTGGTTTCTGTCATGCACAATGTAATTAAATTGACCTCCGCAAAAGGAGCCCAGTAGTCGCCTGATACCACTTGGACACCGATTGCCGCACTAATCACAATCGTGTAATTTAGTGAATCACACAGTGTAATGAGGGAAAGACTCTGGAGAGTACCAAATTGTACTTGCATATGTAATAATGACTTTAAGGACAATTAGAGAAATAATCGCTGCTCTGTTTTCTTCCTGGCTAATAATGAACTGTAGTAACTATTTGAGTTTGCATTGTTGATTTAAAACTTTAGCTGCTATCTACTGTTTTAAAATAATGGTTAGCAGCAATTAAAATGTATAAAAGAAATATTTTAATACTAGTAACAGAGCTCCATCTTCTTTATTAATGACCCCACAATGGATTAGTTTCAGGTACCAGCTGTCTATTTAGTAACTGAGAGACCTGTAGTGGATTGTGTGTGATAAGGGTGATTAAATACATCACACTCATCTCCAAAATGGGCCAGGTTGCACTCACGCTCACCTCACACGTTTCTTGCACACATGATGTTAATATAAAGGAACCATGGGCAACAGGCATGTTGCTCCTGGGTAGGTGGTCTAGCCTCAGTACTGGTACATGAACAACGTGTATTGACAGTCACTTGTTTTTAGCAAAGTTTTAAAAAAATGTACTCTGAAGAGGACTCTCTACTTTGGAATTTAGGAAGATGGAGGCTCCTAGGCTTGGATTTTTTATATTGAATTTTTGGCACCTAAATGAAGCAGCAAAATTTGGAGCATATTCATCTCTCTCTATAGACAGGTAAGCAAGTAATTTCAGTGCTTCTTAAATCTGAAACTCCCCCCGACACTCTTCTCTCTGTCCCTGTTCTGTTTAGCCCTCTAGCCCTATAGCCTAATTGGGGCACTGAACGTCAATGCCTAATTGGCTGGGACAGATCTGGGCTGTAACATGCAACCCCAGTTCAAACTTCTGAGCTCCCAGAAGTCCAGCCACAGCTTAAACTCAGGGGTTTGTCTTCATGGGTTCTCAATGCTCTGAATCCCTAAACAGATCTCTGCATCTTACACATGTACTGAAATTCTGGGTGTAATATTTCTTTGGAGAAAAGCTCTAATCTTCAACTTTTTGCATCCCTGCTCATCTTATGCCAATCTTTAGTCTATCTTTCCTACAAATGTTTTATGGAGTACCATACAGGTTAGGTTCTCTCTTCTCACTCTTGGTTATTTTCCTTGTGCTCCTCTATTTGTACATCTGAATGCTGCTGCCGACTCTAATAATTAGATTGTAAGGTCACTTTGGGGAGGCCATCTTTTATTTGTGTGTTTGTGCATTAACTAGTATAAGCAGCCCTGTCTATGAATGGGTCTCCTATGTACTATTGTTTTACCGATACCAATAGATAAATAAGAATCTGATGTCCAAAACGAAGTATGAGTAAGCAAAGGTATTTTGTCCTTGTACCAATGCATTACGTTCCTCAGCAAATTTGAACATACTTACAGTAAGAAGCTGAATGTGTGGGGACATTGGATTGTGTCAATTTTTAATACATGGTAAAGCTAAAGACTAAAATTAAAAATTCAAGATTCTGCTATAGSTGTTTTGCATATAATAAAAGTCCAGATCTTAGACTTTTCTTTTTTGCTGATACCAGCGGGATATCTGAGCACTGGGCAGGTGTATGATCAATTCAATTGTCATGGTGAATGATAAAAAAAAAAACCCTAAAGTGCCAAAGAATGCAAGTCATCTAATGAATAGGTAGTGAGCTGGGAGAAGAATAAAGATAAGAAAAAAAAAAWTTAGTTCCTTGAGAATGATGTAAACAGATTTGCTGACAAGCTTATGCAAAACATGTAGAAGGAGAAAAATCATTGCTAGAGATGTTACAAAATCTAAAGAATAGATGAAAGCATTTTGTCAATGATGTGTTTATTAAAGATAGTGAATTCTGGAGAAGTGATCCATCTAACAGGGAGAAAGCAATGCTGTGCAGAGATTATGAACAAAAGGGAAGAAGAGGGACAGGCCATCAAGAAAAGACACTTTCCAGTGAAAAGCAGCAGGTGAGACTCAATGAGTTGAAAGGTACCGCATCTACAAACAAAAGGAATTTAACACTGTTTCATGCATAAGTTCCTACCTGAAAAACAGGGCTCAGCATGGATTGAATAAATATGCAGTTAAGGGAGGAAGAAAAATTAATGGTACTGTCCCAGTAGACATTTGTAAACTGATCTTACGTTCGCTGAACAAAGAAAACTTACACTGAAAAAAAAAAAAAAGAGAATGGAAATACTATATCCACAATTATGGGAGAAAGGAAGTCTGCATCTTTTTTGATGTACTAACTTACTTTTGAAAGACATTGAGTATATCTGGCACACTTTGACCTAAACAGGAGATCTGGTTGTTCAGAAATTCTTAAAATTAGGCTTTGGAGACATGAAGTATTTTCTAGATAAAAAATATGTTCAACAACTAATTCCTTTTTGGTCATAAGTTCTGAAGGGACCTTTCCTCAACCTCAGTGAGGACCTGCTGAAGGCTCCATGGGAATCATCTCTTCTCTGCAGCTCTAACTCCACAGTTCATCCAAAGAAAAGTAGCCAAAGAGTGGCTTAACTTCATACTATAGTTAAAGTGAAGGGGGCTTACTGTGCTAGGAGGCAGGTGGCATTATCCCATCAACATCACAGTTAGCTGTAACGTTTTGAAACTCCAAACCTAACATATGCCAGTGCATTAATTTGCTTATTGTTGTAACTATTGTACAACATAACCACAAATAAACAATCCAAATAATAATGCCTGAAAATTTTAAAAGCATTTTTCATCCACTTTTTGAGAGGCAATACACAAAACAAATTCTGATAGATGTTTTGAGACATGTAAATGTTGCTTATTACCCCATATTTCTTTTCCAACATTGTGTGTGTATTCATTCATCACCTGTATTGTCCAAACCACTCCCTTTGTGTTTCATTTTGTTTTCCTCCCCTAGGGAATCAAGCCCTTGTTTCTATGTATGTTTTTTCCCTCCTTTACTGACTTTGCCTCTCTTTCTTGGCCGTGGCCAAAACCTGATTTGCACAGTCTTGGAGGAATCACTTTTTCCACCCCATTTTTGGCAGGCTGTACAAATCCAAGCTTTTGCTGAGTGAAGTTACAAGATCACTTTAAGTTATGACGGCTCCTAGTGATTTAACATACAAATGAGAGCCAGAAATCAGCAGGCCTCAGTGTCATTTTTTATGCCATTTTGTCTGTGGCTATACACCCTCTAAGGGCAACAAAGAGAAGGATGGCACTGATATAATTCAAGGTGATGAGCAAATGCTTCTACCTTGAACAGGCTTCTTGTGATCTTCCATATTATTTAAGGATTCAAAGCCTTCTGAGGATTTGCTCTTTTAAGTGTAAATTTTCTCCCACTTTAGCTTCTGTCTGTTGAGTAAAAGTGCAAGGGGAAGACAGCAGGGTTTTAAAATACAGGACCCACCCTGAGAGGTATCTCAACAGCACCAGGATAAACATCGTCTCTTGTCCCCTTCCTTCTTCAAAAGCCCCAGGGGAACGCGAATCCCAGGAATAGGATTGGAGCAGGGAGACGTCCTCACCTCTAGCCTGGATGTGGCTGGGATGGCTGCTGTAAAATTGACGACATTTTGGCATGACCAGCTTACATCAGGAGCTCAGAGTGATTAAATAAAATACTCCTTTTATATTATTTCATTCTTTCTTCCATCAAGCTGTTCTGTGCTGTGGCCTTTAGAAGGACAACAGAGAATCTCATTTTTTTAATTTAGCCTGCATTCATTGTTTATTTATATGTATTCGCTCAACTGTAAAATTGTATACACATAAATGTGTGCTATTTTGTTTACTGGGTCAGTTTATCTTTTTTACAATGCACCCAGCAGGGTAAGATATTCACCTGCAGTAGACTGAAGTAGCTTGGACAAATGCGCACCAGTCTTAAGAACCTACTTTTATTCCCTTGGTTTATTTAGGCTAAACTAGAATTGAGGTAGGATTTTTCCTACGCACCAGCAGGTGTAGAAAAATTATTCATATGAATTTAATTGCCATGTGTCTCCCACAATTCCTCTCATAATATTACTTTTTTGAGACATTGTCAAGCCAAAGTAAGTGCCCTTTAAGGGAGGGAGACCGGAGACAGAGGGAGAGGCAGGATTGCTTTTGGTATGGGGTTTTTCTCTGTAAGAGCAAACCAAACCAAAGAAGAAAGAAGCAAGGATCTTGAGTAACATTAGTGACAGTGCATGCACAGTAAGTGTTCTTGTTTGATTTATGTGAGGCAGCTATTATTCTGCAATCTAAATATTCTAGCATTTTACAATGGCGTACCAGCAAGGGAGTCAAACTATCATAACATAAAACCCCTTCTCAAACTGAGATACTCCTTGTTCCATCCTCTTTGGGGTACCTCCTTTACAACCGAGCCGTGTTGCGCTCGGCCATCTGGCGTTAGTCCCCTCTTCGAGAACAGCTGAGATAAATGCGTACTGAGGATGCCACTGAAACCGCCTCCACTGACCTCGCGAGCTGGGGCGCCCCGGGGCCGGGGGCTCCCAGTGGCGGCAGGGCCGGGGCGGGAGGAGTCCCCGGGGGAGCCGGCCAGGGACATTAAGGCCTGTTAGTGCACTCACGGCCCGGGCACTGGGCCACCACCAGTCCTGTTTTTCTAGGTACCTATTTTTTATGTTAACTTTGTCATTATGTAGCCTTGCTGCTGTGTCCTTTTTTTTTTCCCCRGAAAAGGAGATATATGCAAAACTGAATCTAATTGATACTACTGATGCCATTTAAAATGGGTTTATTATTGCATCATCAAAGTAGTTCAAGGGAGTCAGAGAAGAGGGGTAAATCCTCTTTTTATACCAGCARTTCTGTAAGTCACATTCTTGTTTTGTTTTTCTGCTGTGTCTTTCTGGTTTACAATGCAGTTACTCAGGCCAAGGAAATAACAAAGAAATACTATATCCCAGCATAACTGGTACAGTAATTCTGTTGTCATCAGTAGGATGACTTAGGATAAATTTACCTTCTGGGAATTTATCAAATTGTCCAGAATTTCTGAACTTTTTGACATCTGCCAGGGTAAATACCTATAAGTCCTTCCCAGTAATGCATCCTGTTAGTATCAGACTCTTAGACTGCCCATACTACCATTATGTCTGAGTATTTTCTAGTGATACATTCATCTATATGATCAACATGTCAGATGTGGTTTGTTCGCTTGCCCTTTCCCTTTGGCAAGAGGGCAAACTCTCTAATGGTTATGCCTAGCATTGCTCTGTGTGTCATCTACTAATACATATTGAGCAAAAACTTTTGTAAAATACTAAATACTCACTGAACTTGAGAGCAAGCAAATGAGTCTACGTTTAGTCAGTGGTTAGCTGTAGAAAGTGGCACATGCTCCTGGTTCCTGCACCAAGAAATGTTTTAAGTGCTTTTGGAAAATGGAACAGCAAAATAGGAGACCATACTCTGCAATTTGTTGTTTAGAAACTCTTCTAAATTGGATACGGTTGCAGAAATCGTCTCAGGCAGAGAGAGACCTGAATACAGAATTCAGATTTCTCTGAATAAATACTCCAAAAGTCATACAGCCTGCTCTAGAAAGCTTAGGTAGCTAGTCTTTAACATCTTGGGGTTTCTGAAGGATCCTATTTTTCAGGTGTTCTGAGAAGACATGTAATGAACAAAAAGCTACCAAAGTGCTGATGGAGGCTTCTTTTTATACCATGTTTTACTGATCATAGTATTTGCCCATGGTGTTGGCCCCTGAGGCCAAATCCTTCTTTTAGATGAGGGGATCTAAACCCAATTCTCTTTTCCCAAGCCCTCCTAATCACCAAATCCAAGAGGATTTAGGCTCTGAGTAGAAAGATGAAGAGCTCTTCATCTCTCCCTTTGAAGCTGGCCCATTTTGCAAAGAATAATTACATATTCTTTTGACAGAGAGAGCAAGGGCACCAAATTACATACTGCTCTCTAGACTACTAGTTAGCTCATTAACCCGCATGTGGGGAGATCTCAGTATTGTAGCACCCATGTGGTTTTACATTATTTTATATTATAATCACTGTTGCTGTTGTTCTTTCTTATTATCTTGATTTAGGAACTAGATTCTATTCCCACCTCTGCAATAAGCTGCATTATGAAATTTCTCAATTACCCCTTCAATAAAATAAGGATAGTGATACGAGCATCTGTCCTAACACTGGAGTATATTTTGCTTACTAGTAAACTATATAAAGCACACAGAACAGCAGTCAAGAGAAGATATAAGTTTGAAATAAATGAATGTCTAGATTCTCTACTGCTAAAGGTTATTTTTGGGAGGAGCACAGTAAGACAAATTTTTGTTTTTGTTCTTCCTGAAGCTGTAGACCTGTGAATATTAGCAGCATGTTCAGTGAAGCTGTAGGCTTCACTCTGCAAATAAAGGATTAAACACCTAACAAGTTTGCATGCAAATGGTGGTTTCCATTTTATTCCAGATAAAATGGAAATCAGGAAAGAATTTTCCCCAGTCCAGTAAAACATCTTTGAGGCCTTCTAATATTTTATGTTACTATATTTTATCTCCTTGTCCCTGAATAGTGGAGGTCTGGAAAAGATTTATATAAAAAGGAAAAAAGGGTAAGCTACCTCATTTTGACTGGAATTGTTTTGGCGTAAATGGTACCTCTTGGATCAAATTTACAAAATAAAATGAAATAAACCTAAGACTGAAACAAAGCAAATGACAACAGGGATTAAAGTAGCAAATTTAAAACCTTTAGTCTTAATATAAGTTTCCATATGATAAGGGTTGCTTGAACTCCACCTGTAAGTCTAAAGGTTTAAAATAATTTAAAAGTTAAACTGGTAGATCTATTATTTAACTATACACAATGACAGAAACACAAAAAGAAATGACTAGCCTTCACGGTGAAAAGCACGGTGAATTAATATCCTTTAAAAATTACAATTTTAAGCAGAATGTAATAATGCATCTGGTAAGGAAATTTGCAAATTGTAAGTTTTCACCGTAGGCCCTGGGCGCAAGCCCCTGGACGAGGTCTGGCTGTCGGGGCTGGGGCGGCCCCGGCCCAGCGGCGCCGGGGGGAGAGGCTCCCCGAGGTGCTGCGGGGAGGCTGCAGCTGGCCCCGGGAGCTGCTTCCAGCCGAGGCCCGAAGGCCACCTCTCCCATCCTCGCCCCTGTCCCCGTCCCCGTCCCCAGCCCCGTGGTGGTGCCCGATGCCGGGGCTGCCTTGGCTGCGCCTGGTGCCCTGCTCCCTCGTGGGGCGATGGGACGGGCCCTGCCCCACGGGGAGCTGCTGGCCCCAGCCCCGGCCCCGGGGAGCTCTGGTCCCCACAGCTGGCCTTGACAATAGGTCAGTAAAAAATAATATGGTACCTCACATGCCGCTGTTCCTCAGCTCCACTGTGATTTGTCTAATTTAAATGTGTACATGGAGCAGCAAGGAGCTGATTTATATTTTTTAACTGATCTTTCTCTTCCAGAAGCTCAGTGAGGTTTAATGATATCATTACAAGGTATACTGCATTTTCTCCCTAGACTATATTAATTAACTATCTTTTACTTCCAGCACTCTCTCTCTCTGTCCTGTCTCTTTGTTGACAGTCAGAATATAAATCAAACCAAGCCTCCTACAAAAACTGAATGGCTGTGAGCTCCAAGGGCATCATTTAGCCTCATCTTCAGAGGTTTGAGCAGGATAACGTTTGCTTGCATTCATTTTCACAGAAACCATAAGCCACAACAAATATATTGCTCTCATGGTGAAATCTTTCTCTTTCATGATATTTATGTTCCTGAACAAAGCACTATTTAAGTACCAATTAATGTTATCTGTGAGACTAGGAAAAGTAGCCCTCTTCCTTTTTTTCCTCTTCATAGCAGAAGACTGACAGGCCACTGCTCTTTTGTCAGCAGCCCATGCAGACTCTGCTCTACATCATCTAGAAAAGCTCTAGTGATGGAGCAGGAATTACTATAGATATAATTAGGATTATATTTTGACATCAGACCTCATTTGGGTCTTTCTTTTTTTATTCTGATCAACTGGGAATAGCCTGTGYACTGAGGTGCACATGCAACCCTTCAGAGGATTGCCTCTATACTCTGCTTGTATACGCTGAATAAAAGGGGGACCAGAAAAGGTGATGGGAAACATCTTTCAGTCTAGATGTGAAAAGGTATTGTGTGCATAGGATCTGTTTTTTTACCTTCCAAAGCAAAACTTTCCAAAACATTCATTATTGTGGTCGATATTTTCTTTGCTTGCTTTGTTCAYGTTTTCAACCATGGTGAGAGAATACTCTGTTTCAATCATTTTTTAATTCTTTCCTCTTTAAAAAAAAAGTGTATCTTTTCAGGCCTGCATTTCTGTCCTGGTCTTCTTAGAAAACCTGAACTGAGGTATCATTTAATTTGTTTTGTTATTTAGCCTTGAGATAAAATAAGCAGAAACAAGGCTGTTGTTTGAAACTCACACAAAGCCTTGTTCAAATTTCAAAATTTGATTGCACAGCTTGTTAAAAGCAGAGCTAGTGACGTTTCCCATTTTTTCGTGTCAAATAACTTTATTTTAAGTTGCTGTTGTTTAAAAAGATCTGTCTGACACTGTCAGATCAACTCAGCACTGCAGCAGGCATCAACCTGACGCCAGACCTCTGCTCTGCCACCTAGTCTACAAACACACTGTCTCTGTCCCACACAGCTGGCTGGTCTGCTCTATACAACCAGGTGCCAGCAAGAAGAGATGGATGCAGGACACTCGCCACTTGCACACTCCACAGCCACTGCTCTGCTCGCTGCCTTCACTTGGCTCCTCAACCCAGACACACAGGGAAGCTCTTGTGGAAACACCAGAAGGTGGCCAAGGCACTCTGGGCTCACAAGGCCTGTGCAAATGATCAGCACAAGATCAGGCAGGCACAGAGCTGGCTCCTTGGGCGATGCTTTTGTTTTCAGAGGGAAGGATCCTGCTTTCTTTGGGCACAGCAGGCTGCTGCTTTCCACCCCCATCCCCTCAGCAACCTCCAGCTAGGCATGGGGGAATGGGCATTTTCTTTAGGTATACAAAAGTTACAGATACAATGGAGAAAGAGTTGAGAGTCCTGAAGGCCTCCTGAGCCCAAAGGAACCTCCTTCCTTCCCTTTACTTACTTGGACAAGGAGCCCTGGGTGAAGGGACAAAGGGTGCAGAGGCTTTGAAATGAGGCCCAAACAATGAGACAGCACCAGACTACAGGTCTGCTGAAATGCCAGATGTCCTGCCTGCACAGGCTCTGCAGCAGCAGTCCGGGCTCCACACCTGGGTCTACAGAGCACTGAGGGCTGGGTGCCACGGGCAACCTGGCCCTGGGCACATCTTCACCGTGTGTAAAGAAAGAAATGAAAACTTCCTTTTGTTCTCCTTCAAATCGCTAGGGCTTGGACCATTGCCTTTAATGGAATTAGGCTCTGATGCATATGAAGTACAGCTCAGTTTTACAACTGAATGTTTGAATCCAATACTTRTAAAACTTAAGGTTGGTCTGGTTACATTCCCTTCATCATGTTGTCATAAGGCTTTGTTATACAATGTGTTATTCTTTACCGTTACTGCAACCCAAAGATGAGTTATTGAAAATAGGCTTTAAAGCTGATCATGAGATGAACTTTAATCTTTGAAGTGCTTGTATTCAGAAGCATAATGTTTCATTAATATTTGGATTTAAATGCATTTTCCATAGTGTATAATTAAATATTTTAATTACCATTTTTGTCTTCAGCTCTTTTCATTCAGAATGGTAAACATGTTACCTGAATCCTGTTTGACATTGTTGATATCTTCTGATTGACTAAAGTGTTTCACATCCAAAGGACATTTTAATCAGTGCTGACACAGAGAACAAGAAAGTTTAGCACAGTATGTTTCGTCTTGACTCAGCAAGATTTCCAGCACTCACATTTGTTACATTTTTGACAGGATGCTTCTGAAGTGAAGCGTTTGCTTTCTGGAGAACTACACCCACATAGACTTAATTTTTTCCTGATGTCTCAGCCAACATACAGTATCATGAACTTTATTAACAAATTCAAAACAATTTCAATTCAAGAAAGCTGTCCAAGTTAGTTCTTGCTCATTTCTTACATATGAGGATATCTACAAAAACACAGATGCTCAACAATGGATTTTTAATGGATATGTGTATGTGTATTTGTTTATAGATATGTATCCATTTCATACAAGACAGATTAGCATATTAGAGAGGAAATAAAATGAAGGAAATCTTAAATAAGCACTTGAGTTCTGATTGTAGGGATCAGTGCAATGGATTTAACTGACAGTTTCAGAATTTCTCATAGCATATTACTATAATAAAGTCTTACCGTCTGGTTTTACTTTACTTCAGATAGAACAAACAACTTTCTATTCTATAGAGACATCTGATGCCAATGTTTTGTAATCAAATTGCAATGAGTAAATGTATATCAAAGATGCTTATTTTGGACCCTAGGTCTTCTTATACATTTTAATTAAGAAGTCCTGGGGCCACAAAACTCAAGACTTGAACAAGGAACGGTGGCAGGATACAACCAGCTTTCTCCRTATAAGACATATAAATATTTAAGAGCCTTGCAAAATTGCAATGACAATTTATCAGCCTAGGAAGACTAACTATTTATCTGCCCTTTACCCTGAGGCATGATAATACTTAAAAAAATAAAAAAAGCAAGCCTACTTTGAGTAGGTAAAATTTTGCAAGTCAAATACTGAAATGTGTTTGATTTTGGGAGAATGCATGAAGAAAGAGTTGAATTCAAACGCTGAATGCAAATCTCCACTCCACATTAAGGAAGAAGTCTAACTTTCTAATATCATAAATAAGTTTCTGCATTTATGTTTGTGTTTACTGGTAAGAGAGTACTCCTGTAAGAAAAAACTCAGTGGCAACTTACCAAATTTTGAACTATAATTACATACACACACACATACCCCCCCTCATAATGACTATTATGCATGAAGTATAATCATTACAAATAAGTTGTATTTATCTGTGCACTGTCATTCCACTTACTTTTGCAACAATACTGTTGAAAAATTACTACACCTTGTTCAAATCGGCTGAGAATATATTAATGGAAATAGCTCATTTTTTTTCTCTCAATAGGCAGTTTAGTAAAAATTTGTATTAAATAATCAAATTTTACTTCAAGTAGCGAAACTATTATTTTTAAGTTTTGGAAAAATCATTCTGGAAGAAACTAAAGACTGGTTTAGAAAAAATAGAATAGGCAAGTTGCTTAGAAATYCATTGCTTTATATCTAAACCATGAATTAAAAAAAGAAAACGTCTACATATCTGATTCCATTTTCTTATCCTTTATAGGATCTTGTCTTCTGTGCTGGAACTCCACTTGACTCCAAAGACAGTTCTTCACACAGGCAGCTTGCCCCATTATGGTCATAAATTGCAAATCTGTACATTAAGCATTGCTTTTGACACCTAACTGAAGGATAGAACATTCTTAGCGCTACAGCAGCGTACAGATAACCTTCTCCAAAACTTAGTATACCCACTTGAGAAATTACAGAACAACAGGGCTGGGAGTGATCTCAGCTAGTCCATGCTTTTTCTCTGAGGCAAGTTTAAGTACACTTAGATCATCCCTGACAGGTATTTTTTGAACTATTCTTAAAAACCTTCAATGAAGGAGATTCCAGAACCTTCTCAAGTAGCCTGTTCCAGCCTATGGTTATAGCTATTTCTCCTTAACATCTAAATATTTTCTGCTCGCTACTTCAGTTTATTTTCGGCCAATATGCAAATCTAGTCCTTAGGTATTTGCATCACACGCTTAAAGGAAGAGGCTAATACAGAAGGCTAATATTTAAAGGCATTTATATACCCATCACTGCAAATAGGCACCTAGTAGCAAAATCAAAAACATGTAGGTGCTGAGCAAGTCAATTTCAATGGGAGCTGGCTGGATACGAAGAGTAGCTTCCCCAGTAAAAACATGGAAATAGCCAGCAAATGGAACCTCTGTACTGCTAAATAGGGTTCTTAGCACCCTTCTTCGGATACAGCAGCTGCATACTCTCTTTTAATGGGGCGYAAAGCTCACATCATCAAATGTTACCATACTGAAATACACAGTGACCTAGGGAAATCACCAAAGTTAAGTCTTTAAACATTTTGAGAGCCCAGGCTGTAGTACTTAAAAACGTCCTGCTCCTAAACAGTTCTGCATCCAATCGTTATTCTCTTTGGGACACTCCCGATGAACTCAGAAGGACTTCTGTGTGTGCAAGGACCAATGTCTAGGTTATTTAACATAAAAAAAAAAGAAATGGACATATGCCTATAACATACACAGTTCATGGAAAAAGCACTATGGTGGAAATCAATGACATGACATGATATGGTTAAACTAAAAAAAAAAAAGGCATTCAAAGTGTGAAGGCAGTTTCATTAAATAAAAACACTTCAACTGTCCATGAAAAAGAAAAAAAAAATTTTCCTCCCAGAGACTGAAAACAACCCTAATTTACAGTATATATCTCATATTAATGGGACTTGGAGATAAACAAAAAAGTTCCATGAAGGTCAAGGACTTTCTTGCTTTAAAAGCAAAAACAACAATTTAACCTACTCCTTTAAATGAAATATACGTCACAGATTTCTTTGCTGTTCTTCGTAAAACTAACAAGGCATGTAGGTGACTAAAAATCCCACTACCTAAAGCTAGAGACACATTTCAATGTTGTGTTCGCTCAAATCAATAGCTATTACCTGTGCTTTTTTTTTTTTTTGGCTGAGTTTTACATAATATATACATTTTAAAAAGGATCCCAAGAAATATTTTGTAGTTATACAAATATGCTAGAAATATGCATTAGAAGGGTGGAACAAGCACATTTTGTTCAGACTAATGAAATTAGCAACTTCAGGGCACAGTCCAGGTATCTGTTTGTACAAAGAACTCCCATAAATTCATTAGGAGTCTTGTTTGGATCCAGGATGATTTCCATACAGATGATTTATATATTTCTAATAGAAACTGTCATTATAAAAAAAAATAACAAAAGGAAGAAAAACTAACTCTATTAGCACATTGCAGTGGCTAAGTTCTGCCTCTCACTCACCCCTCATGCATCTCGTGACAGCACTGGTGGGCCTACCAGAGTTCCTATATAACAGCACTATCCAAATTCTGCTGCAATCCATGGGAGGCTTTCTAGTGTCTTACTTAGTATTGAATCATCCCTAAGCATTGGATCAAATTTGGCTAGATATCTGTTGATAATACCCTGTTCTATCATGTTTTCAACATTTGACAGATGTTAATATACATTGGGAAAAAAACACAATACAAAAAGAAAAAAAAAGAAAAAACTTTTTACTAGATTTTTACATTTAGGAGATGGTACTTAAACTCCATGGACATGAAAAGTAATTTTAAACTTTACCTTTGAAAGTTTGCCTTTTTCAATATTTTATAAAAAAGAAGTGCTCTAAGATACCATTTCAGACGATAGAGTTATCACAGAAYGTAAAGATTATATGCAAGGGCTTAATGCTTTTCCCAACAAAGGTGGTAGCCAACCTCTTTTTAACTCCAGTGAGAGAAGTCAGCTGAGAACGTGCCATGTTCCTAATTTCAAATCTCATTTGTAATAAAAGAGTCAATAGTTTGGCATATACTATGCCTTTGTCATTTGACTTCTATCAATAACTATTCCTAGCCACAAGAGAAATATTTGTTTAGGCAATATATTCGTATAGTTTCACAAAACTATGTTGAAGAGAGATGTGTGTGTATACGTGTCTTTGTGTGTATGTATGCATACTTATGAGTTTGGGATGATTTTCTTAAAATACTACTTCACTTACATTATATCTTACATTGCAAAATGTACAGACACCCAGTGTTATTTTTAACAACATATACAGGTGAGTTTATAGACCTTTATAAAAGATTTTGTGATTCCAAATTAAAAACCATAGAAATATAATCAAAATAATGGAGAGTGATTTATACTTTTGATAGTACATAGCGCTCATTCTGGTAATATTGACAGCTGCATCTTTGGCATTGAAAATTCATTACAACTTTTAGACAAAATGTTGTTGCTTACAGCTTTTTTTTTTTAAAACAAGAAAAACAGGATTGACCAAAATACGAATATTGGGAAGTACTATTAAAGGTTTATTTTATTTCTGTTTTTTAGCAAGGATAGCTTAGGAACCCTGAATTACCTTCTCACTTTAGTGTATGGTGTAGCCTGTATGAATCCATTTAAAAATCAACTAAGTTGTACCACATTTTTCGGAAAATTATATATAATATAATATATATATATTTTATATTTATTTAGAAGCTTTGAAATAGTACAGTAAACACTTTGCAACACGGTGTATAAACTACAGAATGTCTTTGAGAATTTTGTGGGTCTTCAGATTAACAACATTTTTATGACCCACAGGTGAAAAGAACATGATCACAATCTCTCTTGTAAAGTTGGAATAGTTTGGGGAACACTTGATCACACAAAAATAATATAAAACAGTCAAGTTTAAAACAGTGATATTGCATTTATAATGCACATTTCTTTTATCTGTACGATTGGCTTCTTGTGGTGAATATAAACATCTAAAGGGCTCAGTGACATTTTGGAGAGAGAAAGATATATAGTGCTGTAAACAGGCACACACTGATCAGAGAGGCAAGATCAGTTGCCTCTGAAGTTTCTACAGTTCTACACATTTCAACTCATTTCTCAGGCCTGCTGAGAGCAATTAGGTCCTATTGTTGGCCATGATGTCTCCAACAGCACACAAATCCTTCAGTTACACAGAACTGGATGGCCAAGATAATGAAGTTGAAAGTTGATGCTTTTTGTTGGTCGACTTTTGTGCAAATCATGCTGCTTCAGGTAAGTCCTGTAGAAGTGACTAGCATATCCTTTTCCGTGCTGCAGGAAAGAAAGAAAGACACTTCTGAGAGAAAAAAAAAAATCAGTCTCCAACACTTCGTAGGTTTAGTATTTCTTAGAGTGTAGAGAAACAATCAAAACTTGTCACAAACTGTCACTTAAAATTCCCATTGCAGCAAAGAGTTTAATGTTGATTCACTTTTCAGAGGAACGTCTTTTTGAGGTTTGATAGTCTGAAAACCAAACTTCACATGCTGTTTTATTATTCTGTCTAACATATCATGGCAAGTACTCCAGTGTGCACATATAGAATCAGTATAAAACAGAGCAAATAGTCAGACTTGCAGGTTCAATATTACTGGAATTTCCAAGCCTATTTTTTCCTAGTTCTTCTTGTTATTTGAAGCAAGATCTAAAATTCCCCAAAGATTCAGAAGCCGGTTTTCCTTCCCTTTCAAAGTGAACCATTATCCTCATCACCAACTGACCCTTTAGTCTGGTGTGACAGAGAGATGAAAAAATGGTGTATTAGTGCTACAATTCAAATTTCAGCATTTACTGTCATGCTAGAAATTAACTCATGTTACACAGATGAAGAAGGTCAATGCATTAGCAAAACCCATATCCTAATCTGCCAGCTGTGGAAGCTATATTACCTAAAGATGCTGGCTATTTTAACCATAATTGGGAGCACAGGTAACAAATGATTCGTACCAGGATTCAGAAAGACTCTGGGTTAAATTCTGACCTCAGTAACACATGAAGGTGAGACAAGGAACTGGCTCACTTGCTCAAGTATTATTATTGTTGTTGTTTACTAAAGCTGTAATGATAAAATTTTTACCTTAGCTTCAAATCAACTAAATCCCTTCCTGAACTTCAGTATGTTGCTGGGCATGAAGTGTTAAAACTGAAACAAATATGAGTCTTCCTAACTTTATAATGAACCCTTGAACCAAGCTATTCCTATACACATGTTGATGTTTGCATGCTAACACACAAACATATCCAATCTCCATTCCATTTAACCCAAGTATATACATTAGCTATACTTAGTGCATATTCACTAGTAAACATATGAAATGTTTCTACTGTAGCACAGTGAAGTTAGATTAATTATAGGAAAATATGTTAACATGGGTGTTGTATGGTCAACATACAACTGCCAGATCTTATTAACATTAAAAATAAAACTACATCTGTTATATTTTTGATGTTTCAGATGTTTAGAAAATTACTAACAGATTTAAAAGATTTTAAAAAACTTCAGCAAGCTATTTTTATAACATTGTAGTTAAACTTAATATGAGATCAGAATCTTCCTGATCTTTTGATGCAGTACACAATCACACCGATCATATTTCCAGATATCTTTTAAAATAATACCAGAAGCAATCATTCAGATAATAATAAYAACAAGATCTGTATTTGATCCTTAATGTGGTGCCTGGTGATTAATAATTGCAATTCTCTTGTAAATAAGTACAGTAGTCCGGATTACTCTCTGCCACTGAGGAACTCATACTATAGTACAAACATAGTAGGACTTTCAGGGGATAAAACTATACAGTTATGCAGCAGGGGCAACTGTTGCTTTCATGCAGCACTATTTCCCTTCTACTTTTGTCTGACACTATGCATTTGTGCTATTGACTTGGCACTCAAGGTACAAGGCAAAATCTGTTATTTCTTTCAGATAAAACAGATATTGAGTAACTGGCTGCATCTAGTCATTCTCCAAGCAAATTAGTACATTTTTTCATTTTTAAACTTYAATTAACATGCTTACATTACGAAACAATGAGGCTATTTTATAGCAATAACTAAGTATTACATGTTAGGGTCCAGAACACCTGCAACTCACACTACCTACAAAAATCCTTGTCCCAAATCCTAAAATAGCCTCTGCCAACAGGCAAAACACATCAGATTTCAAAGGCAAATTTTGTCCTCCTTGTGTTTTTTTTTTTTCTTTTTCCCCTTTGGTACGTACACAGAAATTTCTGTGCAAAGAAATCTCTCCAAGCCTTTAYCAGTATCCCCCTTTTTACAGATGGGAAATATAAGTCAGAGAGGTTAAATGGAAAGGGGGATGGACTTATGCTTAAAACAGGAACAGATGTCAGAACTCTTGATTTCCTGCCCTCTAAATAAACTTGAAAAAGAAATACTAAGTCTCTCTGTATCACAATTTCTCCATCTGTAAAATGGGAATAATAATGCTTACCTATCTCCTAGAAGTGCAGGAAGGCTTAAATCACTATTCTTTATAATCCACTTTGAGATCCAGAGATGGAAAGCGCCATAGAAATGGAAGCATCAGAATCAGTGTAAGAGCTGGAACAAAACCACCAGAGTTCCTGGTGCCTAATTCTCTCAGATCACAGCTCTCTTTTTTTTCATCCCTATTTTATTCCCTGTTCCAAATTCTCAAACCAAATACATCGGGAAACTTCAAGTCTGTGAGAGTATGGGTTTTCATAATGAGCAGTTTCATAATTCTATTAACACAATCATACTATTTGTACATATATTTTTAATAGTCTTTGAGGTGATCAAGATGATTAAATAATCATCACAAACAAGTATTCCAGTTTAAGTTATTAAGGCACATAATTTATAATGTACTGGCTATTGTTCCTTCTCCAAAGGCCTTGGACAAAGATTTTGAGTATTACAATGAGAATACTTAATGTATAAAATTTATAATGAATTTCAATAAAAAATGGAAATAGAATACAGCAAATATATATTAATTTGTCCCTCCGTATACATAAGTAAGCCTCCTAATTCACAGTGGTGAGCTAGTTCCATGTAGATTGATGACAGAAGACAGACAAAGAGGTCAGTGGTATGAGAAAAAGTAATGCAAAACACTAACATAAGAAACAGAGAAAAGAAAGCATGCAGTAATTAAGATGCTAGCTTATGAATCAGAAATAAACTGAAAATAGCATAAAGCCATCATCTCTTTAATACATGCACAGGCAATAAATCTTCCTCTCACCCTGTTTTGAATCATTCTTTTGCATCCAAACTTAAGGTCTGACCTTACAGCCATGAATGCAATCATATACATTTCCTCTCCTAGCAAACCCCAGAAGGGATAGCCTGTACTTGAAGACCTTCTAATTCTCTGAATAGAAATGTTCTCCTGCTTTCTACTGCTAGCTCATCTAACTATGACAGAGAGAAGGCCTGCTGCTTCCCTTCACAGCTGGCAACCAAAGCAGCAAAAGATGATGCATACTGTACCTAAATGAGGATAACTCTTGTTTTTACCCTATACTATGTCTAGGAGCTTCATAAAGTCCCTTGGCATTGTATCTGCTATAACAGAATCGCTGCAGAATTCCCCCAAGTGCCAGCAATCTGAAGATCCATCCAACCCCCCAGATAATAAACTCTCCCAAGAATGCAGAATGTCATGCGCACTGCTGATGTTATAGAAATATTACCGATCCCGCTTCATTTAGGAGAAAGAAAAGACTCTTTAACTGAAAAAAAACCTCTTCTAAATCAGAGAGAGCTATGCAACAAAGTGAATAGGGGAAAAAATCAGTACATAAACTGTCATCTTGCTATTTCAGATCCAAATTCTGTAAGTTAGAGCAAAGATCCAAGTAATATTTGTCTTCATATGGGATTTCAGTTATGCTGCTATGCAACCATCCAATTAAGATTTTTTTCTTCTGTGTCCTCTCTAAAAAAATTGTGCATTGCACAATTGTGTATATACCTTATGCCAATGTTGGTTTTAAATTTGCAGTATTAATTTTAATTCTCTTCATGTTTTTATGGTTTGCTTTACAGTCTATATATTAACTAGAGCAGATGAAATGTCACCCTCATCTAAGTCACACTGGCTTTGACAGGCCGGGAATAGATAATTCAAGTGACCACCAACAGATTGCAAGTTCAGTATTATTGTTTTAACTTGGCCCAATTGATTAGAGACCATGATTTAAGTAGTGATAGAAGGTACCCTACATGAAATAGCCTGGCTGTTTCAATGCAGCTCTAATTCAGTTAACAACTACATTTTTCAAAAGAGGGCAATGAGTGAATGGGAATGCAGAGTAAACTACCATAACGCCCTCACCCTTTGTAGTGGTGTATCCAGGTAAAGAGTTAGACGCACTGCTGGGGCTGAGGGATATAGGATGGGGAAGATGACACTGCTGCCACCCATGTTCTGTGGATAAAAAAGCATTCCAGTCACTGCAGGTGCCAACTCAGTAATTTTTGCAATCCATAAAGTCTTTTTTTTTTTTTTAATGAATGATTACTTAAAGAAGTATTGCTAATAATATTTATGAAAACTCCATTAAAGGCATTTGAAATAGTTTTAATAGGAGATTGTCTTATCCAGTCCCACAAGCATTGATAAGCAAATATGAAAATGGTATTTTTCTTAGGTATCTTTTCCTCATGAAGTAGTTTAGGAGGAACTTACTTTTGTGTTTTTTCTTTCAAGACTTTAAGAGATTTTGGGCTTCAGGCCTGTGTACTCAGTAGAGCACACTTGGACAAAATAGTTTGTGTCCCAAATGCCCCGTTACATTTTAGAAATAGTATGTGTTTTTGTTAATTCTGCATTATATCATATAGTTGAAAAAGGGAAGATGGGGATTACTTTTGCACCTCAAAAGAAAAAAAGAAATGACCAACTCACCCTTAACGTCAGTGAATCTATTCGTTCTGGCAGCCATTGTTTATGTGCCTACATATACGTGCACATGCAAAGTATGTGATGGGTCTGAAGACTTTTCTCTGTCACCAAGAGAGTTAGATAAGAATGATGCCACATCCTGTCTGGCCATTGCTGGCATCAGACAAGAAGGAGAAGGCAGAAGAAGCTCCCACACATAAACACACAAGTCCCACTGAGGCAGAATTTGTCCCTAATATACACATGAAATTCAGTAAGACTGAAACGTCCTTTCTGGGATCTGCAAAATCCAAAATATTTATATTTTTTCTAAAATAATCGAACAACATTTGGACTGGCCGTGCACAGTTACCCAGATTTAACCTAAAAATCAAAATAGAATGTGAGCATTTGGTTTTCAGGCTGTGAATAAATACAGCAGGCCAAAATGCAAAAGTTTAGTAATTGCCGCAGTGATTTTTTTTCTAGAAGACAGACTTGCTTTTATCTAAATAAATACACAGACCACTAAAATTTGTTCCTTCATTTGAGAATTCATTTTTACTTCTGGAACAAAGGTGATTATGTCAGCCATCTTTCCTATAACATAAACAACAYACCCACACACATCATCTTTTCCTTTCATCTTGCATTAAGTGCACAATACATTTCCCTGCCCATAGTCATTTAAATCAGTCCAAGAGTCACTGATTCCCAGGCAACCCAAAATTTGATAGTGGTGGACACTACACTGACCATAAGCTATTGAATATGACAAATAGTGTGACTTTCTCTGTGAAAAGGGGAAAAGCGCTTTGCCCTTTGCTCATCTTCAAGTGCAAGTGTCATTTTTCAAATTTGAACAGTGTAGAATTCTCTATCAACAGCTTATACAGATTATCACTCAAAAAAAAAAGTTTATTGATCAAATTTCTGACTGACACATATTGCCACTTACATTAGCTTCAYTTCAGGATCTGAAAATATATGCTCCATAAAACTATTTTTCTATTTGTAAGATGTTTTTGATGTTTGGGGCTCAAGTGCTTCCACCAGTTCTTTGAACACGTCTTGGTTGGTATTTTCATATGACAAGAGGACTATGTGATGCAAATTTTGACACATCGCAACAGCTACTGTATAACTGCCAACCTGCAACAATGTTTCTTTGGTGCTATTGAGTGCTCTGAGATTTATATTCTACATGACCTTAGAAGATCCTGTGAAAAAAATGAATTTCACTTTGTAAGAATAAGTAATCAAGTCCCGATTTATGTAAGCAAAAACAGAATCTCTTTCTGTTTAGGACTATCCTCAAGCATATGCTAACTTTAAGTTAACTACTGCTAACTTTAAGTTTTGACCTTAATCAACGTATGCTTTACATTGAACATGTGATTAAGAGGAATTTTCTTTTGAATCAAGTCGTGGTTGTTTGTTGCCATCCATGTTCTGTGGTACATATGATACTTCTACGTGTATCTGATTTTCTGTACTAAATGCTGACAATCGTTTTAAGCTGCTAGGAACAGCCCAGTGGCATAGTATATGTCAGCTTTGATTTATCTCTGATTGCCATTACTTACTACAGAAACAATGCTTTTCAGTTACTACTATTCAGTAGAGGAAGTGCTAAGATATATACGATAGAGTACCATAAAAATATGAAAGCCAATTTTCCCACAAGACATACTAAACAGAAGCAAGCACTTTCTTCTCTGTGTTATTATAACCCTATCATCTACCTGAAAATACTAAAGCTAATACATGACATCGTCACAAACAGAGAATCACAGAATATTTCTCATTAGAAGAGTTCTTAGAATTATGTACTGTATTAGGACTGATTAAATAACTCCTAAATCATTCCTGGTGCATGACTGAGCACAGAACATGTCCTCTAAGAATATTTCCAAAATTTCCATCAGCAACTTATTCTAATTGCATACCTGTTCTAACGGCAAATTCACATTCTTCCTATTTCACCTTAAGCTAATTTCAGTACTATCCCTAGTAATACCAGTATTTGATTCTTTTCTTTCTCATAACAGTTGCTTATGTGTTTGTAGGTAACTATCATTTCTTCTCCTCAACCTTTTTTTCTTCTTACTCCATTTATTCTTTTTTTCAAAATAATTCAACATTTTATTGCACTCTTCTGAAATCTACCAATATACATCTCCTTAAGCTGACAAGCCTGAAAATGAACATGTCAGTTTGAGAGCTAACCAATGCCAAATACACTAAATGCTGGATACACTGTGACTTAAAATTTTCAGTGCCTTGGGGAGAAGGGGAGGGATATGAACCACTCCTCCTAAATTGCTCCTAAGTGCCTAAGTTCCCTGTAGAGTCAAGAGAGAAGCAGACATACAAGTCACTGTCTGCTGGCCTTCAGAGGTGCCTAAATTAATCACACTGAGTTGGGCCTGAAACAACTAAATTTACTTGTCCCTACACTAAGTAACATGCGTTACAGYATCATATCAGCATCGCACAGTGTATTGCCATCCAATTTATCTTAGCCCTGATGTTTTTTTTACCACACCCTTCTCCCTGTGGCATTATGATCTGGTGGGTATTTCTCCTTTCCTTTTGTGAACATTTTATTTTCCTTTTCTTAAGCAAAGTACTTCACTTTGTTTTTCATGATTAGTATACATTCAGATTTCAGATAGTCCTTTCCAGTTTATCAAGATACTGTTATATTTAAGTGTATCACATAAAATTCTTGCAATCCTTTCAAAACTTCTCTTCTTCAAAAAATACATATTAGCAGCTCAGTTTATATCTGTAAATAAAACGAGCCCACTACAATTCTTTGTCACTTCAGGCAACTAGAATGGAATGATTCATGTCCACATTATTAAACTTTCTTAGCTGCATCCAGACATATTCGGGTGCAATATAGTATGGCCTGTATAGAAACTGCCTTCAAGAATGGTCCCTGGCCCATATTCTAACACCCACACCATGCCCGGGGCTTCTTAGGAAGAGAGCTAGTTGACACAGGCCAAAGGCATGCCACAGAATATGAGTACAGAGTATAGTATTCCATTGCTGGGAAGGATTCTGTTTAATTTATTAGAAGTGATGCAGCCATATCGGACATAAAACATATTGCAAGTATAAAACACGTAACATTTCGTCTCAAGTAGAGCAGAAAAAAAAGTTATTACTGTGTTTCATTTGTGAGCAAGAATTTTTAGATCTCACTTCCTATCTATACCCACAGCTATGTGCAGCTACATTTAATTGTCATCTAAATGCCAATTTGAGAATAGATGGATGTGAAATTAAAGCACAACAGATAACTAAAAAAGTCACAAAGTGACAGAATTTGACTCTGGACAATACGAATCCACAATATCAGCATCTACAAATTCCTTATGAATAAAGAAAGGCTGCACTGAAGCAGTTTCATAATGAATCCTTCTCCAGTGCTGAATGCAGCCATGATGCTGGAGGTGAAAAGGCAGGTCAGAGGACTCAGGCCATTTGCTTATATACGAGTCTGTCGCCCCCATAACTTCTCTGGTGAATCTGCTCCTGCTATTCATCTAGCCTGCATCCATTTTTTTTCTAATCCACATTACTCCTGATTTACGTGACATTTTCACAGGTAAATAACAACATTTACACATATGAAATAGATTTGCATGTATGCAAGAAATGCAGATTTACTCTTGCAACTCATACATTGACATAATTTTCAGGCAGAATTTGGGAAGCAAGTTCTGAAGATTTGCTTCACCATGTCCACAATACTTTCTTCAACCAATAAGGAGTGTTATCCTATCAAAGAAAGAGATTAAATTTTCTTAGCATGGTTTGGATTTTTGGTGAATCCACACTGCTTAGTATTCATCATATTTAGTCCTTCCAACAATTTAGTAGGTATTGAAGTTAAATTTTGTATCTGAATTGCCCTCATTTCCTATTTCCTTTCTTATAAGAAGGTACCAAATGCGTCATTTTTCACTCTTCTGACTTCACTGTATCATGTTTCTGAAACAAATTAAGTATATTGACAGCTACTTCCCAGCAGCAGTGATCCTACTGCTAGCATGAAACTGAATTCTCAGTGGCTAGTGTACAAATAGAACTGTTTACAGACTTGCCAGAAAAAGAGCAACACTGATCCCTATAGTGCACTTGTCTAAACATGGATAGATAAATGCAGTTCCTTCTCTTATTGGCTATTTGCTGCATTCTTTAAATGGCTTCCTCTATTTTTTCTCCTTTGTTGAAGAAAAAAAATAGGAAGTGAAGCCCTTAAAAGTTAGTGGGGGAAATGAAAACAGAAATTCAGAGTTACTTTGTGAAGCAAAAGAGCTAGAAACAAGAATCATTTCCTCTGTTGCGCAGACCAAGTAGTTTCGAAGATAGAGGCCAGCAGAGAGGAAAAGACCCTTGTGCACAGAGACCCAAGATCAGGCACACATCTGAGTCTCCAGCTCCTGACTGTCTCAGTAAGGAGGTTTGTAATGTAAGAATAACATTTACATATAATGAATAGAACTTGCCTATCAAAAATAAATAACTTCAGTGCCTTTCAAATTTAAACATCTCATTGCTTTCTGAAGAGACTCATGTCCATAAGTGACTAAAATACTTTTGACGTAGAATTTAATTGTAAGACTAGAGGCATTCTGGAATTTTAAACTAGCCTAACACAGTAATCTCAAAAAATTACTAAAGTTTCAAGCAATCTTTCTGCTGGTTTCTTTAATATTGCACTGGTAGGAATCCAGAAGACACTATTTCATTTTTAAAGAAAATTTTCCCAAAACAGGATACTCAGGGTAGACATCATCATTCTCAAAATTGACATAAATGAATAAATATAGCACCAGTTTGAGATAATTAGATATATAAGCCTTCTATGTGTTCCAGTCAGAACTGGGAAATACAGACTTTTACAGCTGGGGGGGGGGAGAAGGGGGAATAGGTTAACTGGTATTTTTTAAATAAACTAAAAATATAATTTTCATTCATTTGAAATTTATTGAAATTTAACCTTTTCAGTTATTTTCTTTCACTACAGTCGCAAAGAGTGCTGGAGTCTTCCTGGACAAAAGATGCTATGTAAACCTAATAACTGGTACATTTTTTCCATCAGTATTTTGAGTAATACTGGGTACTATGAGCTCTGTCTAAGATCACAGTTACACAAAGAGATTCAAGCAAATAATATTTAAATATAGCAGCTAACRCTTCTGACTTAATATTAAAAGAATTTGTATTTCTTTTTTTTAATCATTTAAAAATAGTGTATTTATAGGTTTTACTGGACTACAGCCAAGCTATCTTTGCATTTTTATATGTTGATTTCTAATTTTGCCTTCTGAATTATCCATTTCCTTTCTATTATTGCAATAATACTCTGTAAGTATTCATCCCTTTGAGTGATAGATGTAAGAGGAATACTTTCAGATGAAGAATGCAAACCAGTCATGAAYGTGAGATAAAAATACTTTTCAGAAGTTATGCAATAATCATTGAACAGTGAATCATCATGAATGGTTTATTCAAGATCATACCCTACCTACAATAATGAGTAAAAATACATCATATTGCTCTACCCTTATTATATCTTAATTGCTGTTACCTGTTCAAGTTTTCTTTCATTTTTTAGCTTAATTAACCAAATAGAGATTATGTCTCTGGACTGACAAATTTGAAGTATAAGTGAATCTATCTCTCTCTTAGCATTTCAGGTACAGTTATTTGCAAAACCAGGAATGTTCAATCAGATTTTGTAGAAAAGGACAACTACACAATTAGGTTTCTTAGCATATTCCTGAATATAAGTTAGAGTTCCACTTTCTAATGGGACATGCAGGATATTCAGCTTTGCAGATCAGATTTAAATTTTAAGGATACTATAACATTATTTGTGAGCACAAAACTCTATCATTCACAACTGCATAACTTGTTTCTGAAAAAAGGCTTTTACTATGCACAGATTACTTGTTTATTCGTACCAATAAACATTACATTTCAGTGCAACTTTTTTTCAATCCAGCATTAAACTGTTTTCTTTCTTCAGACCCCAAGAATTCTAAGATGTACATGTAACTATTGCTAATTTGTTTGCTTTTGTTTACGTGCATATTTACCTCAACTATGTGTGAAAATCATAGATTGAATTTAAAATGATTAATGAAAGGACCAGCCAGCTCACAGCTTTACCTGATTTGTTTTAGAAATCAGATGAGCTAATTTTAAAAGCAAAAATGTAGACAGGCCTTATTTTTAAAAATTAATCAAGGACCCTTTCAAAATAACTGTTACTTAGGTTTATGTGAAAGTAATGCCACAAGGTCTATCGCAGGTGTGATAGAACCATGTAAATAATTTCCAGAAATGAGATGCAACTAAACAAAAAAGAAAGAAAATTCTTCTTCCATAATATTATGTGTACAAAACTGTTATTTTTTTAAACTTCCCCCAAACAGTGAAAAATTCTTGCTTAAAAATGTTTTCATAGATTTACATTAAATATAAGCTGAAAATGTTCAGTGTTATACATCCCACCACACAGAAATAGGCCTTTACAATACTAAATACATTAAAATACAACCCCCCCCCAACTTTATATGCAYTTTTTCTTATTTCTTTGAAAAACAGTCAAAGGACTGTGAGAGACTTCTTGTCTTGATACAAAGACGTGGAACATTTTTCTCATCTAGGTCATTTATTCTAAACTAATTCAGGGGATCAATAACAATCATAAGTTAAACTATAACCATTCTTTATGGTAGCTCTGTGGTAGATTATTTGAAATAAATTGATGGTCTAATTCCTAAACATTCAACTGTGCCAAGGCTTTTGAAAGCTTTTTAATTTTTATTTGTAAATCAAATTGACTTAGGTGTGTCAAGTTGAGCAGGTGCCAAAGATTTTGTAGAACCAGAACTTCAGGCTGCACCTATATTTTCAACATTGCCTTGGGGGCTTTGTGCTCAGATCCAAGCCCAATCTCCCTGATCCCATAGAGACCTTCATCCTACCGCTACTGCGGAGCGAGCCCATGGAGGCGCAGGCTAAGAAACAGGCACAAGATGGAGTCGAGCTTATGTTTGAACTTTTTGTCTGATACAGACATTCTCATTCAAGCCATTTGGCTCTGCAAACGCAAACCCAGACCTAAGTACATCTGTCAAAGGTCATGTAGATATTTAGCATCCAAACCACATAAATCAAAACAGCCAAAGAAAAGGATTATTTTTCCCTTTAAGTTTACCTTGCTTAGACTGCTTACTCTTTGAGGAAGGGACTAGTTTCTTTATTCTATATTTATACCATGCCTAACAATAAAATCCTGATTCATATGTAAAACGTTGATAGTGCTAGCAATAATCACCATGATGATACAGTTTCATCAGTGAAGATGCAGCTAAATGCTCGCCTATCTATATGTAGAAGGTGCAGCAGAGTTAATGAGGGGGCTACCTTAGAACACAATTGTTATTCCTCATTAGCCCCTTGCACAGATACTGTTATTCTGTGTAGAAAACAGTGCCTTTATGTAGTTAGTTTTAACCTGCTTCCAAGGTAGATTAAGCTATGCCAAAGCCATTTTTAGAGAAAAATAAACATTTTCAAATAGAAAGTTAAGGTATTATGGCAATGTCTGGCTGTTTTCATATAGAAACAAATCCTAACCTCTTGCTAGAAAGAAAAACAATTCTACACTAATGTCAGTGCATTATTTTTAGGAAAGCTCAAAAATATTATAAAAATATTATATAAAATATATATAAATATATATATATATAAAATATTATAAAAAGAAATACACATCTAGAATGACCTACAATTGCAGGGGGGAAAAAAAAAATCAGAAAAAAAGAAAAAGAATTTTAAAGCTGAGTCTTATCATCAATTGTAGACTGATACAGTACCAAGATAGATTTAATGGTGCTATTCCCACCGTTATCATCTGAGGACCTGGTCCAAATATTAGAAATAGACGAGTTATCAGACTGATCAGATATTCATTGTGAAGACTGTCCCTATAACATATCCTACAGAACGCAGTGCCACAAAATTTGAATCTTGGATTATGGTTTTTGGTCACTACAGTAAAAATACTTATAAAAATAGTGGCTAAAACAACCTCCACTGAGTGACAAATGGTTAGAATCTATTTTTAAAAAAGTAAGAATTGTTCAAAAGCTATTCTCACCAATGTTATTTCACTTATTTGCTCCAGTCAGGTTCAGACTCCCTTTTATGTTTTGTGAACATTCAAGTCATCACAAAAATCAATTTCTTAACTGTTTGCAAAAAGTCAATCTCCAAATCACATGAATGAATAAGAAGAAAGCGAGTGTAAAATATGCAGTTAGAAGAATATGCAAGTTAGAAGAATCCTGGAGTCACCCTATGAGAAAATGATTTTCAAAAATTCTATGATTTATCGGTCCTATGACAACTGTATAACTTATATTCATAATAAATACTTTTAATGTATTTTAGACCATTTAAAAACATATTCATCAAAATATATTATTTGATTACATAAAGATCTGTGCTTGGCCGCAGAATAATATACATAATATGTATATGAATATGGAAATTGGTCCAACGGTTTAGATAAGTAAGGCAAAAATTTAGTCATGGGACAAATTCATTCAATTTTGAGGAGCTGTATCTTCTTCTACATTATCATACTTTAACGTACCTGGAGATGTTTTTGTTTATCCATACAATGACTTGATCTTTAAACAAACAAAACCCCCAAATCCCTACTATTAAGCTTTTGATTTCAATCATATCCCATAACCATGAGTTTGACAGGTTAATGTATTATTTTGTCAAATGTATATCATCTTATCAAATGTATATTACCTTATTAGTTCATGAGTTGGTTGCCCTTCAACTGCTTTGTTGCCTTGCTGCTCTCTTGTTATTCAAAATGGCAAATGAAAGTGCCCAGCTTACCTTCTCTACTTTCATTCACTCTTCTGTTTACTTCACGTCCCTATCACAGCTTGTCTAAATTAATTAGCAMTAAGCTTTTGATATGTCTTTGCAGAGAAGTATTTTCAGGACTTCTGTTGTTATGCTGTACATTTCTAAGAAATGAATAGGCTGGCTAGAGCAACACAGATACCATTTGTGTAATGACTTTATAACACTATTTTTAGTGTATTCCATTCCTTTTTACAACCTGACATTTCATTTCCTATTTGCTAACTCTGTACATTGGGGAACACTTTTCAGGGAATTGTTCCATGATCTTTTTTCTCATGAATACATGAATTGTTCCAATTTCTCATGATAACATACATTACCTTCCTAGTTTAGCTTTTCTAAAGTTCCCCACTGAACAAGCCCATTGGAACACAGTGCAGGGATCCCCAAGTAGGCACAAACTTGAGCAGATACACTCGCATAGCACAGTAAAAGCTCCATATAAAGGTACCAGTTTCATTCATAACTGCTGCACCACTGGCACTGTTTGAACTAGGAAGTTCTCCCAGCAACTTCACTGTGTTGACACTGCTCTGTGGCTTGCAATTCCAGAACGAGCTAGGTCAGAAGCAGAGTGGGTTTTCAGGACTGCACTTCACTGCACAATGTGGACCCACATAGTCTATTATAGACTTGATTGAGCTAAATAGTTTTATGCCATCTGCAAATACTACCCTTTTGTTTTCATTTCCTTTTTCTAGATAATTAATGTTCTAAACTCTACTGGTCTTCACACAGAATCCTAGGGAGCTCTGCTTCCTCTAAAATGCTACATTTATCCTTATGATGTTTTCTGTCGCAGACACTCAGAATCTGGTAATGCTTTACCCTGTGTCAACACTTGCTTACGTTAGTAGCTTCAAAAGCTTTTTTGACAGTTCAAATACACAATATTGATTAATTCTTACCCACTCTGTCAGAATTCTAATAGACTGAAGATCTATCTGTTCAATTTTCCAGTACAGATGCCAGTTAGCATGTTCCTAAAACCTTTTAGTGATAATTTTAAGCCTTGGGCTAAAGTCTCTCACTGGTCTCTAAAAGTACCTTTTTAATGATAAACACAACTTCTGACATTCTTTGGCCACTAGCTTTTCTTCAAAACCAAAAACTACAGAAACACATAGTCCCTTGGCTTAGTCCTGTTTGTTTTAGTCAGTTATCCAAAAAACATCCTCTTCTGTGACTTAGTCTCTCATGTTTATAAAAGGTCACCTGGGATGGGTAGCTTCCTATAAATCTTTCTTTCCCCCACTCTCTCATCTCTCTCCTTGTTAAAGACCAATGTACAGAAACTACTTAGCCTCTGTGCAATGTCCTTGTCCTCACTAATTGCAGCTCAAGGCCCACCAATTCTCTCCTGGACTTACTACATTTGTATCTTAAAAATTGTCTGTATTTATTCTCATGCCTTTGGTTATTCACTCTAAGAAGTTCTTCTTATCTCTCCTAATTTCCATCCTGAAATTTACTTGCTAGATCTTACGCTCTTTTCTGATGGTTGTACTTAAAAATCTTTTTTTTTTCCTCTCTTTTTTAATAAAGACCTGTTAAGTTCAAATAGCTTTTGTATCCTGCAATACACTTTTCTTTGCCACTCTGTTTTCTTTTTCATAAATGCTGCAATTTTTTTTATACAACATTTCTGCTAAATATGAAGGTTCAGTTTCTTATTTTTTGAATCACTTATAAAAAAAATTTGTTCTACTGACATACTATTTTTGATTAATCTTTTTTGCTAAAATGTTGAATTTAATTTTAATACAGTTGCTCAACTTGGCTCAACAAAAGTCCCTTCGTGAGTCCACTTCCTCTTATGTATTCCTCTTGCCCTATTCACTGAATAAATTATTAATAAGGAATTATTTACTCATTGATACAAGTATTGTGTTCATTTTCTTTTCCTTGTTCCTGTTATTTACTATACAATTTTAATCTAAAATTTTACTAAAGAAAACATTAAATAAGAGAAAATAGAAGAAAGAAATATAACCCTTGGCTGTATGGTAGTTTCAGCTTTGAGATCCAAAGAAATAAGGCAAAACTAAATCTGGATTCTCAAGTGTGGATTACATAACACCACTCATTGATATTATTTTGTCTACTGCCAATGTTTTATCTCCAGTATTTTATGCTCTTAGACCAGAAAAATAYAAAATACGTGCCAACATGTAAAGAGATTGTTCAACAAAACTATTTGCTGAATACAATTTAAGATCCCTAAACTATAAATAAAACAAATACGTGTTTCTTTGTTATATGAAATAAAACTACCAGGCCTAGAACAAAACCACAGAACTACTACAATGGCAGTTCTAGACACCAGAGATCATCATCATTGTAATGTACATACTGCATCAGAACACTTTTGGGACTAGACCATCAATGCTTGAAAACTCAAAAATTTTAACTGAAGTTATAAAGATGAAATTAGTACTGCTAGATTATGAGTTAGTACCAAAGAATATTTCTCAGGGGTGAATGACAGGAAACCAGTTAAGGAAAGACAGAGCCATGAGCCATTAGGACCTAGCTAACCAAAATTTCACTTTGGTCTTTAGAGTATGACCAGATGACTGACACCTGACATTTTAGCCTATACAAAGTATAGCTGTTTGTTTCAAGCCCCCCCCCACTTTTTTTTTTTTTTTAAAGGAATGGCTTCCACATCTCAGAAGTGCTGTCAAAATTTACAAGCTTTCAGTGAATCAAATCTAAAGACTGGCATGGTAAGACCACCCCTCTGAAGGACAGAAATACCTGGACAGAGCTAATTAAGAAGAGAAAACTGAGAGGTCTGTGCTGAAAATGATCTTTCATAACATAACTGAAAATCACCTTTCTTAACAACTAAATGCTTTGGAAATTAAAAATAAATAAATATCACCCACAGCGATTCATTTCTTTTCCTTATCTTCTGTCCTAAGAGACTATTGTTGCTTTAGAAAGGGTCAGTACTGCAATGTTAATGTCCTTGGCTTATTTGGATGAGATAAACACCATAAACTCTTGAAGTCAAGGAGATTAAAGTCTCTAAAAAAAATACAGAGGGCTAGTAAATAGAATGAAAAACATATTAGCTTGAAGTATTATTCAAAGGTTCTACATCTGTCTCAGAATTCAGAATGAATTATGAAGGTCTTTTTGAGATTTGTCACGCTCTCTCGTGCCACCCAGCCACCATCAAAAGGTGACTGAAGAAAGAGGTAAGATTTCAGAACAAGACAAAAGGCACTGAGTAGCACTGAGAAAAGTCAGCACTGTGCCAGCTGAAAGATGATCAGGCTGAAGGCAAAAGTTTCTTCTTCCTTCCAAATCTTTAATGTTAACTATGTAAATAGTTACTTTAATATAATATACATACCGATTATTCACAAGATACTGCTCAATAACATAAAGAAGCTTCTGGGACAGTTGAAAGAAAAAGTTTCCTTGACTTAATTTTATTCTTAAAATTGTTAGTCTGGCAATGTCTATGTTTACACTGTCTATCCAAACAAACTTTGAAAATAATACAGCTTCAGAAAAAAAATTGAACAAATCCTCCCCACCCAAAACTATCAGCTGATACTGTTCTGTTGACAATCACGTCACACTAACAAGAATCAAAGTCTTGTCTTTTTTTAAAAGYGCTGCACAATGCCTTCTTCATTGGTGCCTGAATCCAAGGGAAGCCATTTTCCCCACTTCTTCTAAAATTGCGTCTGTATTATTCCTGCTATGAATAGTAGAAAGAGCTAATTTTTATTCCCGCAAAGGGAACACTTTCATACAGCCTTTCGAATAGTACTTACTCAAATACGGTGGTTTGTAAGGCGCTCGTGTATTAGACAGCAGTCCATCCAACTCCTTCCTCTCCAGAGTGTTGTGAAGGGCCTTCTCTTTGCCGAAGGTGGAGAAGGACCTTTCTGCCCCAGGCTGGGCTTCTGGTGTTTCAAACACTTCAGTGTCTGGAACGGAGTCCATGCCAGGTACGTGCAGATTGCTGCGGTAATCTGCAGCTTGGCGTCCATCGGATGGAACAAAGGAAGGCATCCAGCACCGATCTGAGTGGCCCAGTGCTTTACATTCCTCCGTGCAATTGGAGAAGAGATCCATGCCTGCAAGCATGAGAAAAAAAGAAACTACAGATATAAGCTTCAGCATCATGAACGGCTGCTGACAGGTAAGAAAGATTGTGCCAAGAGAAAAGAGAAGAAGGAAGAGAAATCTCGGAAGAACTTTTTCCACTACCTTTATCTCCTCAATAAAATATCTGATTGTCCAGTCTTCATAATTCAATGACACCAGCTAATAAGCATATATAAATGCCTGAATGTCATACCAAAAAAAAAAAAAAATCACAAGAAGGGTATTGATGATTCTATCACACAATCTCTTGCAGAGCTTACTGTTTAGAACCCATTCAAATAAGGATTGGTTCAACTTGCAGGTGATGGCTGGGGTTCAGCAGTTGAAAATAATTGTTTAAGATCATGAAGGAATTTTATTTTAAACATATCTCTGACCAAAGACATGAAATGCCCGGATGGAGGAATTGCAGATTTCATTTATGAAAACGAAACATCAGTGATTCCTATAAAGGAACTATCTGTGCATACATTATTACACAGATAGAGCCTACATTAAAAGCAGGTCTTATGAAGTAGAAACACAGCTTTTAAGTGATCAGGATGACTTAAATTAATCATTTCATCATTCTTTCAGAGATAGTTTTCATTGTTACCGCAGCAGTCCTTACTATCATCAAGCCATTCAAATAATGGGACAGAATCCTATAGTAAATTACTGTAATTAGTGGTACAAAGGTAGCTGTAGTCCGATGTAACATGGCTGTGGATACTATTGACAAAATTGTTAATGCTTCCGCTATATCAGCACACGCTTGTCCCTGCCAACACAAAACCGTTTGCTTACAAATCCTTTAATGCTATTAAGATTTCAAATGACAAGCAATACTTCCATTGATGACCTTCAGATCGGCATTCCAACAGAGTATTTCCTAACTGTGATTCACTAAGTCGTTGGATTAGATTTGTTTTGAGAGAAATGGTATATGAAATCTTTGGCATAGAGTAAAATAAATACTAACATCTCCAAGTTGATATTCAACAGTGTACAGAAGAGCAGGACATTAAAGAAATATCCTTTTCTTGTATTTATGAAGAGAACTGGATGTCTTAGAATAGGTATATGTCAAAACTGAACTAAATCTGTTACAACTATTGCATTCACAAGCACTGCATTAGAATTACAAAAAAAAAAAAAAAAAGCCACAACTTGCAAGAGAAATAGGAAAAAAAAAATCAGCATCTGTAACAAGATTCATGTAATGTAGCTCATTCACCAGCCAACTCTGTAAAGAACTTGATTAGCTTGATCTCCAATGTGAGGATTACTATTAAGAATTCTACGACTGTTCTGAATCATAATTTGATTTATGTTAGAAATATTTATATGTCATCTCACACTACAGAAAACAATCTCTTCAGCAAGCAGGAAATCTCTGAGTTATCAACAAGTGCTCAAGAACTGAAGGCAGTCACTTAGACAAACAGAAAAGGAAAAAATGAAGAAAGAAAAAAAAGCTTTTTATCACAGATTAATCTCACTTTATAATGACTTTTTAATTTTAAATTAAGTAATATACAATGCTAGGTCCAGTTTCGATTATAACCTTGCATTGATAACTGGTATGCAGAAGTCTGGAAATAAATTACTGATCAGTGAACTGTTGAAGAATGCAAACGTGAACTGCAGATATGATGAAGGAATCAGACGAAGAACGGCATGAAAGACATACAAATAGCATAGTTTTAAATTCCATGATGGTAGTATCTATCACTGAAGTGAAATCAAATGCTGAAAAGAAAGGTTTACATGCAGGCTTCCAAGAAAGAAATGAATATAGAGCAATGCCTATAAAATGGTGTGTGCGTGTGTGTGTATGCGTGTCATATGTATAAAACTGTCTGAATAAAAATCTCTTATGYAAGAAAAGACATGTTTTATAAATCAAGCATTTTTGCCATTCAGAAAATTTAAGTGACAGTTAACATAAAACAWTTTTTTCACTTTTTGGATTTCCTAGAGAAGTTGCATGTAAACAAGCAATAGCCTTATCTTTAATAGGAAAATGATTACAGTTACATTTCACTAAGTTTTTCAATGGCCACATTCATTTAACATTTCCTGACTTGAAAGAGAGCAGGAAAAAGACAGAAAAACTTGCGGATAAATATTAAATTGTATTCTTTTGCCAGTGGGGAAGGAGAATTTAAGATATTTATTCAAGGATAAACCCATTTTTTTCTTCATGGATTTTTATTTCCCATGGAAAATTACCCTCTATTTTACTATTTTGGTTTCATATCAGCTGCTAAACTGCAAAATGTCTCTATCAAAATATTATTTTTTAGTTCCCTTCTGAATTCTGCTTGTCTACTGCAGTGCACTGAATAGTATTATATAACAGCTTATTATAAAAGAGATGTTATAACCACCATAAATCAGGATTTTACATAAACAACGTAATGAAATTAGGCGATATAAAATGTAAGCTTGTACAACAAACTTTCTCCCCCTTTGAAGAATAGAGGAACTTCTAAAAGAAGATAAAAAAAATCTAAAGTATAATATCCGCTGCTGGAACACACAGGTAGCATGTACACACCTGTTCAGGATTAGAACAAAATGTTCAGAAAGGATTGGGCTGGATTTTTCTCCTACTTGAGTCAATCACAACATTGCCTAAGAGTTTAACGGGTGTTGAATCAAGCCCTTGGCCTTAATATCTCGAGAGAAAAATAAATTCAAATTAGCACCCTGATTTTGAAATCCCTGGGCACTTACATATATTTTCATTGACTACGATACGGATGCTGGCTATTCTCCTCCACCTTTTTACTCTGGGTGATGATAAATCATTCTCTGTTTTTAACTGAAAAACATTCAAAAAGGAGGGGGGGAAAAAGGTATTTTCTATTTTCCAAGAAGGAAGGATATAGCATGGTAAAGGAAGTAAGACATCCAGCACAGGACTCCTTCATAYGCCAAGAATCATATTCTTGATTTATAACAGAAGAAAGGCTCAGCAGTATAACACTTCCATCTCATCTCCCTCATAAATCTGGTTATATGTATAGTCTTTCTGAATTAAACTATCCATCATAATTGCAAGTTTACATTAAAGAAAAATGCTTTATATTTTTCATTTAGTTATCATATTAGACCTTGCATGCAGAAAAACTGAGATTTTAAAGGTGAGTCTGAATTATGAATTTCAAATGTCCTTCTCAGATACAAATAGATAGTATAGAGTACTGAAGTGCTGAAAAATGATAAGCACTGCACTATTCTAAACACAGCATACATACAAAAGCTCATGGCAAGGGCCAGAGTTCATTACTAATCCTGCTTCATTCAAGTCTTATTACTAGATAGGCCAGTGGGTAACATGACTTTGCAGATTTTGAAGAAAAACAAGTCCTTGCTCCCTCTCCCCCCCCCCCCAGCCAAAAACTAGGAAGGAGTTAAAGATTAAGTTTTATATCTGTATCTGAATTTCCTGAATTCAGGTGTTTTGAACAAGATACTTAATAGTGTTGCATTTCTAAAGCATATTCCTAATTTGTTTCCTTTTCATATTTCAAAGGGAGAAATATCAAAATTTCTATGTGCATGAATTCTAATTGATTTGAAAAGACTACTCAGATTAAAGAGAAAACTAAGCCTAAAATAATTTTTAAATAATTTATTCTTTCTTAACTTAATTATGGGAGAAGAGCTGTACACCAAGCCTTTAGACTAATGAGTGAACATGTTCAGATATATTGCTTAATAAATAACGTAATAAATAGTGCAAATGCAAATAAAATGTTGATAAAATATTTCCATAGTATTGTTACTGAGATTTTTTTTTCCAACGTGTGCCATTTTCCTCATAACTTTGACTTTTGTTTAGAATTAAACGGCATTTGTCATTTCTCCTGTTGTAGCTTTCTAAGGGTCAGATGGGAGACAAGCGTGACTTAGGGAACCAGGACTCCTGCTCAGAGTTCCATTACCACATCAACCATCCATTTGGTTAGATTACCTATGAGCAAGTTACTCACTTCCCTGTGATTCATATTTTCCATCTACAAATGAGGATAATGATTTTAACCTCCTTTGCAGAACACTAACTACTGAAGAAAATGGACTTTCTATGAAACAGACTTATTATCATTCCTTCTTACGAAGTAATTGGTGTGCTGCCTTACATAAAACTGACTTCATTCTCATGAGAACATGAATAAAGACTTAAACATCTTYGATATTCAGCTCTTCCAAATCTTAACTTCAAAACCCTATCTGGACCACTGAGATGTGAACATTCTTAAGCATGCAGCCCAAGGAAAGAAAAAAAAAAAAACTCAGCTAAAGTCAAAGCACTTTTCTAAGACATTTTTATGTTCACTCATTTTATCCGAGACAGACTCTTAGCCCAAGTGATCTTCAAAACAGGATTTAGCTGTCACGCTGCATAGGCTCAGAAGGAATACTGGTTTTCTCTGGCCCTTTATCACTAAAATTTCTTCTTTTGACTTCTCAGATTTTTCTTCTCATGAACACTGAAATATCGTAGCCCTTATACATCTCAGCAGTAATGCATACTAACCCTCTTGGTTTTTACTACAGCTGTACTGAAAAGGTGTGAAGTAATGTTTCAACCTGTGCCTTTTTATTAGACCCCTGCGACATAAAGCCCTCTAGAGAGAGGAAGTCTAATTTTAGACCTCAGGCTATCACAGATGCATACTGCCCAGTATTGCGCTAAGTAGGTTATAATATAGGTTGGTGCATTTTACTGTACATATATTACAGTACATTTATCTTCACATGTAAGATATTCCTTCCTCAAGTGTATCTGAGTGATCATGCCAATTCAGTAAAAAAGGTGAAACACAGATAACATTGTGAAGAACCCTGCATGTTTGAAGTGAGAAAGCAGAGTAACTAGTGACCAACAATATGAAAGAAGTTGATGGCATGAGTCCAAATCTTAAAGGACAGGTGTCTAATCATATGATTTAAACACATACACATGCAGAGTATTAATTGGCACCCAAGYTGGCAATTTCAGAAGACAGGCCAAGAATTTAATAGACCATAGGAAATAAACTAACTTCATGCTTAGAAACGACTCCTACAGAACATGATTGAAATACAGTGTGCTAATGACAGGTAGTAGTATCGTATTAGTTGCATTTGTTCTACAACAACACCCCCCCCCCCAGCTTTTGTCCCCCAAATCTTCAGACAGAGAAGAGCACTAGTAAGTACGGCACCAGTCTGGGGTTTGAGAAACCCCTTCCTCTGTTTGCCAAAAAACTTCTCGTATGACCTTAGGAAAGTCATTTTCCTACCCCAGTCAATGAAATGCCTAGTCAATCCATGAAAATTAAGCTCCTGAGCACTTTGGAAATCCCACTACTTGCCATTCTCCACCAAAAGCAGATGACAGTCCTTTCCTAGTTCACAAATATTAAGGTAGGTAAGTAGGTAGATAATTATGAGGATTTCAGGTGCGACCTTAATGGGAACAATATGAATCCCTTACATATAAGCATTCAGTACATTCAAGCACTTTTCAAGCTGTGATTAAATCACTATTAAGAAAGTATATTCTGTAAAAAAGGGAACCAGATTCTTATTTCAAAACTTAATAATGCATTTTATGGTAGCTACAACAGCTCAGTTCAGAATTCTTCCTAAATGGTTGTATGGGATAAATCTATGACACAGTAATAGATTTTCATCCTGCATGTTTTCCTTCCCAGCTAATAATTCACCATGACTTTGACAGTCAGCTTGATTAACAATGGACTACTGTAGAATAGCTACTTCTATGCCATAGGACTATTTGCTGGTGACGAGAAGGCATGCACAGAACAGTGAAAAGATGTTTTGCAAGCAGAACATGTTGCTGACGAAAACTGGTGAGGGATAAGTTTCATTTTGCAATGTGAATCATCTACTAAATATTTCCAGAAACAAATACAATGCTTTTGAAAACAAATATGATGCTGCATGGTGTTAGGCGACATACTGAAAAAAACAGCCCAGCATTCTGCCATGTTATCAGCCAGAGTGTTTTCCTTTAATTTAGATAGAATTGATTACAGAACACCAGAACGATTGAAAAACTGAGAAGGCACTCCCTCAGACATTTCCTCTAGCCATTCAAGATGAAACAAGATTTACTCTCATCTTTTCATAAGATTCGTTGCGAAATACTAATAGAAAGAGTGAAGTTTTTATATCAAAATCACTTTCTTGTCATCACTGAGGTCAAAGGGCACAGACAGTAGGGTTCAGCACAAAAATTACCGGAAAAATGTATTATATGTATCCCAAAAATTAGAGTAGTTTCTTTAGATATTTCTATTTAATTACCTATTTGAAACTAGCATTTAAAAAATTGTTCATGCAAATTATTCCCAAAGCACTGCAACAATATATTAAATTGGAAGACCTGTGTGTTTGAGGTTTCAGTTCAAGCTGTTAATCATGAGTAGACCAAATCTGTCAGCTTTCATTAATTCATATGTAATTTCCACTTAAGACACAGAAGTCCATCAATCACATCAGATTCTTGAATAATTTGAAATTATTTTAAAAGCATGGAATAAATTTTTTTCCTATTTTAATCAAATAGAAATAATAAAGAATTTACCCAGCTAAGAACTAATGTCAAGTCTGATAATAGTTCCAATGTTTGTATCTGAGATAGACTACTTTTAAAATTGAGAGAAAGAATAAAGAGGAAAAACATGACAATAACAGCACTGGATGCTTCTAAAATAAAATAGATTTCAGTTGATGTGCAACTACATGATTATATTCCCACCATCAGTCAAATCTAGCCCCTTCTGCAGATGTTTATTCTTTTCTCTCCTGTTTGGGTTCTTATGGTTCATTATGTTGAGGGACTAAACTGATTGAAATGTTCACCGAGATGACTGCTGCAGTAAAATGCGTAAAAAAAAATGTAATGCAGGGAGGGCAGGAGGAGAGGGAGCTTTTTATAACTCAGTAGCACCGATTGCTGCATCAGAAACAGTGCAAAAGAATGGGTGGGGAGGAGGCTAAATACATGGCTTTTTAAGACAACAATAAATCATACGCCATATATAGGCCAAAAATGAAAGAGGCTCTGTGTTCAGATGTAAACTTCTGGCAAGACCTGGTTTGTTGTCAGGTTCCCAGACACAAAATAGACACTCTGTTCACTTAGCATGAAGCCCTGCAAGAAACAGGGAGCTCCGGAGACTCTTGGCTCATCTCGAGTCTCATTAGGTCTGCATATTAATGACTTGCAGCAATATAAAGGGGCCCTGTAGCGGCCTCCTTTTCCCCTGGCGCCTGGGTTTCCCATCGTTAAGGGGACAGTGACTATAGCAGCAAGAAAATAGAGGATGTTAACAGAGCAAGTGGGCAAGACAGCTCTGGTATGACAGTACTGAGCCCCTTCCCCTGATATCTTTTAAGATGGGATCAGGGGAAGAAAGGATGGAGAACTGGAGACACTCAGGCATCATTTTGTACAATATTCTCATAGCAAATCCCTCTACATGACTGAGCACAGGAACAAGGGGCAAGAAATCACTGTATTGAATCAAGACATACCAACCATCAGAGACTGTGGTAGGGAAGAACACAAAAGCATTTCTGGCTAAAATGTAGCATGAGGGTGAGAAGGACTTGTAACGCACAGATGCTAAACAAATGTCCCTTGCAAAAGAAAACTGACAGTATGAGAGCAAAGACAGCAAGCCGCACACACAGGAATAACACTTCTATATGATTCAAATCATGATATCATGATTTTAAAGTAAAGCTTTTAAATATATTTCTTTCCTTTGTTACGACTGAAAGAAATGTACTTAAGAATCCCTCACCCTCATTAGCATGGAGATCACTTATACTATATGGTCCCCTAATTTGAATTAAAAAACAATCCTCAGAAAAATGCTAAGGTATTAAACATTCAAAGCACCCAATGTGTCTCCACTGATCCCCAGCAAAAATCCTCACAGTCTGGCTGTCATTCAGCCACGGGGTTCTTTCTTTCCCTTGGGAACTCCCCCTTCACTTCACACTGCCATGCCAGCCAAAGTCCCTACTGAACAAAGTTGCCTAATGCTTTGAAATCCTGCAGATCTGCTGTTGAAAAAACTGCACAGTAAAACATACCACGAACTTTGTTTTACTGTGCAGGAAGTTTTGCTACAGCCAATGATGCAGAATAACATACTAAAAACTCCCAAACCAAAAGAATAAAATAAACTCTGTCCCTTGAAAAGGGTTCAAAATCATCTTCTTGCACAGGTTACTGTAGCAGTAAGCTGACCTAAAACCAACCCTCCATAGAACACGCTCACATTATTTTATGCCACTGTTGTATTATATTCCTATATGTGACTTCTCTTTCTAGTCCCCTTACTTAAAGATCTACTATTTCCATTCTTTTATCAGACTTACCAGAGGATTGACCTCGATTAGTGGCATCATGATCACTGTCTCCTTGCTCACTGTCTCCATGACCACTGTCCTTAGAGCTTACTATGTCTGCTTCCTGGAATGCAGAACTAGACACAGAAACATCTTTACATTAGAATAAACATGAAAGAGGAACTCATAAAACATTCTTCTGCCATCACATGGCCAAACATGGTGCTGCATTCCCCCACTCCTGCATGTTGCACTGCTTCTGCAGAGCCACTCTGTCCATCATAAACAAAACTTGTATTTTCGGACATTAGTGATCCAGCTGAAGCAGGCGGTAGCCATTATTACTCTGCCTGGATTTCATGTAATTGTTATGAATAATTTGGTAGCACTTACTTAAGCTGGACAGCTAAACTTTCACTCAGAGAGGTCAATATTATCTGGCAGAGGCTACAGAAGGATTCCTAAGTATATTAAAGCATGTTTTAGACTAATACAAAATGAGATTTTGCTCTCTTGTCAGGTGACTTTGAAACAGATTCAGAAAAGTCATAATTCAGAAAAGTGTTTTATTTAATATGTCTACATACATTCATTTTCCCCATTGCTTCGCTACTATTTTATGCCTGCAGTAAACATATTTTTGCATCCCATTCACACTTGCTAAAGCACACGTTAGCAAAACAAGAGTAAGGAGCTCATACCTGTTTACCCGTCGGGGTCTATCAACTAGATAACTGAGCTCGGCACGCTGATGTTTTGTCTGTAAAAAAGAAAATTTGGGGAAACATTTGAATTCTTGATATTTTTGTACCCAGCACCTGAAAATACACTAGAGCAGCTCACCAGATTGACTATAAATGGGAATGTTTAGTTACAACTAGGCCTACGCAACCTTTTTCTAGGACTTGAGGAAAAAAAAAACAAATCAAAAAACACTATCTACTCTTATTCACACATATGTGAAAGCATCAGGGATTTATTCTGAGTTCTCTGCGATGAGATTCTGACACTTTTTTTCCCCTCACAGTGCATACTGTCAAACATCACAAGGACACCCAAAAAAGTCAACAAAACTATTTCTGGAGTTGCCATACTACTGACTCAGAAAAACTTGGTGTACTCTGGTGTTCAATCTGTTCTTAATTTCAGTGTATAAAATGGRGGAGACAGTATGGTTATGGCGCCCTAAGGAAAAAAATACACTGAGACACACTCTAGCCCTCAAAAAGGCAAGAGAAGATAGAGTTTTACATACAATTTGAGGAAAGGTCAACATGACAAGCCAGTATCAAAAAGCTTACTTTAAAACTTAAACTGCTTTAGAAAATACCATTCAAAACACCTCGGCCAAACCGGGCAGTCTTCAGGTTTCAGTATTCAACATAAAGAGAGAATGTGTTTTTTTCATTAGTACATAAGCAGAGAGGTACCGAGAGCATGTATTGCTAACACAGTAGAAAATGATTAACAGGGGGGTATTATGACACGGCATACATATGGTTTGATAAGAATTCTCTACACACTAGATAAACATGTTGTCTCAGTATTGTGTTAACAAGAGGGGACATTAAGTCTTTGCATATAATTTCATGGAAATTCTTGATGTTTTTCTTTGCGAACTCAGCTTTGGGTTATAAAGAGCTGTTCAGATAGAGTAAAGAAAAGTCAATTAATAAACTCTAATTCACAAATTAATTAAAGTTCCTGCTAACTGTAGAGATTTTCACAGTCCCGGAGGGGGGGTTCCCCCAAAGCCTGTTTTCACAAGCAAAGATTTCAGGAAGAAAAGAAACACACAGGCTTAAAATTTTGCCTCGGAAGACCCTGTGGTTATTCTCCACGTCCTTTCATTACTGTGAACTGCTGCCGTTCCGCGACACGCAGCACCCCGCCCCGCGGCACACGGCCGCGGAGGGTCCCTGCGCCCCGGCGCTGCTCGGCGGGGGAAAGGTGCAGCGCGGCGCCGGCTGCGTTCAAGCGCGCACGGCGTGAGCGCGGGGCTGCCGCGGCTGCCGAGCCGCTACCCGGCGCCTCGCACGGAAGGGCGGCGGCGGCTCCCGGGAAGGGGCAGCGGCGTGGGGGCTACCCTGCCCGCCGCACCTACCTCCCCCCTCCCGCCTCGGCAGGCGGTTAGAAACACGCAAAGAAACGCGGGGGCAGAAGCAGTTTAAAAATAGAGGCAGTGCCGGCCCGGGTGCGCAGCGGGGCCGGGGAGAGCCCGCGGCGCAGCTGTGACAGGAAGGGCAGCGGCCGGGCCGGGCCGGGCCGGGGCGCGGCCAACGGCCGCCTAACGGTCGCCAACGGCCGCCGCGCGCGGAGGCGGGGGAGGGGGGCGCCCGGAGCTTACCTCGCTGGACAAAATGCTGCCGTTGGAGATGATGTCGGGCTGCTGGTCGGCGTAGCCGGTCACGATGGCCCCGCAGGGGTTGTGCTCGGTGTCGGTGCTGCGGGAGGGGCTGCAGGGCTTGAGGAACATCAGGTCGGTCTTGGCGGACTCGGGCGTGAGGCAGACCTGGTAGCAGTAGTTCTGGTTGTGGTGGTGGGAGCCGAAGCTGCCCGACTCCTCCACGGGCACCTGCGCCGGGTTGCTGGGCACGTTGGAGCTCTGCACCAGCATGATGTCCGACTTGCTGAGCTTCTTCTTGCGGGCCCGCGCCTGGCGGCTGCAGCAGGGGCAGCAACAGCCCAGGCAGCAGTCGCTGGCCAGGCAGGTGTAGATGTTGAGCTTCTTCTCCTTCTGGCAGCGCACGGCCAGCACGATCATGGCCAGCAGGAAGATGAAGGACACGGAGCCCAGGGCGATGATGAGGATGAGGGTGAGGTCGAGCGAGGTCTCCCCCCCGGAGCGGCTGGGGCGATGCTCGCCGCCGCC